>NC_141671.1:47783727-48263727 GCF_028749965.1 Puma concolor | reverse complement strand
ATTAAACCCCATTCCCTGGGCTATTAATTTTTAGTGTGCTAACATATCAAATCCAATTCACCATATACACTGCTACCAAACCATACTTCCTAGAGCATACTTATGGTTTTAACTTCTGCTTAAAAATCTTCCAACAGATGCTCTTTCCTATAAATTAGAGCATTTGGTTGAAAGGTTATGACCTTCTAAATTGGCTATAAACTCTATTCCCAACCATGTTCATTTCCCATAGTAGGATAATGTAACTATTTGCAAGTCCCTAGAAGATTTCATGGTAAGAATAAGTAGAGTTCCCTCTTGCTGTAGTATCCCAAGGCTATTCCAGCTCATCTATGATAGGAAGGATGTGATGTTTGATTTTCCTCTTTAAGGCACCAATATCACCAATATATGGAACATAACTTGCATTTACTGCATACCTGCTAAATCCAATATATGTACCTGATAGTCTATAAATTTCAATTCTTATTCATTAGAGTGTATGATCTCAAAATATTTACTTTTATGCATATCCCTAGTTAACTGCATAGATGTATTAGTATTCTTTCATTGAAAAATAAGAAAACTCAATCCAAAATGACATCAACTGTACAGGGCATTTTCTCAATTGTATGACTAAAAATAAAAACCAAATGTGGGCACACTGCTGGAGCCAAAGTTTTCAATGTCCTTAAGTCACCAGATTCATTTCTCTGCAGTCCTCTCAATTCTGTTCCCCTCCCTGTTTTAGCTTTATCTGCAGGTTATGTTGCAATCCTATTAAAAATCAATCTGTAGTTTTAAACATGGAACTAAAAGCAAGATACTTGTCTCCTCAGTGAATGGCTTTTTACACAGCAACAGGGAATGAATAAAGAAGTGAGATTTAATTGTCACCTCCCAGTTTCCTTAAGCCAAATTTCAAGGAATAAGAATGTCTGTAACTCAAGGAGGGGTAATGAGATGCAGCTTCTTATCACTGCAGGCAGGGCACAGGACTGATGGCAGACAACCATGTAGGTTGGTGAGTGAGAAGCTGGGGCTTCTCTGTCTAGTCAAGGGACAAAAAGAAATTTCACTAGTGGAATGTAACAGCATGTGGCAGGCATGGGACTGGGTGTTCTCTCTGCTACCTCAAACTTCCCAGGAATGATAGTCACGAGGCCATGGGGACCAAGGAGCAATGGGGCAATATCAACTAATTACTAATTACATATAGTCACAGGTCTTATAAAGAATGGCTTGGCATTAGCAAAGTAGGCTGTCCATGAACATATGGCCCATCCATTCTTCTAAATTATTTTTAAGAATCACATCACATTTTAAACAACATCTGATTATCAGTTACAATTGCCAAATTATAAGGAGTATGTCAGCCTCTATTCCATTTAAAACCTAGAAATTTCAAATAATGGGGGACAGGGGGAGATGCATTGGTTGATCAAAGGAAAGGTGTTTCCTACTGAAGCTATACATAATAAGCAAACCAAGAATCATAAGAAATTTTCTGGTTTTTTTTATTTGCTTTGGACTCCTCATCATTTCATTCACTCAACAAATACTTATTTAGTATTTACTATATGCCAGGCAATGTTACCTGTGCTCAAAATTTATAAAAACATACAAAACTACTTACCCTTATGTTCTAGAAGAGGGAGACAGGTAATTATGAGTATAAATTAGAAAAATATATATTAGGATTCATAGTAATAGGCTCGGAGTTGAGGGAGCAAGGTGGAAACTACTGGAAAATGGGATCAGAGGAGTAAATAGTGGGAAGCAAATCATATAGGGCCTCCTGGCCTATTGGTAAGCCTCCTTGCTTATTTTCACAGTGAGATGGGAGATGCTGGAAGAGAGATTCTGGAGAAGCTGCCAAAGGGTTTCAACAGAAGAATGGCATAGTTCGATCAATGTTTTAACAAAATTTTTCTACTGCCGTGAGGTTGGACTAGATGTGGACAGTTAGGAAGCTGTAGTAAATATTAAGGACAAGAGATGAAGATGGGTTCTGGGCAATGATGAGGAAGTGTATGATTCTGGATATACTTTGAATGGAAGGTTATCAAAACTTGCTGATGGATCTGATGTGGGAGTAAGAGAGAGAGAGAAAAATCAAGAGTATGAGGTTTGGAACTGAACAATAAGAATTAGGGAATTGTTATTTCACGGGAGGGAGAAGATTCAGGATGATCATATTTCAGTGGAAAGACCAGGAGTCCAATTTTGGATAAGTTGTGCATGCCTTTAGGTAACCAAGTAGAGATGTTGAGTAGGTAGTTGGGAATTTGAATAAGGAGTTCAGGGAAGAGCTCCAGAGTGGGGTATAAAAGTGGGAATCCTCAGCATATAAAAATATATATTTAAAGACATTAGATTTGATGAGATCATGGAGGGAGTATAAATAGGAAAGAGAAAATGTCTGAAGATAGCCCTAGGATACTAAAACATTAACAGTTCTGAGAGAAAAAAAAATGAAGAGTGGCCTCTGAGGTATGAATTAATTGCACCTCACTAGAAGCCACATGAAAAATAGAATGGTTGAAGGATGAGAGATAAACTGCCAATACATCAAACAAGAGAAGAGGACCAACAATTGAGTCATTGATGCCCTTTAAAAAGGCAGTTTTCATGGAGTCCTAGGGGAAAAATTTTGATTAGAGGCAGCTCAACAAAGAACTGAAGAGTGTGATTATAACAGTGGCAACCATAATCATAGATATTCCAACTACATATCCAGATAACACATCCAAATGAGGGAAAAGTAAGTAATATCTTTACACTGGCATGTAAACATTTATCCTGAGGTTCATATGAATTGAGCTAGCTTAGGTCATATGCTTTTTTCAATCACTGTGGAATAAAGTGGCTTGAGTAGTGTTCTGAATGAGTTTAGTTGAAGCTCTATGTAGCCCCCTCCCTTGTCAGGAACCAGATGTGGGGTCATATTTCTTGGAACCACAAGAGTCCGCCAGTACATATGAGTACTGATGGGAAGAAGGAAGGCAAACATGATGTTAGAAGGTCATCAAAAATCGTTCACCAAACTGATGTCCTTCATAAATCTTAGTCATAACAATACAAGTATAACACAAAACTGGATGGGGATACCTACACCAAAGTGTTTGCTGACGCTTGCATTAAGCACACATCAAAGAAAATGTGTTTTCTTGAGTTCAATCAAATAAAATATATGAACAGAATTAAATTTTTAGCATGAAATATTTTGGACATAAGTATATACAGATGGTTATCAAACTAAAATTGTTCAATTGTTTCTGAATATAAATATTACACCTGTAGAATAACTCTTATAATACTCATTTCTACTACAAACTAAAGACTGCCCATTAAAAAATTTATAACCTGGAAAATGAAAATATACTTTTATTTCATTACCCATATCTTATTAAATGTTCTATATGAATTATTTTTCTTTAAAATGCCTGATGAATAGATTGAGTTATAATCCTAGTAAGTAGGTAATTTGATTAAGTGTATTGATTTCACTTGGTAATGTGTCTCTAGAATATCAAGTCCTCTACCTTTTATATTTATTTAAATTTTAGTTAACATACAGAGCGATATTGGTTTCAGGAGTAGAATTCAGTGATTCATCATTTACATACAACACCCAGTGCTCATCACAAGTGCCCTCCTCAATTCCCATCACCCATCTAGCTCATCTCCCACCCACCTTCCTCCATCAGCCCTCAGTTTGTTCTCTTTCATTAATTTTTAAATTAAAAAAGTCATGAATACAAACTACTTTCTGAACTTATTTTCTTCTGTCTCTTTACTGCATAAACACAAAATTTTCCCAAGTCACTAAGAAAACATGAATATTGCTGTTAGTTTATTTTGCAGAACAAATGAAATCTGTTTGCCTTAATCTTTCCTATGCATGTCATCTAGGACATTCTGGACTATGAATGAAAAGGAAGAAGACAAAAAGATAGAAGCAGAGGAGGCAAAGAAAAGAGAAGGAAAAAGAAGAAGAGGAAGCAGAGGACAAGAAGCAGCAGCCCAGATTAATTTGTATAATCATTATATAAGTAGATGCCTTTCCCATGTTGTCACCGCAAATCCTACCACAGCAATACCTATTTTTATTAAACTTAGCTAAAAAACACAAATAGTGGGCATTTATTACCTTTTTTACCTGAATAAATAAGGCAGTGCATAATAGTCACTAAATGCTTGACCAGACTTCTCAAAAGGGGAGCAAAACCACTGGAAAACTACTCTGTATTGGACACTTTCTTATGTATTTTCTTATTTTAGCCTCACAATCAAATTGGGAAGCAAGCATCTTTTGGTAATCAGAAAAGTAGAAATTAGACATTTTTAGTACCATGCCTGACTTTGTGTACCTTTTAAGTTAGAACTGGAATTTGATTCCAGTGTCTTTGTTTCAACTCCTTTAATTATTTTTTTTTCCATTAGACGCTTCTCAAATGAGAAGGAAACCATTAGGGCAGGCAATATTTTTCTCTACTCCATGTCTGATTATGACAAGACGTAGCTAGAATAAACAATGCAAAATGCCTGATTTGTGTTTATTTTTAAAAGCAAAAGTTTTCTTCTTATTACAAATTTCTTTTGTACACTGATGCAATCTGATCTAATTTGGTTTCCTAATCCTTACACTGTTTTGCCCAAAGAGGCAACTGAGATAACTCTAAAGCAGCTTGTATTAACTTTCTTAGCTGATAAATTCATATGTATAGTGATATTAATAAATCAGATACTCACTGCATAAATTGCTTACATCTGAATTTCATGGTCTCAAAGGGAATTTTTTTTAATTGTCAAATTTCTCTTTCTCTCTCTCTTTTAAATTTTAGAATGAGTTCTAACATTCAATGAGACTATAGCTTTTTAAAAAATCCATCAAATGGGTAATGTTAACCTAAAGGGAGAAAACAAGTATCGTGGGTCAGGTTTCCTAGAAGGGAAGCCAAAGGGAGGAATTCTGATTCAGGTGATTTGTTGGGGAATGCTCTCAGGAGGAGAGTAAGGAAAACAGGATAGGGGAGAGATAAGCAAGAAATCGGCTTTTACTGGAGACTAACTTCATTCTGACCATACTACAAGCACACTCTAGGCATACATTGCATGTCAAAATTAATCCCATCTTGAAACAAGGGAACTGGCCTTTTTATAGAGGTATCTGGCTCTTAAGTTCCCCTAAATGTTAGAAAGTGCATAACATCCTAGGGCAAGGGCAAGGGCTGTGTTGAAAAGAGGGCTGCTGAGCCATTAACCATGCAGACATAAACCAACATTCAGGACAGCTGGGAGACGTGTGCACCAGCTGGTGAAGAGACTCTAGGCACCATCAGTGTCCATGACTTAAATGGTGCCTTAACAAAGGAGGCTCTTTTCAACCGATACTGGCACAAAAGGAAATAAAGGATATCCCATTATTTCTGCCCCATTTTATTAGTGATAGTAACTGAGGACACAACAACAGTGACACTTTCATTATTTCTTTGAGTGCTTGTTTTTAATGAGATGGGGGCAATTCATACCACAAGGAATTGCACACATAGATTATCTGAAGCCAGTGTAGAATGACATGGGATTCTCAGTTCACAGGTGGAAGACCATCTTTGCCTGAGGGAAAGAGGAGGTAGGGAAACTTGCCACAAAAACATTCAGATTGGCACTGCTCATACTTCACAGCTGCACAAAGCAAACTGGAATCTCACTTCCTCTTTTTCTGGGGTAGCAAATCCCTCAGAGGGAATTAATAATCAATAATTTCATACCTATAGATTATCAAAAGTATTTCTCTAACTTGGTAAGAAAATAATAAATATTAGGATAAACTGCAATGATTTATCTTATAACTAAGGAAAATTATAAATGGCATTATTTGCAAGAGCATTTGTAAAAGACCAGGTAAATCCTCAAATTCACCTGAGCCATTTATGCAGGTTAACACATGATATTCCTGGAATTTCTTACATGTATCTTCTTTTACATGCCTTGATAGAAATGCCCCAGGTTATTGAATAGAAACCGTAACTTGAAAGACAAGTAGAATATCTGACAATTGAAAGATCATTTCAATATGATAATTAAGTCACCCCAATTCAGGAAGCTATTATTATTTCACCCTAGTCTGATCATACCTGAAGATCTGAGCCAACAAGAAATTAAGAGACACTGAGAGAAAAATACTTATAAAATTCCATCAACATGGAAAAAAGGAAGACAAGAAATGAAAGCAGAATGAAAGGTTAGCATGCTACTGAAGTAACATGAGTGAGAAATAAAGTGTGCACTTTATAAAAGGCCTTCAACAAATGCTGTGTTGGAAATATTTATGTGCTAACAAATCAGTTCATTAATTCCAGTGGGAAGATAATTTATGCAAGAGGTTTATAACACATTTATAACACATATGGACACATAAACACGAACAAGATATAAACAAGACCTAGTCTTTGTTTCACTACAAATATATTTGTACAAAGATATTAAAGACCCAATTTCCAAAATATTTCTTTTATTAAACAAAACTAATTGCAAGATAGCATTCTAATTTAGGGATCCATTAGTTATTATCCATTTTCCAGTTAAAACGTGGTCAGTTTTGTCCAAAGATACCAAAAAAACCAGATGAAGCCCAGAGTGCCTACTGTATTATTCTCAAAAGTTGGCGGCTCTACTGACTGAACCAAAAGAATTCCTAGTTTCTGGTTGCTTAGCCTTAACAGCCAACTTTCTTTAATTGTGTGTTCAAGAAAATTAATTCAGACATGTCAAAAGAACCCCATTTGGGCCATCTGAGATTCAAGGTATCCTTAGGTATATTTTCTCACTGAAGTAAGCCCTTGCAAGAATGGGCTCCCTATGTTTTGTACAGGTAGCCTGCTGGAGTTTCCTGTGGGTGGTTGTTAGTTTTCCTGGAGCTGCTCAGCTTTCAAAGTAGGATTCCCTATTTCTTTTAGTTTCAGCTTTGGGATAAGTTTGAATACAATCTACCGATGGTAAGTGTAGTAGATCAAGAGGGTGCTGTTTGTGAAGGTCACTTCTAAAGTCCTGCGGAACATTCTCTTATGTGTCTGGGTTTGTCCCAGTGAGGTCTAAAACAGGGGGCTCAGAGCAGACGTCTCCTTATCTGCCCCTTGCCTTTAGCAGATGAAGTGTTATTTCCATGGTGTTGCTCTGATCTGAAAGGTTTGTGTGTTTGTTTGTCCTCTGTGAAAATGTGTTTGCTTCACTCTTATTTCTTCTTGTGTGAGAATTTCCAACCTAATCTTTTATGTCTACCCTGGTTCTTAGAATTCACCCAGGGGCTTTTAGAAACCTCTCTTTTGTTCCCAGAAGGGGGCGCTATAGCTCAAGTTGGCCGTTTGTCCTTTGTCCACCAACTATGGCCTGTTTTCTCTTTGGGCTCACTTTACTGGGCTCCTTCTCCCAAGCTCACTCAGGAGCAGGCACAAGGACTCAGCAACGAATGGGGACTAGATAATAGGTGTAAAACTCAGAGCATTGAGGGTGCACGTGGATCTGCTAGGGATATCTCCAGGGTGTCACTCCAAGACATTCATGGTTCTGCTAAACACAGTCCCTTTAACACCATTTGAAATTCTTATCAGTGTCTTCCTGACTGTCCTCCCTATGCCCTCCACCCCAACCCCACAACCCACCCCCGACCCGGGCTGGAGCTCCCAACTCCCTACTCCAGGTGTTGGTGGGGAGAAATCGGTTTCTCCAGCCACAACCTGTTTATCTGAGGTAGTGGACTGTCGGGCACCACTTTGTTTTTCCCCTGCGGAAGAGATAGCCTTTGCTGGATAAATCGTCCCCCACACAGTGTTTCCTTGAGGGGCCAAATTCCTATTCCCCCCCTCCCCCTCTACCCTCCAGTCATGTGCTGGAGTCTCCTAGAGGAGGAATGCTGGACTTCTGCAGGTTCTCTCTTGGGCCTGAATACCTGTCCCAGCATAAAAGCCCAGCAGCAGGACGGATCCAGGCAGTTTTGCTGGTGAAATTCCTCAGTGGACTCTTGGAGTCATTACTAGGTTCTAAAATACCACAAAGTCGCTTGTATTCAGGTATGGATGCCTTCTCCGTTTGTTTATTTATTTATTTTTTATTTTTTTTAATTTTTTAACGTTTATTTATTTTTGAGACAGAGAGAGACAGAGCATAAACGGGGGAGGGTCAGAGAGAGGGAGACCCAGAATCTGAAACAGGCTCCAGGCTCTGAGCTGTCAGCACAGAGCCCGAAGCGGGTCTCAAACTCACCAACCGCGAGATCATGACCTGAGCCGAAGTCGGATGCTTAACCGACTGAGCCACCCAGGCGCCCCTTCTCCGTTTTTTTAAAAGGAAGATAAAAAGGGGGGCCTGGGTGGCTCAGGTCATTATCTCAAGATTTGTGGGATGGAGATCGGCTTGTGCTAACAGCGTGGAACCTGCTTTGGATTCTCTGTCTCCCTCTCCCTCAAAAATAAGTAAACATTTTTAAAAATAATTAATTAAATTTTAAAAATTTAGCGGTGCCTGGGTGGCGCAGTCAGTTAAGCGTCCGACTTCAGCCAGGTTACGATCTCGCGGTCCGGGAGTTCAAGCCCCGCGTCGGGCTCTGGGCTGATGGCTCAGAGCCTGGAGCCTGTTTCCGATTCTGTGTCTCCCTCTCTCTCTGCCCCTCCCCCGTTCATGCTCTGTCTCTCTCTGTCCCAAAAATAAAATAAATAAACGTTGAAAAAAAAATTAAAAAAAAAAAATTTAGAAAAATACAGGAGATAAAAAGAGAATGTCTTACACTGCCCTACTGCTATCACTCCCACATATTCTTCTCTATATTCTTCATAGTATCTTGCTTAGTCTAGTGTTGCTAACAAATTGTTTAAAAATTAGTGAAATGGAATAATAATCACTAGGTGCCTACAATATTGCAAGCACTGGATTTTTTTAATGAATGAACTTACTTAATGATAATGAACTTATTTAATAATAACCCCAACATCTCATGATTATTAATATTATTCCATTTTTCAGACGAAGAAATGGAGGCACAAAGAGGATATATCACTTGCTCAAGTTTTCTCAGCTAGTGAGTGGTAAAGGGGGTATGAACAAGGGTGACTGCCTCCAGAGACCACCCCCTAAAATGTGGCTGCCTTCCTAATCTAGATCAATACAATATTGGAGGCAAATTATTTTTTAATGAAAGCATGAGAAATTAACAGTTTTCAGAAAAAAATGTATTACATAAATTTTTACATAAAGCTCTTCTTTTCCCTTTTGATTTATATGGGAGATCTTTTCCTTCACTAAGTTATGATAATACATTTCTAGAAAATTATTGGAACATTTTGTTTCAATATGGTGGCATTCTGGTAATAAAAATAAAGTAAAAATTAATTTTCTATGTTCATTAAATCTCATATTAGAAGGTATGATCAAATTAATAATGGAACATAATGTGGGATTTTATAACATGTATTATATAAATCTTAGACTACATAAAGGCAATTTGCTAAAAGCTGAGTGATCAGTTTGTGATTCCATGGAATGCTATTAAGAAAAAAAAATACATAAATCTCTCCCTTAGCTAAATAGTGTTACGCTATCGAGCGAGACCATTGCAGTAAAGCATAACCCTTCCTAACCCATTATTATGAACACTGTTAAACCTAGTTATAAGAAAACAGTAATTATTAACAAAGTTCCTCTTTAGAATTAAATAATGGTACTATAGTACTGAAGCAGATGATAAGATCTTTTAGGATGTTTGTTTTGTTTTTTTTTTCCAAATACATTACTACCACCTTGCACAACTCAGAGTAACCAAACAGGAAAAAGAAGCACTTGGTGTTCTCTCTCTCTCTCTCTCTCTCTCTCTCTCTATATATATATATATACATATGTATATACACACACACACACACACACACACACACACACACACACACACACACATATATACTGCTGTGCCAAAGATCAAAATATGTTCATTCCCTTTTGGACATAAAACATATTATTTTTCCCATCTGCTTATCTCAGGTAAAACATTTGCTGAATTATTTAATAAAAAGAGCTATTCCTTTTACTAAAAGGAAAACCTTTAGTAACCTTTAATTTTATTCTCAACTTTACTACTAGTAGATGGGAGTATAAATTATTAGGATTTTTAAAATTTTCTCAGCATTGCTTTAGTCCAGTATGTCTGCCAAATAACTCAAAAGATAGATCATGCATGGAATAGTGTGTTTAGGGGCACCTGGGTGGCTCAGTCAGTTGGTTGAAACCCACTCTTGGTTTCAGCTCAGGTCATGATCTCATGGTTCATAAGTTCGAGACCCGTGTTGGGCTCCACACTGCTGGTGCAGAAGAAGTCTGCTTGAGAGTCTCTCTCTTTCCCTCTCTCTCTGTTCCTCCCCTTCCCTCTCTCTCTCTCAAAATAAATGATAAAAAGTTTTTTTAAAAAAAGAATAGTGTGTTTATATTTGGCATAACACTTTTTAATAGGAGTTATAGATAAATTGGAATGCATTCAGAACAAAGCTGCTAGGGTAATAATATTCAAAACCACAAAACTACATTGTACGTAAATTGATTGAAGGTGGTTGGCTACCCAACTTTTCAGACAGGAACCCTAACAGGACAATGATAGCCAACTTTAATTGTTAATGGTCACGAAAAATAATTTTTAAAAATTTAATGGGGAAAAAAAAAGGTGTTCAAGAGAACAAACTGAGGGTGGATGGGGGAGTGAGGGAGAGGGGAAAATGAGTGATGGACACTGAGAAGGGCACTTGTTGGGATGAGCACCAGGTGCTGAACCATGGGAATCTACCCCCAAAAACCAAGAGCACACTTTATGTTAGCCAATTTGACAGTAAATTATATTTTTAAAAAAAGAACTGGTTTTTAAAATAAAACAGAGATTATTATAAAAGTGCCACTTGGCAACTCTTTAGTAACATAATAATAACAGGAGAGAATTATCTGAAATAAAAGTGTAATGAAATGATAATCCATCACTCTGTAGAAGTATTCGCTGTTACTACCTTGCTGAATAGCCTTGCAGACCCGTTACTTGCTTTTTTCAGTGGTACATTAAAGATTATTATGACCAAAAGAAGTTTTTAAAAACAAGTGATTGTTTTTAATCCATGTAGAATAAAATTTTATAATTTCTTTTGATTTGAATGTTGTTGATACCCAGGGTCGCATTATTTGCAGGTGTACAACATGGTGAGTCTACTTCTCTGTACATTATGCTGTGCTCACCACAAACAGCATCTGTCACTGTTCAAGGCTATTATAATATCATTGACTATACTCCCTATGTCGTGCCCTTTATTTCCATGACTTACTCATTCCATAAGTGGAAGCTTGTATCTCCCACGCCTCTTCCCTCAGTTTTCGCATCCCTCCCACCCCCTCCCCCACCACATTTCCCTCTGGCAACCATCAGTTTGTTCCCTGTATTTATAGGTCTGGTTCTGCTTTTTGCGAAAAACGTTTTAAGTTTTTTACTGTTTATTTATTTTTGAGAGACAGAGACAGAGAACGAGCAGGGGAGGGGCAGACAAAGAGGAAGACACAGAATCTGAAGCAGGCTCCAGGCTCCAAGCTGTCAGCACAGAGCTGACACAGGGTTTGAGCCCAAGAACTGCGATATCATGACCTGAGCCAAAATCTGATGCTTAACCAACTGAGCTACCCAGGCACCCTGAAAAACAATGTTTTAAACTAGCTTCTTTACAGTTAGAGCTGCTCATCAGTGATATGAATTATTACACGTTAAAGTTTTACTTTTCCTATGGAGAATGGGCTCAGTGGTCCATGAGGTACAAGTGCAAACATTGGCTCTGTTACTAAGGAGTTTTGTGGACTTCAGTTCACCAATGACTTAACCCAGAGCTCCTTTTTCCTTATCTATAAAGAGGCAGTAGCAATACATTTCTTGCAGGGATTTTCTAAAGAGTAAACATCATAGGCTATGTTAAGTACCTAGCGTACTTCATAGGACATAATAGATTCTCAATGAAAGCAAATTTATTCAATAAAAATTAAGAAATACTCTGTGAGATGCCAGTCCCCAAAATTCTTAGGAACCTTACTACAAACCTGTCTTCTGCTTGCATACCTTTGGTGAACTGTAAAGACAGTGGAACACCATCTCCTTTTTCTATGTATATTTAAATCCTACCAATCTACCTTGAAATTGTCTTTGTGGTTCCAATCTTCAGAAATCTCTCTCTCCTTTTTCTGAGCTTCCGTGACTCTTGTATATTCCATTCACATGGCACAACCTGTATTCCTTAGTGTTGTCACTGATTCTGTCCCTGGAATATTCCATTGCCAGTGGAAACATTGGGAAAGTCATGAAGACTCCACATAAAAGAGGCAAGCCATGTGAAGACTTCCCCCATCATTGTGATAATGGGCTTTGCAATAATTAATATCCATCCGGCATCTTTATGTGGTTATGTCTACCTCACAGGGGATGACAGCCTCAGAATCTGCCCTGATATATGTATTTCCCCCTTCTGCTTCTGAGTCCTTTTTCCTACTTCAGGCATTTTGACCTTGGTAGTGATAACAGAACTAAAAATGAAATGGTAAGTTCAGCTGTCATTTGAGACTGGTGGTGACTAAAATAAGGTAGGCATTGAGGTAGTCGGGCGGAGCAAAGTTAAGCCAAAGTAGAGATGAAGTTTTCCTTTAAGTACTACTTTTCTATTAGCTCCTTTTTCTCAGGGAGGGGAAAGGCAAATGTATAGATACGGACTATACAGTCTCAGATAGGGTCAGGGAAGCCAAGGAATGTATGAAAGAGAAACTGGGTGGTGTTCTCCCCAATGTGGCCACCTCTCCCATCTCACACACACACACACACACACACACACACACACACACACACACACGCTCTACCAACTACATCACTTGATTCTTCCCTCATAGCTGCATTTCATGGGAAGCAGGCACCTGAAGAGAACTTTGAAAAGAAACTTTGGGCTATTTTAAGCACATATGTTGTAAGTTCCAGCTACCTTCTATTAATCCTTAGACACTACATTCACACATAAATATACACACCAGTGTCTGCTAGCATAAGATACTATTCCTTTGTATGGTTTGTTGAATGGAGTGTGAGCTAGATTTGGGTACCCTGTTTGCTATGTTTCCCCCTGTGTACAATCCCCTCTGAACACACACTCACATACACATATACATACTGGGCTAAATAAGTAGCACCTGAGATATATTGGGAACCAAGCTTATTTCTGTTACTGTGAAACTTACTGGAACAGCATAGGGGGATTTATTTTATTTCATAAAGATGTGTGGGTTGTGTGAACTCTGTATCTGCTCTGTCAGTATGCCTATTAAGTGGTTTAGGACTATCACCTTGGGGCTCCTGGGTGGCTTAGTTGATTAAGTGTCTGACTTAGTTTCAGCTCAGGTCATGATGTCATGGTTCATGGGAATGAGCCCTGTGTTGGGCTCTGTGCTGTATGGAGCCTGTTTGGGATTCTGTCTCTCTCTCTCTCTCTGCCTTTTGTCTCTGCTTGCACGTGCACTCTCACTCAAAAGAAATAAAACATTTAAAAAATTCTAAAACAAAAAAGACTATTACTTCTTACGTAGGTAGTGAGCTTTGAATAACAGAATATGTAAAAAAATAAATGGGCTTTCCCTAAGACAACATAGTTTTGGATAACTAATATTTTAATTCAAGGAGCAGCATTTTATTTGCCTTTTATTTGATTTTAGCCAATCCCTGCATGCATGCGGGTAAGTATGCAAATTGTGCCCATTTCATCAGAAAACATGGACGTGGTACAGACGATATGGAGAAAGCTGCATGGCTTCCTGCAAATGCCCTTCAGAAATAAAATAAAACAGCCTTTAATGGTAATGTTTCACCTTTAAAAGTGGTACAAATGACTCCACTGAAAAACAAAGTGACTGTAAAAATTTCGTTGTCTTCTTTTAGATGATCTCACAAGTTTTGAAAAACTCTTCAACTGAGTACACACTCTTTCATCAACTGACTTTGATAAATCTGAATAAAGGAAATCAGGCAATAAAAATAGTAAATTCAGTAACTGTGGATAATTGATTCCCTAACACTATGTATTCACTTTGTTATTTGTGGCTCTTAGATTGTCTCCAATTTTTCACCATTTCAAGCATAGCTATAGTAAATATTTTCACACATGTCCTTGTAAACATGCACCAGCATTCTCTGGGACTATAATTGCTGGGTGAAAGATAATTTGCATTTTCAACTTTACTGGAAATTGCCTAATTACTCTTCCAACTAGCAGAACCAGTTTACCACATTCCCAGCAACAGAGAATAGGATTTCCAGTTTCTCTATATCCTTAAAACACTGGGTTTAATTGCATTTTTAAAAATTTACAAATGATACTCTGTTATGGTTTAAATTTTTATTCCTTTAATTATTAGTAAGGTTGCAAATATTTCCATATGTTCCTTGGCCATTTGGCAATTTCTCCTTAGTATACTGCCTACTGTAATTGTCTATTTATGGTAATGGGGGGAGGGCATGATTTTTCTTATTATAGGAGTTCCTTATATATTCTCTATAGTAAGTTATGTGCTTTGAAAATACCTTCTCCTTGTTTGTGGCTTACTTTTTCAATGTTTAAATGATGTATTTTGATACAAATAATTTAAATTTTGATACATTCCAATGTGTTGATTTTTTTTGCTTTTTTCCTTTTGTGTTACATAAATGCTTTTTCCACTGATTTTATAAGATACTCACCTATTTTCTTTCAAAAATGTTAAAAGTTTAACTTTTCATAAAAGTAGTTATTAGTAGTTTTTTTCACATTTCATGATGATGGCACTGGTGTATGTTTTTTTGGTTGTTTTGTTTTGTTTTGTTTTGTTTTGTTTTGTTTTCAATCACTGAGCAGCCATTCGATGGAGTTTCTTAATCTTAAATTCAACCCTTTAATTCTGGGAAGTTTTAAAAATTAATTTTTTGAAAATTTTCTCTCAATTTTCTGTTCTTTGCTTTTAAAAATATTCAGACATTGGGCCCCTTGATTGTTTATCTTATTTGCTTTACTTTTTCTTTTATTTGCATTTCCTTTGTTGCCAATGTTGTTTCACTTCCTGCTTTCTTCAACTTTATCTTCTAAAGCACCTATTGAGTGTTTGAAGATTCTACTCTCATTTATTTTTTTTTAATTTCTAAAATCTTTTTTGTTCTCTCAATATTCTTCTTAATATCTTGTTTTTCCCACCAACCTTACTAAGGTAAAATTGAGACATGAAAATTATATATATAAAGGGTGTACAAATTGGGTTAAGCATCTGACTTCAGCTCAGGTCATGATTTCATGGTTCATGGGTTCTAGTCCGTGTTGGGATCTGTGCTGACAGGTCAGAGCCTGGAGGCTCCTTGAGATTTTGTGTGTGTGCCTCTCTCTCTGCCCCTCAACCCCCACCCTCCTCCCCCCACCCCGCCAACTCTCAAAAATACATAACATTAAAAAAATAAAAGGTGTACAAATTGATGTTTTGATATTCTATACACTGTAAAATAATTGCAATAATCATGCTAATTAACATATTCATCTCACATAGTTACTATTTGTATGTGGTGGGGGGGCGGTGAGAACACTTAAGATCTACTCTCTTAGAGGTGCCTGGGTAACTCAGTTCCTTAAGCATCTGACTTTGTTTCTGCTTAGGTTTCATGAGTTCAAGCCCCCACATCAGACTCCCCACTGACAGTGCAGAGCCTGCTTGGGATTATCTTTCTCACCCTCTTTCTCTACTCCTCCCTTGCTTATGTTGTCTTTATCTCTCTCAAAATAAAGAAATAAACTTAAAAAAATAAAAGAGCTCCTCTCTTAGTAAATTTCAGGTATACAATATAGTATTGTTAACTGTATTCACAATGCTGTATATTAGTTATATTATGCTATTCATCTTGCATAACTGAAACTTTGTACCCCTTGGCCAACATCTACTCATTTTCCCTTCCCTTCAGCCTCTCACAACCACCATTCTACTGTGCTTCTGTGAGTTTGACTATTTTACAAATCACATATCAGGGAGATCATGTGATATTTATCTTTCTGTATTTGGCTTATTTCACTGTGAGTAATACCCTTGAAGTTTGCCCATGTTGTCAGAATTTCCTTTTTTAAGACTGAATAATATTCCAGTGTGTGTGTGTGTGTGTGTGTGTGTGTGTGTGTGTGTGTGTGTTTTAATGTTTATTTATTTTTGAGAGAGAGACAGACAGACAGACAGAGAGAGAGAGAGAGAGAGAGAGACCATGAGTGGGGGAAGGGCAGTGAGAGAGGGAGACAAAGAATCTAAAGCAGACTCTAGGCTCTGAGCTGTCAGCACAGAGCCCGACACAGGGCTTAAACTCACAAACTATGGGATCATGACCTGAGCTGAAGTCGGGCGCTTAGCCGACTGAACCAACCAGGCACCCCTGTGTGTGTGTGTGTGTGTGTGTGTGTGTTTATCCATTCATCTGTGGATGGAGATTTAGTAGCCTGTTCTTGTTTCATTATATCTTCTCTCATCTCTCAAAGGATAATAATAAGAGCTTTATTTTTTTTCTGATCTTTATATTGCCCTTATTACCTCTGAGTTTCTTTTCCATACAAATTTTTAAATTTAAATTTTATTTTAATTCCAATTAATTAGCATACAGTGTTATATTAATTTCAGGTGTACAATATAGTCATTCAACACTTCCATACCTCACTCTGTGATTATGATAACTATACTCCTTAATCCCCATCACGTATTTAACCCATCCCCCATCCCCTCCCTTCTAGCAACCATCAGATTGTTCTGTATAATTAAGAGCCTGTTTCTTGCTTTGTCTCTCTCCCTTATTTTATCCCTTTGCTTGTTTGTTTTGTTTCTTAAATCCCACATATGAATGAAATCATGTTATTTGTCTTTGGCTGACTTACTGTTGTTTTAAAAAAAAAAGTTTATTTATTTTGAGATAGAAAGAGAGAGAGAGAGCACAGGGGAGGAGCAGAGAGAGGGAGAGAGAATCCCAAGTAGGTTCCGCACTGTCAATTTTACCTTATGAACTATGAGATCTTGTCTTGAGCTGATAGCAAGAGTCAGATGCGCAACTGACTAAGCCCCCCAGGCGCCCCTCCACCTCATTTATTTCACTTAACATTATACTCTCTAGTGCCATACATATTGCAAATGGCAAGATTTCATTTTTTTTACAGCTGAATAGTAGTCTATTGTATATACATATCACATCTCCTTTATCCATTCATCAACCAATGTACACTTTGACCTCAAATGGTATTAGAAGATTTCATCCAATCCCCGGTGACTCTGTGAATTCACATGTAAAAATAGGACACTAAAATATGGACCAGAAGTTTTGTATAGGCAGGACTTCTTGACAGGAGAGCATCATACTGGGGTAATTTTGCAAGAAGTCAGCTATGTAATTAGAACACTGTTATCCGTTAACTTATATTGATATATTCTTTTTTGCTGCTCAATTTATGGAGAAAGAAATCTTTCAGATCTCTGAGCGTGAAGCACAAACCACACTCCAGAATTTCAGAGCCTGACTAGAGGAAGGTAGACAAACATTTGGGCATCCATTTAGTCCTTGTCTGTTTTGTACGGCATTTCTCCTTCAGCTATGCTTGGTCTCCCTGAAGCATGAATACTTCTTGGTTTAACCAGTCTGAAAAGTAAAGCTTTGATCTTCTATTAGAGGGAGGAAAAGGTAGTTACCTGGGTGATTAGAAAGGAAGGGGGGATTCCTCTAAATAGAAGACTTTCAACCAATTCTCATTTTTCTATTCCTATCTATACTTGCAATTTCAGAAGTACTTGATGTTACCATTTCCTGAGACTTTCTGGAGTTCTACATCATGAATCAGCTCTTTGGAGCTTCTCCACTATTAGTGGTCAATTTTTTTCTGTTCTGCTAAATCATTTGCCTCTTATCCAATGAGTGTCCAGATTCCAAAATTTTGATGCTCTCTCCCTTTTATATTGTTACCCAAATATTTGTGGGTTTTGGGAATGGAGTGGCAATAAAAACCTGTATTCAATCCACCACACTAACTCTTCACTACTTCTTACCTATGAAAAAAACAAATTACCAGTAACAATAATCATAGTCCAAATAAATATTGTGTGTATTATTTCTGTATCTACTTTGGAAACATTTGAACCATAATACATTTATGTCTTCAGTTCCAGATATTAGAAAATTATAATCAAAAAATTCAAAATCTAATAATACATTCTGTTATGTTAACCAAATATCCCCAACAAAATATAGTAAAAGAAAAAACTAAAGCAACATTATTAGTAGTTTATCATTAGGAATAAGGATGGCGATAATAGACAACTGTAACCAACTCAAGACATTTTTGCTAATATACCTATAACTATCTCTTCCTAATATTATAGGAATTACTAATTAAAATGTGGGCATGTGCGCTGTAGGAATTTGGCAATATTTACAAGCATTTCATGGTAGCCAATCTTTATAACAGAATATTGAAAGTTCTTTCAGCTTAATTTTAGCTTATGATGTAAATTTTATTAACTCTTAAAAACTTGCTTTACATTGTAGTACCAAGGGAACTTTCACCATACCAAAAAAAAAAAAAAAAGCTCTGTGTAATTATTTGCCATTTATCTTTTATTTTTTTATTTTTTTTTAATTTTTTTTTTCAACATTTATTTATTTTTGGGACAGAGAGAGACAGAGCATGAACGGGGAAAGGGCAGAGAGAGAGGGAGACACAGAATCGGAAACAGGCTCCAGGCTCCAAGCCATCAGCCCAGAGCCCGACGCGGGGCTCGAACTCACGGACCGCGAGATCGTGACCTGGCTGAAGTCGGACGCTTAACCGACTGCGCCACCCAGGCGCCCCTCCATTTATCTTTTATAAATTAAGGAGTGAATCAGACCAAAAGATGGACCTTTGAAATATAACATGGGTAATTTATTCTAATTTGATAATTATTGTCCTGGATATAGCTCCTCAACTAGGAATAGAAAATATGGTATTTAGGTCTTGTTCATCCAACTTCTGTGACACCAACCAATTTTACCATTACAGACATTATAGACACATCATCATTCAGAGGCCCTGACTAGTTGAATCTTTATTGGATCTTTCTAATATGGTAAAGCCTAGGTCAAAAATAAAATTCATTTTGAAATTTAAATAGGAATAGCTTTCTCTAGAGAGCCGAAAGTACAAATACATGGGCTGAATGAGAGTAGCCAAGAGCAATTGCAAGCATCATCTGAATATTGTAATCCCCTGGCTGCTTATAACCTAGGACAATGATATGAGTGAGTTATCCAGACTAACTAGATGGCTGCTGGTTTGAATCAAAAAGTTATTTTGTTCTTCAATCTTGGCTGCACATTGAAATCACCTGGGACCTTTTTGAAACTACTGATAATTGACCTCATCTCAGGACAATTAGATTAGAATTTCCAAGGATGGAATTAGGGAGAACAATAATAAGTATAATAAGAGTAACAAAAGTTATAGTAATAGTAATTATTAACACTTATTAAGCACTTATTATGTGGAGGCACTATGGCGAAGTCTTTTTACAAATTACTAATTTAAACAAAAAAACAACCCTATAAGCAGGTATTGCTATGAACCCATTTTATTTTTATTTATTTTTTTTTAATTTGTTTTTACATTTATTTATTTTTGAGAAACAGAGTGAGACAAAGCATGAGCAGGGGAGGGGCAGAGAGAGAGGGAGACACAGAATCGGAAGCAGGCTCCAGGCTCTGAGCCGTCAGCACAGAGCCCAACACAGGGCTCGAACCCACGAACTGTGAGATCATGACCTGAGCCGAAAGACGCTCAACCGACTGAGCCACCCAGGCGCCCCACTATGAACCCATTTTTAACATGAGGAAACAGGCCAGTAATTTTCACAAGCTAGGTTTAACTAACTCCAGAGCCCATGATCTTAAATACTACAAAAACCTGCCTCTATTAGCAAGATTGCAATATTAGTATTGTGAAGATCTCAGAAGCTGGCATATCAACAAGTAAGCTTGGCAATATCACTTGTATATAGAGGGAAGAAAGATTTAAATCAAGAGTGTTGGAAAGGAAAATTTTTTCTTTACCCTTCAAGATTCTTTTAGCTGGTCTAAGAATTAAATTAATGTGAAAGACACATTAACAGGAGAAAAAAAATTTAATTACACCGACACAGAGGCCTGATAAAATTGAGCCCTACAGAAATGACCAAGTCATGCAGCTGTTATACATTTTAGACAAAGAAACATACATCTGTGAAGAATTAACAGAAAAGAAGAAAACTTATGTCTGAGAGCTTCCATTGGTAAGAAATTCTAAACAGAATCTGGGCTGGAGTAGTAAGTTAGCAAAAGTAATGAGGTTTGTGTATGCAGCACTATTGGTCCTGAATTCCCTATGTCTGGAGATGTCTCTTTATCTCCTGGTACAAAGAAGGTACCCTTCACATGAGAGATGTATTTTCTGTCTTTCGGGAAGATAATGAGGAATTTGAGGGCTTCTTGCACTGGCCGTTTCTTAAGTAACTTTAATTAAAAATAATCAATATGCCATTGTGGCATATTTTAGGGCAGCCTACCCAGGCCCCCACAAGGGTCACATAGAAATGAAGAAAAGATAATACTCCTCATTGAACTTCTAACTGCATCCAATTAAGGAGTAACTCCCTCTTTCTCTAGTAGTTTTATGGCAGGAAAGAAATGTACCTTTTTTTCCTTCAATATAAACTTTTGAAAATTATTATATAGTAAAATCCTTTTCCCTCAGCCTTTTTTCTTTTAATCAGAATCTTTATACAAACATATATATATGCACATGCATGCATATATACATGTCATGATTATTCAGTCAATGCAAATACTGACTACTCATTTGAAAAGAAAATATATAAAAATTCCTACCTCATCCCACCCCAATGTAATCAAATTCCAGATGGTCAAAAGAATTAAACTAAATTGAAATCATAAATTTATTGAAAGAAAACATGAAAGAATATTTTAATAATATTGATACAGAGAAAATCCTCCAATTATGTAATAAAACCCAGAAATACAAAGGAATGGAATGATACATTCAATAACACAAACATTAATCACATAACTCAGTAATGAAAAAATGATGTGAAAAAAAGACAAGGGATGCCTAATAAAATTATGTGACCACCAAAGGGATAATTTCTACAATATGCTTAGACTTGATGCAGAACAACATAATCAAGAAAATCCAAAAAGAAATTGCCTTCATCGGGTAATAACAAAATAAATATAATCACTAATATGTAAAGAGGCCCAGCTTTACACTTACTTGCAGATATAGAGAATGAAAAGTTATCATTTTTCATGTGTTATATTCATGAGGATTTAAAGTTTAATAGCATCCAAAGTCAATGAAAAAAAATCCCTCTTAACAGAACATAAATTAATGCAAATTTGAGGAGAGTAGTTTGGTGATTTTTTAAATGCACACAGTTGCAGAAATACAACTTCACTTTGGAGAACTTTTTCAATAGATATATTCATTTATGTGTGTGAAATGTTTGTACAAAATGGTATAATTGCAGTATTGTGTAAAATGGCTTAAAATTTTTTTGAAAACAACCTACATGCTTAAATCTATGTAGAATGAACTGGTTAGGGCACCTGGGTGGCTCAGTGGGTTAAGCTTCCAACTTCAGCTCAAGTCATGATCTCACAGCCCGTGGGTTCGAGCCCCACATTGGTCTCTATGCAGATGGCTCAGAGCCTGCTTGGATTCTGTGTCTCCCTCTCTCTCTGCCCCTCCTCCTCTCACACTCTGTCTCTGTCTCTGTCTGTCTCTCTCTCTGAATAAACATTAAAAAATTTAAATAATAAAAAAAAGAATAAACTGGTTAAAGACCATTATGGTCCATCTACAGCAGGAGCTGAAAAACTTTTTGTAAAGGTCAAGATAGTAAGTATTTTAGGCTTGTGGACCACATTCAACCTCTGTCACATATTTTTTTCTTTAATACAGTATTTGCATAAATTTCGAATCTAGAGAATGGAATATTAGAGCCCGTAAAAATTATTCATGTGTGAAAACAGAAAATTCATGTGAAATATTGTTTGGTGAAACCAAAAAGAACAAAACATCTTTTCTTTGTCTAATGGCCTTCTTTATTATTATACTGAAAAATATTGGACCCAGCTTTGTGTCAGCCTTCACTACAATAGTGAAAATGATTGTGGTTGGATGCCATAAAACTGAAAGATATTCAAGCTTTACAAATAAAGGGCCTGCAATGGCAAAGAAAACCATAGTAAACTTTTTTCTTCAGCTTTGACATTCCTTCTTGAGATGTCTAAATTTGAATGAGATCTATACATAATCGTTGTGTTTCTAGGTCACAGATTGAAGTAAGACTAAAGTGACTGATGTCCCCTATGAAACCTTTGTGCAAGTAAGAAAGCGGTGCCATTTTTCAAGACACTTTACTTCCATCATAAGATGCAGATTTTTTTTTTTTTTAATCTGTGGCAGTCTTCAGTAAATCAAATTTAGAATGACAGGGCTGCATGTAGCATTTGACTTTAAGTCATCAGGCAGAATCACAAGAAAGGTAACCTCTTTCCTTTCCTGTGGGGGTGATTTTTGTGCGTTTCTTGGAAGTCACTAAAGGACTTCAACCTCAATCTCCTTTCCATCCCAGATTTGACCATGACACTCCCACTCATTTGCTTATAGCCAGTGAAGGTAGCTCTTGGTTCCTAGAAAGCCAAAATATGCTTGATCTTACATCTATTATCCAGCAAAGGGAAATTTTTGTAATAGAACGAATGTGAGGATCAAAAAAGAATCCACAGGAAATGTGGCATTTTATCATTAAAGGTTATTAAGCTACATTTTGCCAAACCAACATGACAGCTTTGAATCAGGCTTATTGTGATTTTTCTATTGATTAAATATTGGTAAGTGAATTAAATTAAGAAATGTCTACAGTACAAAATAATTTATAATTGACATCCAATTTCCTTAATTCAAGACATTTATTCCCTTCATATTCATGAAGGTCTGGTATCTGTAAGATTACTGATCACTTCCTTTCTTCTTAAACCTGTTACCCCCTTTGCCCTTCAGGCCACCAATCTCTCTTGCTTTTCCTTGTTTATCTCAATTCTCTACTTCAGTTTTATCCTATATATACATTTCCCTACCATTCTATTTTTGCATCTCTTCTCAAAATATATATTGTCCCAGGGCTGCCTTTACCATCTGCATAACCTCAACTAATTGCTTTACGACTCCAAGTTTGTATCCCTCCCTGAAATGCAAGTTTATAATGCTTACTGGACAGTTCCATCTAGATGTTGCATAAGCATCTCTGATTCAAGCCCAATTTCTCCCCTTATCAATACTCCTCTTCATCTGTATTGCTTATCTCAGTGGTTAGCAGTAAGCAAATGAAAATCTTATGTTTACCCTGGTGACCTCTCTCTCATTGCCACTCACCTTCCATATTCGGTTATGCCTATGTTCTGTTGAATGTCCTTATTGTCTTTTTCCATGCCCTTAGTTCCATCCCCAATGACAAATAGTTCAAGCATTCATATTTTCTAATCTAAACTATGAAAATATTAAATAACCACAACCTTTCTTATTTGTCCCCATAATTCTGCTAAAGTGATTTTTCCAAGACATACAACTTATTATATTATTTCTCTGATAAAGCCATGAAAACCTCCTTAAAGGATGCCTGGGAGGCTCAGTCAGTAAAGTATCTGACTTTGGCTCAGGTCATGAGTTTGGCTCTCATTCATGAGTTCAAGCCCCGCATTGGGCTCTGTGCTGACAGCTCAGAGCCTGCAGCCTGCTTCGGATTCTGTGTCTCCGTCTCTTTCTGTCTCTCTCTCTCTCTCTCTCTCTCTCTCAAAAAACTCCTTAAAATGATATAAATATCTGTGATCTGGTCCCTGACTGTCTTCCTAGAATGATATCTCCCATCAGTTTGTGCCAAATCACTGTTATGTGTACACATGCAAATGCAACATTATGATGCAGTTTGTTAAACCACGTGATGATTTTAGTTTCCAAGAACATTATTTTAATCTCTATGCCATTTATATTGTTTATTTTATGTCTCTTTTACTCACACAAAACTCCCTCCACAAAAGTGAACTCACTTATGAATATTAAATCTTAAATAAAATACCACCAAATTAAAGCAAGGAATGTGTTAAACAGTAACAACAGTGAAAAAGGAGGCATTGATACCAAGAGGAAAATAAAGATGGCTTATTATTTTAAAAACAACATCATATAATAGGTCAAAAGAAAAATACAGGTGTAATTCTAAAAGACATTTGATAAGATTTAATATTCTTTATTAGCAAATAAATTAGCAAATATATTACTGTTACCTATATATCTCATTACTCTTTCACCTACTAACCTGTAACTTAAAAAAGGCATATATTTTTCATTATCTCTGTGTTTATCTAGTAGATAGCTGTCACTTAATATTTCTGAGGTAGCCAATAAGTACATGAGAAGACACCCAACATCATTAATCATCAGGGGAATTCAAATCAAAATCACAATGAGATAGAACCTCACATCTATTAGAATCTATCACCAAAAAGAAAACAAATAACAAGTGTTTTCAAGGATGTGAAAAAAAAGGCAACCCTCATGCACTGTTGTTGAGAATGTAAATCAGTGCAGCCATTATGGCAAACAGTATGGAGGTTCCTCAAAAATTAAAAATAGATATACCACCTCTGGGTGTTTATCCAAAGAAAATGAAAACACTAATGAAAAGATATATGCATCCTTATGTTTATTATAGCATTATTTGCAATAGCCAAGGTATTTAAACAACCTAAATGTCCATTGATGAATGAATGGATAAAGAAAATATGGTAAATATACACAATGGAATAGTATTTAGCCATTAATAAGAAGGAAATCTCACCATTTGCAACAACATGAATGGACTTTGAGGGTATTACACCAAGTGAAATAAGTCAGGCAAAAATTACAAATACCATGTTATCTTATTTATATGTAGAATCTAAAATATTTTTTTTTTTAATGAACCACAGGTTGGTGGTTGCCTAAGGCAGGGCTAGGGGAGGACACAACTAACTGGTGAAAGGGGTGAAAGGTGCAATTTTTTAGTTGTAAAAGGAATAAGTCATGAGGATATAATGCACAGCATAGTTACTATAGCTAATAATGTATTGCTTATTTGAAATCAGCTAAGACAGTGGACCTTGAAAGTTCTTACCACAAGAAAAAAAAATGTGTCACTATGTATGGTGACAAACTTACTGTGGTAATCATTTTGCAGCATACAATTATCAAATCACTACATTGTACACCTGAAACAAACAATGATGTCAATTACACAATCAATCAATCAACCAATCAATAGTATTTCTGGTGAATAAATACCTAACAAAATGTTAATTGAATTTATGATTCAATTTATTAGAAACAAATATAATTTTAACAAGGCTTGTCACATACTTTTCATATTACACACTAAAATACATTCTAGAGAAAGAATTTAAATGTAATAATTAAAAAACAATAAATGTACACATGATGAATATGTGCCATTAAAATGGGGAAGATGTTAGGGTGCTTGGGTGGCTCAGTCAATTAAGCATCTAACTCTTGATTTCAGCTCAGGTCATGATTTCATGAGTTTGAACCCTGCATCGGGCTCTGTGCTGACAGTGCAGAGCATGCTTGTAATTCTCTCTCTACCTCTATCTCTACCTCTATCTCTGCCCCTACCCTACTTGCTTTCTCTCTCAAAATAAACAAATAAACGTAAAAAAATTTTTTTTAGTCGGGAAGATGTTTATAAGCATAAAGGTAATGGAAGAAGTCACAAAAGAGAGGAATGTTATATTTGACCATGTGAAAGCTCACGGTATAATTACTAAAAAAAAACAAAACAAACAAGAACACAAAAGGAAAAACAAAAAATAAAAAGTATGTGAAACTAAGAAAAAATATTTTCTCTGCAAATACTAAAAAGGTTAGATACCTTGCATATATAAATCATTC
Source organism: Puma concolor (assembly GCF_028749965.1). Taxonomy (NCBI): domain Eukaryota; kingdom Metazoa; phylum Chordata; class Mammalia; order Carnivora; family Felidae; genus Puma; species Puma concolor. The sequence continues at coordinate 48,237,643 of NC_141671.1, read as the reverse complement.
AAACAAGTAATAAAAGCTGGACAAATACTCAAAGATAGCAATAAAAAATTCACAAAAGAAGTATTTTAAGACAATAAAATGTGAAAAGTTCAACTGCAATAATCATTGGTTTAATTAATATTTGTTGAAGACCGGCACGTTCTAGACCTGTGATGACAACATTATGTCAGTATTCCACTGTTGTGAAACTGGCATTAAGCAGACCAACAAAAACCTATGTAGCATTCCAAGCGACAATAAGAAACAGAAAGCATTGACTTTTGAAGAGGGATGGATTGTTATCCAACATGGTGTAAACAGGGTAGACATCCCGAATAAGGTGTGTGCCTGTTATCAATTTCTTGCCTCTCAGCTCTAAGTCCATCATCCTTTGCTCTCCACTGTGCTACTCTACATCATCCCAGTCTGTTCCTTCCTTGGGTGCTCTGCCTCAGACTGAAAAGTAGACAGATATTGCTTTATTATTATTATTATTTCACATTTATATAGCATGATATCCTTTATTTATCTCTCATTCTTAAAGCAAATGACAAATCTACTTTTCAAGGATGGAATCTTGCTGTTACTGAGAATATCTTCAATGTTATACTTCAACTCCAAAAACAGAAATGTTCCATACAATAGCAGCAAATACTGTGGTTTTTAAGGTAATTGCACTAATGCAGGTGCACTCATTTGCTTATGCTTGCCATAAAATGAAATTACTGCCTGTGACATCTCGTGATTCAAAAAGTTGGAGACTCAAGCCATTTACATGACTTCTGGTGATAACCCTTTTAAGGCTGTCCAAAAGCAAATTAACTGATATATGATGCTATTTACTGAAAGAGAAAAAGAAAAGCAAGAAGAAAAAGAAACATCCTTCACTGTCTTTCATTCATTGCATCAATTATGTACACAAAGCAGCATCTTTATCATTTGGTCTCTCCAGACAAAATACATTTTCTCTCTGTAGTTCATTCTGACCACTTCAAATGTTGCTATCATCAACATCTCTTGCTTCTCTCTATATCTCACATATCTGCTTCTGAATGGGACAAATCATCAGGCAAAGAAGCCAACCAACTGTGTCATCTCAATGACTCATTGTAGATGCTTTTGAAACATCTTAACTATTTCAAGGCATTAGCATTTCTTCACCTTCCTTGTAATTCTCAAGGTCTCTCTTGATGGAGTCCTATGCATTAGTACAAAAAGCAGCTTAAGATCTTCTAGCTTTCTCTTCTCATTTTATATTCCCAGGACTCCATATCAAAATATCTAAGAGGTCTGGGGCACCTGGGTGACTTAGTTAAGTGTCCTTCTCTTGATCTCAGCTCAGGTCTTGATCTCAGGATTGGTCCTGATTTCCAAGCCTCATGTTGGGCTCTGTGCTGGGCATGAAGCCTACTTAAAAATTACATAAATAAATAAATAAATAAATAAATAAATAAACAAACAAATAAAGTCTATGAAGTCTAAGAAATTAATAAGGATAGACATATTGAGTTTTCTCAGCTTATTCTTATGACCAAACTGTATAGGATGAAGCTGTTTATTGTCCTAACTTTCTGCAGGGCAGATGATAAGATCATCACATTGGAACTGGTTGCTTAACATCTTCCAACTATTTTTTTATTGTAAGTATAGGCCTGACGCTTAGGCCTTCCTGAATATTTTCATCTGTACACTCCTTGATGTACTGCCTCAGAGGGAGTGGAGGGGCACTCACTGGCTCTGGTTCACCCATTGTGGAACAACCTAAACCCCAGCTCTCTGTTTACACTGGTAGGGGCCTTGGCCTCCCTGCCAACATCTGACTCAGGCCTCCTCCTCCAAAAAGAAGCAACTGGTGCTTTTTAAAAATTCCTTTCTTTTACTCACATTCCACTGGTGCTTTTTAAAAATTCCTTTCTTTTACTCACATTCCACCTCTAGTCTATCAGTAAATCATGTTGGCTTTCCCTGTAAAATCATTCTCAGTTTAATCCATTTTCTTCCATTTCCACTGCTATAAACCTACAAGAAGCCATTATCATCTCATGGCCTGTTACTGAAATAAACCTCTACCTGGTCTCTGCTTTCATCCTTGTCCTCCACCTCCTGACTCATTCTTTATATGGCAGTTGATGAGGGAGTATCCCCCATCCCAACCCTGCCATGGAATATGTGTGATATTCTTCGGACACTCCTGGCTACCCAAGAACAAAGAAAAGGGGTTTAGTTGCTTGCCAGGGTGATGTGGGAAACTTAGGCAAATGAAAAATTAATTCCCTTACTGCTGATAGCCCATTGACAAGTCCTTGAAACCAGCAGAGTGACCTCTCTCTAAAAGCCCAGTTGCCTCAATGTGGACACTTTGCTAGGGGCAAAAGAGAATCTTAGCTTAACAGTATCCCAACCTCGAGGATCCTGTAAGTGTATATTTGCCTTCTTTTTGGCCTTTCCCCTTTTTCTCTTCAGTTCTTTTCCTCATATATTTTTCCTTTTCTTTGTTACTTAATGACAGGATTGTGACAATAGAGTCTCAAGCTTTTGTCACTAAATTTAGTCACTCCTCCAATAGTTATGGCTTCCTTACTCTGTGCCAAGCACTGCCTGGGAGCAGGGCCCACGTGGTTTATAAGCACTCTTTTGAATGATGTCAGGCACATACGGACCACCATAGTCATCAATTCATTCATGAATTAATTTGATCAGTAATAATTGCTGATTATAGAAGTCTCTTTAAAGAAGTCTCTTTAAACTTAAAAAATAATTGCTAATTCTGCATTAGTAATTATTAGTATTTTTTATTTTAAAGAGATTTCTGTCTACATGAAAGTAGCTTAATAAATCTTGTTGCTATGACCAAGCATCATCTCTTATTGGTTTTTAGTTTACCTGCAGAACTGGAAGTTTCAGATGAAAGTAAGGAGTAGCAATTTATGATCACGGGGAATGGGGCACCACCAGGTAGGAGGTTTATAGTCTTAGGGTCAGGGGGCACCATGGGTATACATAGAAAAATGAATGGCATGCAATTGTTGGGTTAATGCCAATAGGAGAGGCAAAAGGGTGTCAGCTCTCACTCATCCTAGTCCTCCACCTCTCCTTTATTCCTCCAACTATCTATCTTTATCTCGACCTCTATGCAATTCCATGTCTCTCATTTTTCTCTTCTGTCAGCCCAAGGCAAAGCTTGGAATTATTGTCAACTCACCTAGATATCTTCTTGTTTAACATTTATTGTATTGCTTTTTTTTTAAATTTTTAACCTTTATTTATTATTGAAAGACAGAGAGACACAGAGCATGAGCAGGGGAGGGGTAGAGAGAGGGCAAGACACAGAATCTGAAGTAGGCTCCAGGCTCTGAGCTGTCAGCACAGAGCCCGACACGGGGCTCAAACTCACAAACTGTGAGATCATGATCTGAGCTGAAGGCAGTCGCCTAACCCACTGAGCCACCCAGGTGCCCCTATTTTATTGCTTTTTAACTTCAGGCAATTAACCAAAGGACAATTTACAAAAAAATATAAAGACTATAGAAACAATAGGGCAAATTCCTACTGTCACAATTTTTTTTTTCATTTTCTTCTAGGCTTTTTGCACTCGATTTCCCTTTCCTTTCTATTTTGTGAATTCTCTCCCTGCAACATTCTTGTCAAAGCATTACACAAGTGTAAAAATAAACAAATTGTTTAAAGATTGCAATTCTCAACTCCAGATGTACAATTTGGCATCCAGACTGAGGTAAATTCAACCCTGGGAAGCAGTTATGTTTTAAACTTCTTTGTATCTCATGTTAGGGAGTTAGGAGTTTATAATCTTTTCTAGAAGGAACCTCAAAAGAAGATGGAGGTCAGGGGTCTCCCAGCTTTGTATAGAACCAAATTATCTTAGCAATATGGAACATAGTGGGGTGCCCGGGGTGGCTTAGTAGGTTAAGCATCTGACTCTTGATTTCAGCTCAGGTCATGGGGACTGGGACTCTCAGATCATGGGATTGGGATTTTCTCTCTCTCTCCTTCTCTCTCTGCCCCTCTCCCACTCTCTCTCTCTCTCTCTCTCTCAAAATAAATAAATAAACATTTTTAAAAAGAATAAGGAATATAGGTATGTCACTTAACTCCTCAGTTTTTTCATACTTAAATAAATAGGGTTTGGACTTCATAATTAATATAATAGTCACAGGTTGGGGAAGAAAATTATTCTTATTCCCTCAGCGTTCTTCTAGCTAGTCTGAGAATTGACATGAGACAGATTAACAGCAATAAAGAACAAAATTTGATTATATGTACACAGAGGCCTAATAATGGAATTGAGACCTAAAGAAATGGCCAAGGCATGCAGTTTTGATATATTTTAGACCAAGAAACAATAAATCTGTGAGAAATTGACAGAGCAAAGGTAACTTATGTTGGGAGCTTGGATTGGCAAAAAATCTAAATAGCATTTGAGCTGCAGTAGTAAATTAGTACAAGTACATGGTTTATCAATACGAGCTTCTCAACTCTGAATTCTCTATCTACGTGATAAGGATGTCTCTTTATCTCTGGTACTGGAATAGTTCCTTTGACATGGAGATTTATCTTCTGCTTTCTGGAGACAAAGGGGCTGTCAGAGTGTTCTTTGTTCTTGTACTGGCTGTTTCTTCAGTATCTTTTAATTCAGAATAATCAATATGCCAAGTGGTGCCCTTGGGGGCTGCTCGCCTGTGGCCTCTACATACATGATGCTCTCATCATCTACTAAGATGAAAACTGACTCCATGCAGCATTGCCCAGATCAGCCTTAAAAGCAACAGTCAACCCTGGACAACATTATAAAAAGGGAACTATTTATATGTAGTGTTTTGTTTTGTTTTTTAACCAGTACTCTCTGTATCATTTCAGCTGTGTATAAATCTTTCCTTCTAATATCTGACATTTAGGGGTTTTGTATTACAAGGGATAAAACATGAAACCACTTTACAATATAACCTAATATCCTCTATAAAGAAGCCAACAATATTCACTTACACTAACAGTTTTGGTACTATGTTTCCTCTACATTTTACATTTATTTGCATTTTATTTCTTCCTTCCATCAGGGATAAATAAAACAGACTTTGATGAGTTTAAAACAAAGTTTTTTTTATTTTTTTTTAACGTTTATTTATTTTTGAGACAGAGAGAGACAGAGCATGAACAGGGGAGGGGCAGAGAGAGAGGGAGACACAGAATCGGAAGCAGGCTCCAGGCTCTGAGGTGTCAGCCCAGAGCCTGACGCAGGGCTCGAACTCAGGGACTGTGAGATCGTGACCTGAGCTGAAGTTGGACGCTTAACCAACTGAGCACCAGGGCGCCCCTAAAACAAAGTTTTTAATACTTGCTGCCAAAGGGACTGCTTGCTGGTCTCCCAACATTATAGGGCCAAATATAAGTTGGATGTATATATCCTTGGTTGAAGAAATCTTAAAAATTTGAAGGTAGAAATTACTATGAGAAATTTGAGAAGTAATCAATCGCTTGGGGCAGTGATTAGGCAGACTAATTAAGGAAAGGACTGATAAAAAAGGCCAGAGTCACCAGGCTCAACCCCTCCCTGGGGACTCAAACCATTTGCACAAGAATAGGTAAAATGGTCGGGGGGGGGGGGGGGGGGTGGAGAAAATAAGTTTCCAGGACTCCTTGACCACAGAAGTCCCAGGAACTGTGGTCTCAAAGCCCATTGGGGAAGCCCTGACTAGAACTATAATTAGACTGATTGGTTGATAAGATTACGAAAATAAGAATGTTTAAGCAAGTTTTATATAAGCAAGTTGTGTCTCCTTTGCTTGCATGTATTAAGGGAATGGATATTCTGTCATACTAGGGAACAATCCCCTGACCTAGTATTGTAAAACCAAAACTTGTTGAAGTCCTAAAGGAAGACACATTTAGGAATGTAAGGTTTGATGGAATTAAGGTAAATGTTTGCAGAAGAATTGACGTGTTTGAACTGGCTTTATGTGAAGTGGTTGTATATCTTCTACCTTATTATATTATGGAGATGGAGACTGTATCTGACTGGAGAATATTTTCCCCATCTAGTATTATAAAACAGAAGACATGTAAATTAGCCCTTCAAATGATGTTTATTGGACATGCTAAATGAAAATGAGTAAGATTACCCAAGCCCACACAGTGTGGAATAATACCTGGAACAAGGGTAGATACAAATTCTCTGTGTGATAGCTTTATATGGAGCCTCGACATTAATTTAGAACAAATGCCATGAGCACCTTCCAGGGATGGCCACTGGGGCTTTGAATTAGAGAATTTCCACTTGAGTGGCATTTACTACCTTGCTATCAGGCATTAATGGAAGCTACCCCAATGACTGAAAACGAAAGCAATTTTGAAATCTGAAATAGCCACGTCTAGGATGATGTTAGAGAAACGCTCTAATGGGGATGGCAGTACCCAGAAAAGTTCCATAATATGGAAATCGTTTATACATAATCTTGCTGTGAGGAGAATGCAAAAGAGATACTCGTGGGCAGGAAGCTTCTTTTCTCCAGGATGGACTCTGGAATTGTGTGAGAGGAACTTCTGGATTCTTTTGTTGCTTAGGCAATATCTATAAGAGCTCTGGACTGAGTGACAAAGAGCTTCTTTGTTTGTGGCTGGCAGTTCCCAAGTGAATGAACAACAACATCTTGTTTGTAAATCCACCACTCTGATTGAAGAAGGTAAGAAAGGTCAGCTTGGTGTGCTGTTTTCCTAGCGGTGATAGAAGAACTGAACACTGGGAAAAGATCATATGTTTTGGTTTTTACTGACTCATGGACAGTGGTCAGTGAGATGGCCATATGGCTGGGCAGAGGGGCAATGGAAACCTGGCCTATTAAAGGAGCATGGCTCTATGGAAATTAGTGGAGTGTGTTAAAGCAGCACATGTGGATGCCCATTAGAAGAACTACTTTCTAGGATTGGAAAGTGACTGGAATTGACAGCAGATATCCAACATGCTCCCCTGAGGCAGCAATGTGGGTCCTTGAAATAAGTGGATATGGGGGTATGGCAGTAGTACAGAGATGGGCTAAATCTAATTAGAGTCCTCTTGCTTCCCTGAGACACCACATGGCAATAAGAACTGTTCTGTTTGCTAACAAGAGAGGCAGAGACTGCAGATGGCTATGCGGCAGATTCCCTTGTGGGAAGGCCCTGATCATAGCTGGCGAATCAGACTGCTACTGGTAGCCTTGAGGGCTACAAATGGATTTTGACAGGAATAGATACTGGCTCAGCGTTGGGCTTTGCTGACCCAGTGGACGGAGACACATGCTCAGAGTACTATAAAAGAACCAAACAAAAGATATCACACCAGTTGTAATGGCCAACTGTCATTTCCTTAGACCAAAGACCACACTTTACAGTCCATGAAATCCAACAATAGACAGAGAGCTATCCTCCACAGAGTGGTAGTTAGAGAATTGGAGTGAGCAATTAAAACACTGCTTGTCTAAAATAAGAGATACCAACAAAGTGCTGGTTTACACACCTTCACAAGTTGTGCGCTCACTAAAAAGTACCCCACCGGATTTGATTTTTTTCTGGTAGATCTGGGGAGGTACGGGTGGGGAAGGATGCTAGTATGACAATGCAAATCTTTCCAAAGCTGGGAGGACTCCAGTATAACAATCATAGTTTTTAAATCTTCTTCCCCACATCACCTCAACATTTTCCCCCACTACCTCATGTATTGGTCACAGAACCAGGATTGCAACCACAAATGTTGGGAAAAAAAATAAGTATGTGGGTTATGTAATGAGGGAAATTCATTATTACATTAACACCTTGGAAGAGTTTCAGAGCAAGAGATGATATTGCCCTTTAACTCGATGATACCAGACACCTGAAAGGGTAAGCCATATTATGACTGAGACCACTTTTGCTTTTGGAACCTGACAAGGTGGAATGGAAGCCTGCAAACCTGAGTGGTCTTGCCCTAGGCATTTCCATAAGATATGATGATGAACTGGAATAGTGATTAATGACTGAATGAGATTCTAGTAATATGCCAGTATCTTTTGGGTTTTATGACTGTTTTTGCTCTAAGGGATCTTTTCTCAAAGACTAGGAGGTGGACTGTGGTATTCTGATTTATAATAAGAAATATGTATTTGATATTCAACCCCTCCCTGGCACAGGTCTGCTCAAACCCTTGGAATTTCCGAAGGGATGAGAGAAATACATGTATCTTGTTGTGTTAATGAGGTGACTTTGGGACTACACCTAAGGATAGGGGCTGCTGCTAATGGAGTTATGTGATTAAAAGGTTGGAACTTTCAGTCTCACACCCAACCTCCAGGAAGGGAGAAGGGTTAGTGAATGACCATTGCTTTTATCAACCATCCCTATGTAACAAAGCCTCCACGAAACCCCAAAAAGACAGGGTTCAGAGAGCTTCTCGGTTGATGAGCTTGTGGCACACTCAGAGAGCATGGAAACTCCCTGTCCTTCCCTCATACCTTGCCCTATGCAGCTCTTACATATGACTGTTCCTGAGTTATATCCTTCTATAATAAACCGGCGATCTGATGAGTAAAATGTTTCCCTGAATTCTGTGAGCTGTTGTAGCAAATAAATTGAATCTGTGGAGGGAGTCCTTGGAACATTCAATCTACAACTGGTGGTCAGAGAAAGGTGCTAACATGGGCTTGCATTCAGCATTTGAAGTGAAAGGTAGTCTTGTGTCACTGAGTCCATAATCTGTGGAATCTGATGCAATCTCCTGTAGATAGGGTCAGAATGGAGTTGAATTGTAGGACACCCAGCTAGTGTTCAAGGATTGCTTATTGGTGTGAAAACCCCACCACCATATTGGAATTGGGTGCAGAACACTTAAACTGCTTAGATGTTGGTCACTTCATTAGATTTTCCCTGAAATATTTCCCCACCCCAACCCTGCCAATCTCTCTCTCTCTCTCTCTCTCTCTCTGTCTCTCTCTGTCTCTCTCTCTCTCTCTCTGTCACACACATACACACACACACACACACACACACACACACACTTGCACACAAACACATCTCTCATTCTTTTAACCCTTACTTACTTGCTATTACTATTATTGCTAAATTATATAATAAAATGTTTTGTTTGTTAATTGTCTTTCCCACCAAAAGTACCATGAGGAGATCATCTCTGTTTTAGTTCACATTACGTCCTGAGCACCTTGGCTTATGAGCAGTTTTTGAAAGAATGAATGAGGGAATGAATGGATGAATAAATTTATTGCATTCAAATCTCCTTCCATGACTTTCTAAAGATCATAGAAAAAGTAGGTTTATATTTGCACAAAACTAATAAAAACAGTTCTCCATTTTGCCTTTAAATTACCTTTATATATGTTCAATAATAAGCCCCAGCTTTAGTAAATATGCACTGAAATACAGGACTTGTACATATACTCCTGTGATAAGATAACTGAAATACAAATGCACAGAAAAGTAGAAGCCTCACTACCTTGCTTTTTTTTTTTTTTTTCCAACATTTATTTATTTTTGGGACAGAGGGAGACAGAGCATGAACAGGGGAGGGGCAGAGAGAGAGGGAGACACAGAATCGGAAACAGGCTCCAGGCTCTGAGCCATCAGCCCAGAGCCCGACGCGGGGCTCGAACTCACGGACCGCAAGATCGTAACCTGGCTGAAGTCGGACGCTTAACCGTCTGCGCCACCCAGGCGCCCCCTCACTAGCTTTTTTATTATGCATCTTCTCAACCAATAGATCCTAAAGCTACCAGATTATACATAATTTGGGGAGTATTTTTAATACTAAGGACAGATCCTCACACAAAATGGTGGCAAACAACTAATGATTAATATTTTTAGATACCATATAATGAAGTCATATGAATAAACCATAGGTAGTTAAATTATTATTCAACTTAGTCACCCTTCCACATGATTTTTGTCTTTTTATTTTAACCTAAATATAGCTGAAAATGCTAGACTGACCAATTTTTGGTTCAGTTGTTTGTTTCTAACCAAAATAGTCATTGCATCCATATGTGAATGAATGAATGAATAAAAATGGATCCCAGTTTCCATTATGTATTAATACATCAATCCAAAATTAATCCTAGATCTCCAAAGCAGTCTCTTATGTGTTTTGTCAGGACCACTAAAAATGTGTGGAGTAGATAAAATAAAAACTAACGTCTACTAACAAACTACTTTGCACCAATCGCTATAATAGACCACTCTTATTTTATCTGTACAATGTAAGTATCAACTTAATAATGATAAATTGAAGCTCAGAAAATTATCTAACTTGCTTAAGTTGTTCAAAAGTTGTTATTTTAAAAGAGTTCTAATTCCAGAGGTCTTTCCTCTTTATAAGGTTATCATGATTTGTCAGAAGGGAAAATAGTGCACAAACTAGAGAAATGACTTATCCTGAATGACAAGAAGGGTCAGTAATAAAATGAACAGGCATTTACTTTTCCCCATTAATTCTTTATCCATATGTGTACAAAAATTTCATACTTAGCTATCTTATATAGGACATAAACTTTGAATAGTTTTTCTAATAGCATTCCCCTATAAATGCAATGACCCACATTTATAAGATGGTTGGGGTTACGTATTCATCCTATGTCACAGGAAAAGTCAAAGGTAACTAGAACTTGTAGAATGTAGTTTCATCTTTATATTCTAAAACTCAGAGCTAATTAGCCCCCTAACAAAGCACATTCTCTCACCATCCTCAGATTCTAGCAAAGAGGAAAGTTAGTATTTGTAGAGCAAGGGAATTTTAATTGAGCATTTTTTTTTTTTTTTTTTTTTTTTTTTTTTTTAGGATGGTCCAGCAAGGGACAGAATGGTTGGCTTTACTTGAATATTACTAAAGAGTGTCCCTGGTAATACTAAGCATTACCAAATCAATCTGCCATCATGGTTATAGCCAAAGATAAAAAATACAAAAGTCATCTGAGTTGGAAGAGATCAGAAAAAGATCAATTCTTCCTCAATCCCAAGATGTGCAGAGGCATACCTCTCTAATTACCTCACAAGGGACTCAGAACCATTAACCATCTTCCCCTCCAAACACTGCCCCCTCACTCCCTATTCTGCCCTCACCAAACAGGTAGGAACAAAGGGAAAAGACAAGATGTAAGCACAACCTTTGCTCCTATGGCATTATCATTGTAAACAGTATGAGAAGAGAAGATTCTCAACTATGCTTTAAAAAACTTAACAAATATTTTGAAAAGAATTCAATGTCACCGTAATGCTGTTTTTATTTTACATGCAGTTTCAAATTAGGAATCTCTTCTGCTAAATATAGTTTCAGAAGTGGAAAATGATCAGTTCTTACTAACTTTCCAGAGCATCCAAAGGAATTTTATACTGAAATAAAGATAACATGAATAACATCTCTATAGATGATTAGAGCTAATATTGGAATCATAACAAGGAAAATATTAGTCAAATGTTTCATCAAATTTATTGTTTAAATAATTCTAGTGGTAATACATGGAGGTTTAGGGAAGAATATAAACTTTATTTTCTTCAAAAAGAATAAAAATCATTTCCTTCAAATTGTATACTGAATTTATTTTGCTATTTCATTTTTTTCTAGGCAGATTATTTAAAAGACTATTTTTATTTTTATTTAATATTTATTTGTTTGTTTGCTTATTTATTTATTTATATTTGGGAGAGAGAGAGAGCACATGAGTTGGGGAGAGCAGCAGATGGAGAGAGAGAGGGAGAGAGAGAGTCCCAAGCAGGCTCCACGTTCAGTATAGAACCGGAAGTGGGGCTCCATCCACCACCCTGGAATCATGACATGAGCTGAAATCAAGAGTCAGATGCTCAACCAACTGAACCACCCAGGCACCGCAAAGATATATTTATTTTTAAATGATAAGATTAAGGTCATTAAATATTCAAAATTATAAATAGCTAAGATACTTCTTTTTTTTAAGTATTCTTTTTTTTTTTTAGTTTTATTTATTTATTTTGATAGTGAGAGAGACACTAAGATACTTCTTTGTGGTACACATCAAAATCAAATTTAAAAAAAAAATTAATGTTTATTTGAGAGATGGAGAGACAGAGCACGAGTGAGGGAGGGTTTGAGAGAGAGAGAGACACAGAATCCCAAGCAAGCCCCAGGCTCTGAGCTGTCAGCACAGAGCCCGATGCGGCTTGAACTCATAAACCATGAGATCATGACCTGAGCTAAAGTCAGATGCTTAACTGACTGAGCCACCCAGGCGCCCTTCAAAATCAAAATTCTTATAGTAAAACACAATTCTGTCAACTAAACAAATAACCTTAGGAGAAAAACAAAAGCATTAAAAAAAATAGGCAACAACATCATAAAACCTTCACAAAGATGCTGACATATTTTAGAGTTAGTTATAATTTTCTGTTATATTTGTGGTAACAAATATACTTTCATGGGTCATGTAGAGTTTTAACAATGAAATTAAAAGATGTTCTTTAAAAGCAACTAGATTTCATAAATATTTTCACATTTGGGACAGTATAATCTGAATACTGAAGGTTTTGATACCACATTTATGAGTGAAATGCACAACACAGTAATTGTATTAAAAATATCTGACTTGCAGAAGTGATGATCCACTCCAGTTCAAAATCCCAATATTACAATGCCCCCCAAAACATAGTTATTCTGTTGAGTTCAGTTTTTTGTTATACAAACTGTGCTTTTATTTAAAGAGAATCGCAGGGGGAAAAAATGAAAGCAGAAAGAAAAAGAACATGGGAAAGGAAGAAAAAAAATAGCCAGAACTAAACATTTCTTTCATTGAAATGAAAACATTTTTTAAATGAGTTGCCATGATGATGTGTCACAGATGAACAGTGAACCGTGAAACCATCCCAACAGGATCTTAAAATATTCAAATTTAAAATGGTGGTACCAGAAATTTTTTTGTTTTTAATTAGGAAAGCCAACCTAGATGCAAAATTCATATTGCAAAATTCTTTTTAATTTTTGATTTCCCTATCCCCTGCACTGCTGGCACTGATGGTTTTTCCTAAGTTGAGACAGTGGTTTGTTGAAAGATTTTGTTTGCTCTGGAAAAATTCTAAACTGAAAGAGCTGAGTGAGAGCAGCAGCGGCTCCCCTGGCATTACCTTGGGTTATAAAGTGAAGGAGACATTAATGCAAGCCCTGAAAGGTGCTGGAAGCAGAGTAGTCATTAATAAAAATTATGTCCAGAAAGTGACAGAAGGTGCTTTATTTTCCAGCCTGAGACAGGAGAATAGTTAAAAGGAAGAGGTGGTGAATTAATTATTTGCAAATGCTCTATGCTATATGTCATGTTAAGTATTCTAACGTTATGTTTTTGATCACAAGATATCTCATAACCTTCATTAATGTTGAAGTCATAGTGAGAAAATAACTTTTTTATTATTTTTTATGTTTATTGATTTATTCTTGAGAGAGAGAGAGCATGAACAGGGGAGGGGTAGACAGAGAGGGAGAGAGAGAGAAAGAGAGAGAGAGAGAGAAAGAGAGAGAGAGAGAGAGAACAGGGGAGGGGCAGAAAGAGAATCCCAAGCAGGCCCCGTGTTGTCAGTGCAGAGCCCAACGGGGTACTCAGACTCAGGAACTGTGAGATCTTGACACGAGCTGAAGTCAGATGCTTAACTGACTGAGCCACCCAGGCACCCCCGAGGAAATAACTTTTTTAAATTGTGGCAAAATATATATAACATAAAACTTACCACTTTAGTCATTTTTAAGTATACAATTCGGCAGCATTAAATTACATTCACATTGTTGTACAATCAGCACCAGCATCCAGTTCCACAACTTTTTTCAGTTTTTTTGCAAGCTGAAACTTTATAACCATTAAACAATAACTCTCTATTCCTCCTTCTCCCGGCTTTTCCAACCATCATTCTATTTTTTGTCTTTTATGTATTTGACCACTCAATGTACCTCCTGAAAATGGAATCATAGAACATCTGTCCTTTTGTGTCTGGCTTATTTCACTCAGCATGTTGTCCTCAAGGTTCATCCATGTTGTAGCATCTATCAGAATTTCATTCTTTTTTAAGGTTATAGTCATTTTGTTTATCCATTCATCCATGAGTGGACATTTGGTTGCTTCTTCTCCCTTCTGGTATTGTGAATAATGCTGCCATGAACATTAATACACAAATATTTGTTCTAGTCCCTGCTTTCAGTTATTTTGGGTTTATATCCAGAAGTAGAGTTGATGGATTGTACGATAACAATATATTTATCCTCTTAATTTTCAACTTAAATTGGAGGTAACTGTAGATTTTCCTTGGTTGAGAAAGATCAGCTCATGAATATCCATTCACTAGTCATAAGTCTCACAAATGGACTTTTAAAATATCAATGAATAGTACAGACAAGACTTCTTCATATGCCAGGTCTGTGCTCACTGTCTGATTTTTACCGGACAGAAATTATTAGGAGCATTTCATTTTTCCACATCACTCTCCTATTTTTTCCCAAATACTTGACTCTCCATTTATTTATTTATTTATTTATTTATTTATTTATTTATTTACTTGTTTATTTATTTATAATTTTTGAGATAAAGTGCAAGCAGGGAGGGGCAGAGAGAGAGGGAGAAAGAGAATTCCAGAGCCTGATGTGGGCTCGAATCCACAAACTGTGTGAGATGATGACCTGAGCTGTAATCAAGAGCTGGATGCTTAACCAACTGAGCCACCAAGGCACTCCTTGACTCCTCTTTTTTTTTTTTTTTTTTTTTTTTTATATTTTTTTTCAACGTTTTTTATTTATTTTTGGGACAGAGAGAGACAGAGCATGAACAGGGGAGGGGCAGAGAGAGAGGGAGACACAGATTCGGAAACAGGCTCCAGGCTCTGAGCCATCACCCCAGAGCCCGACGCGGGGCTCGAACTCACGGACCGCGAGATCGTGACCTGGCTGAAGTCGGACGCTTAACCGACTGCGCCACCCAGGCGCCCCTTGACTCCTCTTTAATAGCAGCTACAATCCAAAAGAAAATGCTCAAAAAAAAAAAAAAAAAAAAAAAACAAAAACTTTCCATTGTGATGATATTCCATTTACCTACCTACCAGTACAGAAGATTATATAGATCTATTTTTCTGAGACAATACCATCTATCATTCCATTAATGATGATTCAGTTACATTGTAACTGAAGAGGTCTGTCATCAACATACTCATGAACCAATAATGTCTGCAGTTCTCTGTCTAAATATTAAATAATAGCTCCACATGTTTACCTATTTGTATAATAGGTGAATTTTGTTACAGGATTGGAAATTAGATAATGAGTCGGTATACTTCAAGGCACAGAATTTTTCCAAAGTTATAAGTATCCTGAAGCTAGGTAAGGTACATCAAGGTTTTTAAATATCTTTTATTTGTCTTCAAGATTTAAGTTCTAAGATCTTTTATCTTTTCCATTAATGAGAAATAAAAATTCCTTTTGAGCTAGTTTTCAAAGATTTTAACTGTCTTTTATATCCCTTCTGATCTCTATGACCCAACAATATATTAAAATAATGTTTTTAGTTTCCTTATTAGTGTAAAAATAATGCATAGTAGTTTTAGAAAATTTGGAAAATAGAAAAGTGTAAAGAATCACTTTGATAAATTATACACAATTTTAGAGTGCAGAAAAGCTCTCAACGAGCAAAAAACCTCCAAAGGGAAAACTGATCTTTGTGGGTGAAAAGTTGTTAAAAGGAACAGTGTTTTGGATTAATTGAATGCACTTGAGTCTCTTTGTTTATAGTATATATTTGTAGATTTCTCATTTCTTCCTGCTGACTGCCTTTATCCACTGGTGCCCTGATAAAAAGTAGTCATTATAAGCCACGATATTCTTTTTTTAATGTTTATTGATTGATTTTGAGAGAAAGACAGAGGGAAAACATGAGTGGGGAAAGGGCAGAGAGAAAGAGAGAGAGAGAGAGAGAGAGAGAGAGAGAGAGAATTCCAAGCAGGCTCTATGCTCAGTGCAAGCCTGACGCACGGGCTTGATCTCATGACTATGAGATCATGACCTGAACCAAAATCAAGAGTCCATCACTTAATCGACTGAGCCACCCACGCACTCCTATACACCACAATATTCTTTAAAAACTATCTTTATCATGTATATTCAACATCAAGAAATACATTGCTTAAAATGTCTTTTATTAAAATGGTTGGCTAGTTCATGATGGGCAGTGGCCATAAACTAGAGGCGAGTATCAGAACACCTTCAGTGCAATGACATTCTGTTGGTAAATGGCATCATCTCCATACTAGCAGCATTTAGAGTCACTAACGTGAGAAAGAATCAAATTACAACAGAGCCAAAAATCAAGAAGTCATGGAAAGTTAAGAGTGTCAGACCAAAGTGTCCTAATAAATGGGTCAAGTAGTTAAAGATTAAGTGAGCTAATCTTTAAAGCTGGGAACTAAGATAAAAAATGAAATCATATAAGGATATTTAACCTGAGGCTTCCATTTAGTAGATGTAAAATTGGATTTGAATTGGATCAGAGAGAAATACTCTTAGGCTGATGGTATTACATCACGCAGAAGTCACTGTAAATAGAGAGACTGCCCTAGCCAAAAGCACGATCCAATGCCAGTTTGACAGGGAGTTCCCACAGAAACTCAAACATGAACAGAAATTGCCAAGTTATTACACCCAGACAACACCAGCTGATTATGCTTTTCTCACATGCAAAATGGTTGAGAAATAAATACTGAATGTAAAAACTCTTTAAAATGTTGATAAGTAGCCACTTAATCTCTTGTTTAGCTTAAAGTGACTTTTTTCCCCGAGACGTGTGTATTTATAGATATGCAATCTCATGATTCTGACTGGTAAAAATGTCCTAAATCCACTGACAGATCCAAAAACCCATTGCAGTTTGGTCAGGGGATCCTAATATGAATGTGTATTTCCTACACACATTCTTAAATTTATTAAGAAGGAGCAAAATCACATGCTCTAGCTTTTCTTTCAATATGTAAGAAGGCTTCAGTGAATGTTTTGAGTGAATAGTGAGATTAAAGAACAGTACAGAGAAGATATGGAACCATCAAGGTGTTTAGTTGCAAACTACAGAAACTAAATTTTTTCTAAGGAGAAAATGGATTCATTGCAAGAGTACCAAGCAGCTCACAAAATTAACTAATGGCTGGAGACTTAAAGGTCAGGAAACAAGCCCCATCAAAGCAAGTTGATTCACGGGCAGAGGACACCTTGGGAACATCCTAGTTATTCTGGTTAGAAAACCACCATTATTGCTGTTCACAAATAGCCTCCAGGGTGTCGCTTCCCATACATTTTGCATAACTGTCCCCAAATTCTCTAAATTCCAGATATGAGGATCCAATTGATGATTCCCAGGCTTAAACTGACAAAGGGGGGTTGGCGAGAATTTGAAATATCCATCCCAACTTGCGTTTCCACAGTGAGAACCAAGGTCTTTAAAAATTCCCTCAAAATAGTCTTGGATGTTCATGGCCAAAAATGACAATAAGAGAAATAGTTATATTTATGTGTCCATATTATGTCCCAGACTTTGTTTTGAGTCTTTCATATGCACTACATTTTGAATCCTCATTATAACTTTTTTATGTCTCTGTGAAGTAATTATTATTTGCATTTGTTAGAAAACAAAACTGATCATAGGATTTCACTTACCCAAGTTCATATACCAAGTACACATTGTACCTGGGATAAGAAGCCAGGCAGGCTGGATTCAAGGTCTTCATACTAAGAACTAATCTATATTACTACATGCCCCAAAATGCTTTCAAACATCTCCTTTCCCAGCTGGTTGTAATGCCTAAAGTTTCAAAGCATAGTTTTTATCCTTTGGGCTGTAATCTTCTAATAAGAATTTTTAGTGATCCTTTATTAATATATCAAAACATATGGTTCATCTATACTATGAAATATTTCTTAACATCTCAAGAAATAAAGAGGGGGCAGCTGGGTGGTTCAGTTGATTGATCAACTTTGACTCAGGTTCATGAGTTTGAGCCCTATATTGGGCTCATTGCTGTCAGCATAGATCCTACTTTGGATCCTCTGTCACCCTCTCTTTCTTCCCCTCCCCTTCTTGTTCTCTCTCTCTCTCTCAAAAATAAATACTTAAAAAAAAATAAAGGAGAATACCGTCAGTGGTATTATAATAGTGTTGTATGGTGACAGATGAGAGTTATACTGGTGGTGAACACCACATAACATACAGAGTTGTTGAATCACTAGGTTGTATACCTGAAACGAATGTACTATTGTGTGCCAATTATGCTTCAATTAAAAATAAATTAAAAAATAAAGAGGTAAAACTCATACTTCAAGACATATGGTTTTTTGTTTTCTTTTGTTTTTATGGTTAAGTTTTTAATCAAAGAGTATTGGGGTGTTTGGGTGACTCAGTCAGTTGAGCATCCAATGCTTGATTTCAGCTCAAGTCATGATCATACGGTCGTGGCATTGAGCCCTGTGTGGAGCTGCATGCTGAACATGGAAACTGCTTAAGATTCTCTCTCTCCCCCTCTGCCCCTCTATCCTGCTCTCACTCTCTCTCTCTCTCTCTCTCTCTCTCTCTCTCAAATTAAAGAAAAAAGTATTATATTGTGATGGTGATATTAAGAAAATAAGACTTATGTATATAAAAACATATTTATATGTAGATATAAAAACATTTATATATATAAAGGAGGCCAGAAAGATGAACATGAAACTATTGATATGGGAATGGGGGTGAACGGGTAGATGTTCACTTTTACTTTATGTAGTTCCATGCAGTATGAATTATTTAAAAAGGGCAAATTTGTTTATAGCTTTTATAATTTAAAAACTAAAATATATAATATAAATATATAATATAAATGTACATACATATATACATATACAATAGTTCATATTTCTATGAAGGGAAGCACTTTTTCTAGGATGTGATAATACATGAGAGACTAGGTAGAAGAGACCCAAGATTGGTTGGTGAGTCAAAGAAAAAGAACAACAGTTTCAGAGTCAGACAGACTTGCATTTTAATTTGGGTACTGGAATTTTCTAAATGGTATTAGACTTCAGAAGTCATTTTGTTTTTTGGTTTTTCTATTTGTACAATGATAATAAGAAACAAACCTACCTTGCTGGAATGTTTTAAGGATTATAATTAGCATGTGTAAAGAGCCTGGCAGGTATCAGGTGCCAGTAGATGTTAAAAAGGCCACCAAACACTTACTCTAAAGACGCATTAGTGCCTGAAGCTCAGCAAGCTGAGACACGTTGATAAAATGTGGTGGGGAGAGAGACCAAGTTCTGGAAGGGGAAAAAAAAAAAAAGAAAGAAAAAGGCCTGTTGTATTTTTGGGGAAGATCTTCAGTTTCAACTTTATCTTTGAAAAACAGCTTGCTCAAGGCCATGCCTGGTTTCTACGACTTCCCTTTCATTTAAGCTGTATACTCCCTTGGGCCCAACGGCCAGCATACTAATAGGGTGATCTCCCTGGAACCCAGATGCAAATTTCTGTCCCCTGCCTTCCTCCTCTATCTCCTCCTTCTCTTTTGTTCTTTATATTAATTTTGTACAGTGGGATAGGAGCTACCACACTCATTTTATTAATGAATTTAGGGAAACATGTTTGGGATCTAATCCTTTCTTGGCAAGACTGTGGAGAATGAATATGTTTAAACATTAAAACTCTTCTCTACCTTAACCAAGTAACGGTGGTTAACATCATCAGTAATAAAACATATCAATATCATGTACTCTCTGATATAATAGGATGAGAAGAGCATTTCCTCTCTGTAGTAGTTAACCCTAAAGTCCATAACCCCAAGCTAATCATGAGCAAACATCAGAAAAACCCAAGTTGAAGAGCATCCTACAAAAGAGCTGACCAGTGCTCCTCAAAACCATCAAGGTCAAGCAAGACAAGGAGCAACTGAGAAACTGTCACAGATTGCAGGAGACCGAGAAGCCATGACGACTAAATGCAACATGGATCCTGGATCAAACCCTGGAACAGAAACAGGACAGGACACTAGTGATAATGTCTGGAGTTTAGTTAATATTTTACTAGTGGTCATTTCCTGGTTGTAGTCAGTATACTATGATTATGTTAAATATTAACATTAGAAGAAGCAGGATGAAAGGTAATAAGGAACTCTGTGTTATCTTTGCAACTCTTGTAAACATAAAATCATTCAATATAAATGATTTAAAAATCTTTTCTGATTCCTAATGTTGATAGGATATCACCATTTTGATGACTTTATTATTTAAATAGTATCTTCATTTTTACAATTTATTGTACTTTGATACAGAAGTTTCAAATTTTTGTAAGAAAAAAAAAACCCTGCCCCATACATTTGTCACCTTGATAGCTCTTTAATAACCTAGATTTCTCATCTCTTTATGATTTATAAAGTGCCTTCATATATGCTCTCTCACCTAGTCTTTACAATAGCTGCTTAAGATGGATGAGAATTCCCACTGCCACATTAAGGACGAAAAAAAAAAATAGTGACAGAGACAGTTTAAGAGATCCATTTTTTGGTATATGAGTTAGTGACAAAGCCTTGTCAAGAACCTGGATCAGTGCAATTCAATGACACTTAAAAAATTACCTGATAAGCAAAGAATCTTAATAGACATTATTTCAGGTAGGAATTACAAATGGCCAAACAGACATGAAAAGATGCTCAACATTGTTCATCCTGAGGAAAATGCAAAACAAAACCACAATGACATACCGCTTCATACCTGCTAGATCAAAAAGTCAGACAACAGCAAATGTTGGTGAGGTTGTAGAGAAATCAGAACCCTCATACACTGCTGGTAGAAATATCAAATGGTACAGCCACTTTGGAAAACAGTCTTGAAGTTCCTCAAACTAATCATGGAATTATCATGTGACCTAGAAATGCCACCCCTCAAAGTATACCCCAAAAGAAATGAAAACATGTTTATACCAAAAACTAGTACATGACTGTTCATAGCAGCATTATTCAGAATAGCCATAAGTTGGAAACAATCAAAATCTCTGTCGGTGGAAAAACAGATAAACAAAATATGGGATAGCCATACAATGGAATATGAATTGGTCATGGGAAGGAATGAAGTACTGAAATATGCTGTAGCATAAGTGAACCTTGAAAATATTGTGCTAAGAAAAGAAGCCAGTCACAAAAGTCTTCACACTATGATTCCACTCATATGAAAGTCCAGAATAGGGAAATCAATAGAGACAGAAAGTAGATTGGTGGTTGCTTGGAGCTGGAAACAGAGTGTGGAGATAAAAGAGTGATTGCTAAAAGTGTATGGGATTCTTTTTGAGGTGATAAATTGTTCTAAAATTGACTGTGGTGATGGTTGTTTGGTGAATATACTAAAAACTATTAAATTGTACACTTTTCTGGGGGAGGGGGAGAGCACACACACACATGAGAGTGAGCAGGGGAGAGGGAGGGGGCAGAGAGAGAGGGAGAGAGAGAGAACCCGAAGCGGGCTCCACAATCAGCCAGGAGACTGATTCAGGACTGCATCCCACCACACTGGGATCATGACCTGAGCCGAAACCAACAGTCAGACATTTAACCAACTGAGCCACCTAGGCACCCCAAGTTGTACACTTTAAATCAGTGAATTGTGTGGAATATGAATTATATCGCAATGAAGCTGTTTAAATAAATTAAAATTTTAAAAAAGGTCAGGCCAGACATAAAAAAAATGAATAAAATGGCTGTCTTCTCTTACGAGGTTCAAATCTAGTAGAGGAGAGGAAAGATAATAGCAAATACTCATGTTAAAGCTGTTGCCCTGGACCTAATTCTTAAACCAGGATTTTTTTTTCCCCCACCACATAATATAAGTCATCCAGTTAGGTAGGTCAGGCACTTTTCAAACCAGGGAAGCACTTTACATACTACATGTAAGATCATTTCTTCAATCTAACACCAGACCAAGAGAACAGTAAAAGGAGGAGACACTAGTCATGCACTTAATGAAAAGCTTATCTCAACAATAATCTTGGAACTTTTACATCTGCATCCCACCTTTGCTATAGGCAAGATCTCTCACTCTGAACATTCGGGAAATGTGAATAGCAAGGAGTGACCCACTCAAAAGGGGGATGTGTTTATAGAATGTCAATGATGGCTCAACACTTTTACGTGATAACAATCAGATTTGAAGATTCTTTGTGCCTGACCATACGTTGATGATGAGATTTGTCCATTTAATATGTGGGGGGAGGGGGGAGGAGTAATTCATGTTAGTGATCCCCAATCTTTCCATAGAAAAACTACATTAAGTAAACATGTAAACAAATTTAAAAATATGTAATATGGACTGTAAATGTATATACAGCATTCCCCAAAGAATAGAGATGTAGCTTCCATATCTTTTGACTTGGAAAGTACATAAGACCCATTTTTTTTCTCAGTCTATGAATTTTGAAGTTCATGTTGATTTTAATATTCTACAAGAAAGCCACTACATCTTAAGGACAAAGTTTGGGGGCATCTACTGAATAACTATATGCAAATACAAAACATTCTCTGTCATCTAAATCTATCCTGGTTGGGAAAAAGAGTGCTCCAAGTAAGAAGTTTGATATCTATCTTAATTTGATAGCACTTTCTAAATTGAAATAAATTGTAGAATAAAATACAATAAGCAAAAAACAGAGCTAAAATAAAAAATCCTTTCTTTGATATTTCAGATGTTTCTTTGATATTTTCAGTACCTTGAGACCAGTGTGAACATAAATTATCTTACATAAAAAAAACAAAATGGAATAGCTGAAAGAAGGGAAGTTTAGGATATTTCTCAAACCTTTATTTGGCCTTCTCTGCCTTCTACCTGCTGTGTAACATTGAGCAAGTTGCATAAACTCTATGGGCCTCAAATTTATCATTTCTATAGAGTTTTCTTCTAACCTGGCAAAATTTCATTTACTGTCTTTGCTAGTGATCATCACTTCATAGACTCTCTAGCTATTATATATTATGCAAAGCTGGTCATATGAGGGAGTATGGAATCAAATTGTCTAAGAAGTACATGGTCTCCTAGGAAGATTTTGACTAATATTCCTCTATTTCCTGGGATTCAGAGTTAAGGAGATTTATTGTTATAAACGAAGGTGTCTGTGAGAATTACCAGGAACAAGAAATGATAAGGAGACTCGTGGGGCACCTTGGTGGCTCAGTCAGTTAAGCATTCTCTCGATTTCGTCTCAGGTCATGATCTCACAGTTTGTGAGTTCAAGCCTCGAGTTGAGCTCCTCACCGACAGCTTGGAGACTGTTTGGGATTCTCTCTCTCTCTCTCTCTCTCTCTCTCTCTCTCTCTCTCTCTTTCTCTCTCTCTCTCTCCTCCCCTGCTTGTACAAGCTCCTTCTCTCTCTCAAAATAAATAAACAAACTTAAAAAAAAAAAGGAAATGATAAGGAGACTCATAAGGTAAAATTACATTGAAGAAAAGGGGAAGTAAGATCTAAGTTAGAACAGACATTTTTAACCTGGGGCCTCAGGAATAGAATTCATGTTCATACATTTGAATAGGGAAAAATGCATTTAACTGATTTTAGTATTTCCATTGTAAATATACAATGCGGTTTTATGATTTTGTGACCAATAGAAATCACAGATAATTTTCTCTCATATTATACTTTTTCTAAATATCTTAAAATGAGTAACAATTAATAACACTCATTACTCTTATTTTTAAATTATATTAGTTAGTAGAAATGCCACTGAATCTGTTTCCTTTGTGCAATATAAAGAAGTGTATACATCAGACTTTTGGATTTTATTATATTTTTATTACATATTTATTATATTTTATTATATTTTGATCAACAAATTTCAGTGTAACTAGTTTCCTTAGTAATTCTATGTATTTTATTTTGTACCTTTAAGAAATATTTTGAGAAGAGATCCAGAGGCTTCAGCAAGCTGTTCAAAGTGTCCATAGCACTAAGACATGTTACGAACCCCTGGCTTAAAAGCCTAAACTCTTGGACAGCTACTTTGGGTATGCTGGGGCTCACTCCTCTGGTCCTATAACCCAACTCAGTAGTAGTGTTCTAGGAAATAATACTGAACACAGTCATGCAGGCTATGAGAAACCCATAGAGGAGAGCACAGGGCCCCCCCAACAATAGCCTTAAAAAGGTGGAAAGAACCTTTATGGGAATGAGAAGAACTTTTTCTTTATTAGATACCATGTGGTAGCAAAAAATGTTCCAAACTGCACTTGGGAAGAGAAGCTGAACTGACCGTCCCATTAGATGAAAAAAAGCCCATGGTCTCTTTTGGGAAATAAAACATTAGAGAAGCACCACAAGGCAATCACTGCACTTCATATCAGTGTGGCAGTTGGGTGCCTGAGTAACAACTTAAATATTTTAACTCAGTAGAGAAAGTTATATTTGTGAAATAGAGAAATATATCCAATTGTGGTGGGACCCAATGCAGTGGATAAATAGGCACCTAACTGAGTCGAGAATACAGAAAATGCTGAAAACCTTTTAGCACTTTTGTCTTCCAATGTCCCCCTGTTGTGGATCCACATAAACGGAGAGAGAGACAATTTAAGAGCAGTAGTGGTCCTGTTTCAATCAGTTTTTGCTAACAAAAATAACAAAACTCAAAGTTCTTAATAATAACTGTTATCCCATTTTACATGTATTCAGGAATTAAGATAAAGAAATTATGTCACTTTTCTAAAGCCTCACAGCAAGTTAAGGATCAACCTAGGATGAGGACAGGGCTTACCCATTAGAGAGAGTTGTCTCCAGTCATTTACACTAATCCTAATCTCCAGCCTGTTCTCTTTGTGGTTAAAC
This sequence comes from Puma concolor, assembly GCF_028749965.1. Classification (NCBI taxonomy): domain Eukaryota; kingdom Metazoa; phylum Chordata; class Mammalia; order Carnivora; family Felidae; genus Puma; species Puma concolor. The sequence continues at coordinate 48,212,832 of NC_141671.1, read as the reverse complement.
CCTGTCAGGAGAGACTTTTCTAAAAGCTGTTATGACATTTAAGGTCACACTACTTTGGGCCTTGTTTCCATATACGCCTGATCTTTGGTCTTTCCATGTGTCATAGTTTGAGCTCGACACTCAGTTTTGCTCAAGCCGCAGAGATCCTGACGATGAGCCCTTACTGACTAGAATATTAAGAGCAAATAGCAATAGTGTAGTTTAACTGTTGGGAATTCTTATATATCCATAAATGCAGTTTATTAGGGTAAGGTTGTCCCTATCTCCCTCCCTCACACCACCTGGACTGCCTTCTGAGTTTTCTTCCTCCTTCAAAATTTCTTCTAATTTAATTAACTCAACTGATATTTATGGATTGTCCACTGTGTGCTTGGCACAGTATTGACTCTGGAAAACAAATAATGGGCTAAGGAGACAATAGCTTTTGTCCTCAGGGAGCAACAGGGCCATGGGGGAGATAGCCATTTTTAAAATGTAATAAAAAAAAACAAACACTACGGAAACATAGCACACACAACCCACTATAAGAAGTGCCATGAAAGAGAAGATCACAATTTAATGAGATCTACTGGTGAGAACCTGGGCTCAAATGGGAGATTGAGGAAGGCTTTGTTGAGAAAGTAACTTTTTATCTGAGAACTGAAGGCTGATAAGTGTGAGGTATGGGGAAAAAATATATGAAAACGATGTTCCATTTAGAGCAGTTTGAGCAAAGAGCTAAAAGAAAAAAATAACTATTTTCCCAGATTGTATGTGATTCAGCTTATTTCAGTGCAAAGGTTCAGAAGACGGGCAACAGTTCTGAACTCCTCAATGGCCAATACTCCAATATAGCTACTATATTATCATTTTTAAGTAGTTTAAAGCCACATTGCTTTATGGTATTGTTTAGCTCTTCTCACAATTTATACTTTGTTACTTGGTTTTTTACAACCTGGTGTGTAGTTTATCAACATAAATACTTTGCATTAATGATTTGCTTGAGTTCTCATGAATGCTCTTTGGGCCTCTCAAAAACCAGAAATCAAAGTGTGGAATAGACACATATATTCCCATAGCTAAGTATATGAACCCACTCCTGGTACCAGCCTATAAGGAACAATGGACATGGCCACTTCCCAAATCTTTGGATTGTAGATTTATAAAATGTCAAAATCACTTAGTCCTAATATCTCATGTTCTCTTGTAGACAAACAGAGCAGAAAAACAAAAACAAAACAAAAAATAAACTTGCTGCTTTCTTTTGTAAACATTTGTTGTGACATACCATTTGGCCTAGCAGTCATTTGCACTTATATTCTGAATAGAATCTTTTGACAATGGGACTCACCAAAGGAATTTTATTTTACTGCTAGCCCTAAGTTCTCAAAGTTCTCGATACTGCTACAAGAACAATTTCAGGATAGAGTCAAGAACTATCATGGTATTTTTTAATTGCTTGCCATCTTATGCTAATCCTTCTATCTGTATTATTAATAAAGCCTATTTTTTTAAATTTTTAAAACGTTTATTCATTTTTGAGAGACAGAGAGAGACGGAGCATGAGCGGGGGAGGGGCAGAGAGAGGGAGACACAGAATCTGAAACAGGCTCCAGGCTCTGAGCTGTCAGCACAGAGCCTGCCGCGGGGCTTGAATTCACAAACTGCGAGATCCTGACCTGAGCCAAAGTCGGACACTCAACCAACTGAGCCACCCACGTGCCCAGAGCCTATTTATTTTTTAATGTCCTCATCAATATCATTTTATGTGCTAGTGTTCTTAGCTCAAGACCAAATAAATTGCTGCCTTATGTATGTTCCCTAATACTTTTATAACCACTATTATATTACCTGTTTTTATACAATCATTTGCTTATATTTCTGGAAGTTAATAGACCCATTCTATATTCTTTTAGTTCTATGTCTCCTACAGAGCCTAGCTCAGTGCCTGCCATACAATAAGCACTGAAGAGGTAAATAAGATTCTAGACACTTCTGTGCAATAGATCATTTCCTTCACCTGGCTTCTTCCAATCTACATTGTATGTTATTCAAACTAGCATTCAGAATAATTTGATTACAGAGCATAATTCTCCCCAAGAAGTGGGGGTGTTTTCATCAGTCTCGCCCATTTTTTTTCTTGCAATGTCATTGGAGTGAGTTGAACAGACAGCCTGATTCCACACAGAGAGCAGTCTTATCAACCTCCCACAGCCTGTGAAGCCCTCAGTGTGCCTCTGTCCTTTTCCACAAACATGAAGCTCAAATTCCCTGTGGTGGCCATCGTCTTGGAGGTTGCCATGATTATTTTATTTGGATACTTTGTCGAGTATGAAACGGAGCAGATCAATCTCCAGCAACCCAACACCACCAACTCAACAAAAGTGGACAGATTTCTTGAGTTACATTCTCGTGAGTAGGCAATCTACTTCTTATTATACATTTTGGGGTTTTTAGAATGTGAACCCATTTGGGGGACTTAGAATGTGAACTCTTTGAATTCTGTAACCACTGGAGTGCCACATTGGAACACCCTATAGAACTTATGATACTTATGAGTGCTGAGGGTATTATTATAAGTTTGTGCTGAGGTATCTGGTCCATGGCAATGGTCTCTGTAGTTAATGTGTTTGGACAGAATCTGAGACTATTAAAATATCAGCACAAGAAGGCAAAAATTAAAATAATTGGTCAATCTTTTGTGTTAACTATATCTGCTAAATGACGTTAATTTTCCCTTAAATTGATCCCTAGTTTTGTAAGGTATAAAAATATCACCCACACCCCACAAAACAACAACACAAGAACAGAGTCAAAAGTAATTTTCAAGGAGAGAGTAGAAGCAAAGTGAAGTATTAAGAAGGGAACATGGATTTCATGTGGGGGCCCTAAGGTATAAGAAGTGGTATTATCAATGGTACAGGACGTAAACGGATGTACTCTGGGTTTTATAATGCTCTAAAAGGAAAGTAATTTGTTCCTTAGCAATGGGAAACAAGTGTGAGCACCTAACATATTTTAAAAGCAGAATCCTTCCTCCGGAATGGTAGCTGATGAAAAGAAGGTATATAGTTTCAAGTTTGACAGGGAAGGCTATGAAATAGTTAATATAACGTTAATAACTACTGTTAACTGACTGCCTATTATGAGCCAGGCATATTCATTACATCATTAACCAGGCAGGGAGGTGATAATATATCCCTATTATATACATTGTATTTTTTTAATAAGGCACACATAAATTTTTTATTAATTTATTAATGATTAAATCTATTAATTTATTAAATGTTTAAAATAGTAGCAATGTTTATTAAAGTTCTATAGCATATATCTAAGCTTTTTAAAGACCATATGACATTCATTCCCTCATTGCAACATTTTTTGAGGAAGTTTATATAACAGGGAGTATTCTCATGCAGACATCATGACCTACCACTGCTAAATGACTCAGCCATACTACCGCCGGATAAAATATTTTGTGGAATAGCCCTAAAAGCTACATGATTATGGTTACACATACATATTTTTTGTTCTACATTTTCTACATTTTTCCCTACATTTCAAATTGACTCACACAAAACTTAGGTGACAGCGTAAGTCATTAGAGAGAAGATTATTTAACATTCACTTATTAAGAAATGTTCAAGTCAGACCCTTGGGGGTACCTGCCTCGTACCGTGTGAATTGCACCAAGTGGGGGGATTCCAGTATGGGGAAGGCTCTGCTTCTGCATGAGGAACTCAACCTGTGTTACAACAGTTCTCAGATGCAGTGTGGCAAAAGTTATGAGTTTTTCACAAATAGGTGAAGCAGAATATTAATTTATATTTTAAGTAAAGTCAATTAGATATGAGTTGATTCATCGCTTGCATCCTGCTATGCTTTTCTGCATAGTGGGGCAATACATGGTGTCACACAGCCCATCCCAAGGCACAGCCACGGAAGTCTGTGGCACATCTGAATATCATGTTTCATGTCCTGAATGACTCCATAGACACTCATTTGAGAAACAAGCTGCACTCTATGATTTTTTGGCCTTCATGGCTCCTGGCAAAGTATTGGTCACACTGCTGAAGCAAATAATTTGACAAGGAGTGAAGTTCTACTGTGACTGTCTGCTAATCCTTGTTAACATATAGACAGAGCAGAGAAAAGGAGAGTTTAAGGAGAAGGCCCTTTGAGGCCTGTCAACATTTTATTAGAGATTCTGCAGACACACATCTTTAATATCTATGGGACATTAAAGCCATGTCCATGATCGTTTTGTACTGTTACATTAAAATCCATTGGTCTCTCTTGCACTTTTTTTTTTTTGTAATTTTTTTTTGTTTTGAGAGACAGAGAGAGACATAGCATGAGTGGGGGAGGGGCAGAGAGAGGGAGACACAGAATCTGAAGAAGGCTCCACGCTCTGAGCTGTCAGCACAGAGCCCGAAGAGGGGCTTAAACTCACGAACTCTGAGATCATGACCTGAGCTGAAGTCAGACGCTGAACCTTAACCGACTGAGCCACCCAGGTGCCCCTCTCTTGCACTTTCAGTAGAGCTTTTACCAAGGTGAGATCTTGTTATAGTGTGCATCAATCATTTGAAAAATACTCATTCACAGTTATGCAAATATTCCAAACCTGGACATACTTCATCATATAATAACAGAAGAGGACACTTGTTAATATCACCAACAGTCTCACCAGAAAACCCTTGAGAACTATCAGGAAGCTGATAAGCTCATAGTGGCAGACACAAACTCTGAAATTCTAAATTTTTTTTAAGTCAAAATGTATTCCTGGCAACAAATACTGTCGATTCTTTTCACTGAAAGGACAGCCTCCCCTCATTCACTTTTTAGACAATGTCAATACCTGTCTGAAAAACCATAGTTTATGTCAGTCTTTATTTCAAGTAAAAATAGAGTTCCATAAAAAAAAAAAATTGCTCATTCAGTTGGTACTCAAACAATAACAAAAGTGCCATTTTTCTGAGATGACCACATGTCTCAGCAGTGCTTTATGTACAATTGCATTTCAGCACACTCTCATACAGAATAGGAAAAGGACACATAGAAGGAGTTCAGTAGTGAAATTAATAATTTTTGCTGCTTCATAAAAGAATTCCTAATTAAAACCTGCATTTTTGGGGTGCCTGCGTGGCTCAGTCAGTTGAGCATCTGATTCTTGATTTCACCTCAGGTCATGATGCCAGGGTCAGGGTCAAGTCCTCCACCCCCCTCCCACCCCTGTCAGGCTCCACTGAGTGTATGGCCTGCTTAGGATTCTGTCTTTCTCTTTCCCTCTCCCTCTCTCCCCCTCTTCCCTGCTCCCCTACTTGCACACTCTCTCTCTCTCTTAAGAAAGAAAGAAAGAAAGAAAGAAAGAAAGAAAGAAAGAAAGAAAGAAAGAAACCTACTTTTTTTCCTGCAAGTGAGTGGTCATTAAGAATACCATGAGGTGGGTGATGGGTATTGAGGAGGGCACCTTTTGGGATGAGCACTGGGTGTTGTATGGAAACCAATTTGACAATAAATTTCATATATTGAAAAAAAAAAAGAATACAATGAGAAGGGGTGCCTGGGTAGCTCAGTCAGTTAGAGTCTGACTTCAGCTCAGGTCATGATCTCAGAGTTCATGAGTTCAAGCCCCACATCAGGCTCTGTGCTGACAGCTCAGAGCCTGGAGGCTGCTTCAGATTCTGTGTCTCCCTCTCTCTCTGTCCCACTCGTGCTCTGTCTCTCTTTGTCTATCAAAAACAAATAAACATTAAATTTTTTTTAAAAAAATAAAAAAGAATCCCACGACAACCAGCACACTTTGATGCCACTGCTTTCACCCAGGCTAAAGTGCCTGTAGTTTTACGTATATTTATTTCACCTTCTCTGGAAATATTAGCGCACACACACACAAAAAACAAATTACACTGTAGAATTATTATGAAAATAGTTTTCACCTCTCAGATTCCCTAAAAGTGTCTCTCAAACCCCCAGATGTCTGCAGATCACGCTTTGAGAACCACTGAAGATATAGGTAAACTGACAAAGGATGTACACAGCACTAGACATTATTTTATGAATTTCCATACCAGTAATGGATTAAGTACAATGATTTATTTTTAAAAATCTACATTTAAGAATTTGTTTCTATATTTACTCAGATACTATTCAGTTCATTTATTACCAAAAGATTCAGCAAATCTAGATATGTTATAGGCAAAGAGTAACTAATTTGTGCAGTGTAAATGATTCCTAAAGAATTGCTTGCTGTTACTCTAAGTGTTACCTGGAATTGTTACTATTCCTGAATTAACATACTGTCTGTAGTTTGTAACCTAACAGTAAGATATCAGCCTCCAGTAGAACCCTGTGTGTTGCCTTTGATTGAATAGTTTTTGTGTACTGGAAAGGACTGGAAGCGATGGGCACAAATAAAACCCAAACCCTAGTAGTTAAATACCATTCCCCACTCAGAGGTGCACTGGAGAAATTGTTGGTTCAAGGTCAGGGTGAAGAAAGACAAGGTAAGCCAAGGGTGTAACAGCTAATGGGAGGATGCCAAAAGAACACAGGACCCTGTTTGAAGCAGCACCAACTAGACAAGTTGGGGATAAATAGAGAGTTAAAAATAATAATCAGGTGGTAATAGTAACTCATTGAAATAAAGATAAAGGAGCCAATGAACCCATAGAAATATTCCCCAAAGCAGGTAAGGGGAGAAAGAGGAAACTCTTCCTCACAAAAGAATGCCACCTAATTAATACAAAAGGAATAATAGATATAGAAAATTATAATTTTAAAATTAAAAATGTAATAATTGATTCCAGCAAGACTCTTCAAGGAATGCAAGAACCACTACGTAAAGTTACTGGAGAACACACATTTGAAAGAATTGCCCCACAGACTACTTATCCTTTACAGGGCATAAGGTACATTTATGGTGAAGAGATCTGGCAGAACAGTCTTAACCACGTGGTCAAATTTACCATCACCAATAATAGGACAAAATTTATGCGCCACCAGGTGTGGTACAATGGGAAGTACACAGCACTATCTGTAGAATATTCTTCCCAGAATATTTAGTCTCATTCTAATTATGGCGAAACAGTCAAACAAATCCAAATTGTGGGACATTCTATGTAAAAGACAGAACAACACCACCAATAAAAATCATGTGGGAAAACCGATCAAAATTAAAGAAAAATGAAGACACATGACAAACAAACAAACAAAAAAAAAAGAATGACAGTTGAATGGATAATGAGTTAAAAATCCTATAAAAGAACAATTTGGGTACAGTTGGGGAAATTTGAATATAGATACTGTATTAGATAATATTATTGTATTGATGTCATATTTCTTGGATGTGAGGATGGTGTTATGGTTATTTAGGAAACTCATGCTAAAGAGGTTGGGGCAAAATGTCATCCTACTTTCAAATGGCTTAGGAAAAAAATATATATATATATATATATATATCTGATGAGAGAGAGAGAGAGAACAAATATAGAAAATAGGAACAACTGATAAATCTAGGTGAATAGTACATAGATGTTCATTGTAATATTTTTCTAAATATTTGAAATATGTGAAATTAAAATATTTGGGAGGTGGGGAGTAAAGATGCCACCCTAAGGATACCTTCTTCTCAGAAAACATGAGTTTAGAATATAATCCCAGTGGTTCCAAGGACTGGAACTCTAGAAGAGCAAAAAAGTTACATGCCTGGCAAACACCATGCCAGCCCTTAACCGTTAAAAAACAAAACAAAACAAGAAAGCCACCAGTTCTAATTGGCCAGCTGAACAATTTTCACCACTTGATCGAGAAAAACAATTTTTCTGAATAAGGTCCTGATGGTCCCAGTCAGACAAATTCTCAATGGTCCTTACCAGTGATCCATTTATTCCTGCTTATCTGAGGCATTTCCTGAAAAGGTACAGGTGCCAGACTTTCTGCTGGGGTCTGTTAGCCACATCATGATTACTGCCTTCACACTTGGATTCACTTTCTCTTGAAAGAGTGCCTAATTGGCAGTGCTTGCTCAATATTCTATTTGAATAAATGGCATGCAAGCACATAGAATCACAAAACAAACACATAAGCAAAGAAAATAAAATAAGGGAAAGTATGCGCCATGTTATAGCTGTGACCAGTAACACTGTGCAGACGATCTGGTTCTTGATGGCTGTATAGAAGTTTGTCAGGTAAAGAAGTGTTGGGTTTGGGATGGAGAGGACATTCGAGGCAACAGCCATATGTAGGAAATAGAAGGAAAGGAGGGGTCTGATTCATTCATTTGGTGCTAGTGGTGGTAGAAAGTGAGTTGGAATCATCGGTTGTATTTTAAATATGTTGAGTTATCAGAGCTTGCAAGATATCCTAACACAAGATAAAGGTGGATGTAAAACAGAACAAAAATATCAGACATTGTCACATTTACTGGGGAGACAAAAATCACACTCTACTGAGAATATGTGATTCAGACAAGTCTTGGCAATTCTTAAAACCTGTTGGAAGACTTTACAAAAGTTCAATCTCCTTTTCTTCTACAGAGAATACTTTATTCCTTTGATGGCCTTCTTACAACATAGAACTAATCTCATGGCCCTCCCTCCAGTCCCCACCCACAAAATCTTAGAGCAGGATAAAAGGTAATACATAATCCTAATTGTTTATAGCTCTTTCTTAACCATACTTTTTATACAGAATCATGATGTCAAGAGTTTTCACAACTTTGTGAGCTCTCTATAGCAACTTAAATAATAGATGAGGTTCTTAAGCCCCCTTGTGGCGAAAAGCAAGAATAAGCTTTGAGGGGAAAAAAACCATCTGAGCACACAGTTAATATATATGGTCACTTAATACTTCAAAAACCAAACAGGTTCATGTTAGTTGACCATTGCCCATCAACAGGTCTTGTAAAGCCCCAATCCCAAAGTTGTCTGGGTATATATGAGATGAGGGTGGTCAGCCAAAACGCTGGCATAGGTGAAATAGTCATCAATCTGCTTTATCCAACTAGGACTGCACAGCATTCTTCTCTCTGGTGCAGGCTACCCCAGGAAAAGGCTGTGACCTCGACAAGAATATTTTCCAGAGAGAATTGAGAGCTTAAGACTCTCATGTAGCAGGACTCCCTACATCCAGGGAAATGGAAAAATAAGTTATCCATTTCTAAAGGAGGTATCTGGGCAGCGTATCACAGCATCTCCTACAGCAGACAAACCTGAGTGCCATCGTCTCCCAACCTCAAACACACTGTCTCCTGAGCCTAATGGTAGGACAGAGGTAGAAAGAGCCAAAGGGTAGTAACATGTCTCTGAGACCCTGGAAGGCCAACACTCTGCCTTCATTATTTTTCTGTTAATCCCTACAGTGCTCAATGCATAGAGGAATTGGTGGAGTCAGGCCTGGATTCAAATTTTAAGCCCACCCTTCAGACGAATTAATTGGATTCTAACATCAGTTTCCTCTGAGATATATTTTTTAGGAATGTCCTCTCTCATGCCTATTTTCACTTAAACCCCTGGCCACAATGATTAATGTTTTCTTTTTGTCTCTCTGTTTTTATATGTTTTCTTTTTGTTTTCTTTAAATGTTTTCTTTTTGTCTCTCTGTTTTTATATTTGTGCCCAATTTGACCTCAGTTTGCTTTGTGTATCTATTAGGTTGAACCACAAGAAATTGCCAATACTTTAATCATTTTCATTGATAATTTTAATGCAAAAATTTCCATTTCATGGGATTCAACCAAATGCATGTCTTGCTAATGAAGCTATCCCTTTCTTGAGGGAAAAGCCTATGTTTCCACTATCTCATATTTGATCATATGTTTTATTTGTTTTTGATCCTATGTTTTATTTATATAGTGCTCTACTGCACACTCCTTCCCACACAGGTTATCTCACACAGAGTTCTCTGTGAAACAGGGCCTTTTCAGTATTGCAGATGAAAATACTGAAGCTCAGAGAGAGTAAGTGACTTGCCCAAAGTCACACAATCATGTAATAGAACTGGGGGACCCTAGCTTACATTTCCAAACACTAAGTAAAGTATTTGCTCCTCGAGAGGATACAGCATTTTTTTTTTTTTTTTTTTTTTTTTTTTTTTTTTTTGCTTTGGCTTAGAAAGTGCTAACAAAGACATTATCATACTGGACTTCAACAATAATCTGGTACTATTATACAGATTTGATCATTGGAGACTGAAGCTCATTCATTTAGTCATTATTGCCTCTTATCTTATAGGCAGATTTTTATGCCAAATCCTGGAGAGCAAAAGATGAATATGTTCTAATCCCTTCAGTCAAGAAACTCAAAATCTGGTGCAGGATATAAACACCTCATCAAGGAACTCTTACAGGGTGATGCATGCCAAATATATGCTAACACAGTGTGGCAAATGTTAAAGTTGAAGTATGTACAGAATGCTGTGTGGAAGAGGAAATATTAGTTTTCCCTGGGAGTACTAGGAAGGTCTGCAAGAGGGGGTGATGTTTGCATTGTTCTGTGCAAAGTTTTCCTCAGGTAGAAAGGAATGGAAAACTCTTCAGGGAGAGGATGAAAGGCACACGGGTATGAGAGCACATAGTATTCCAAGAAAAACTTGAATAGTTACCCAAGGTTTCATGATTGATAAGGAGCCAAGCTGGCACTGAGACCCAGCCTTTGGCTGCCCAGTTAATGCTGTCTCTTTGCAGTGTTTTACGTAAAGGATGTAAAATTTAATAAATGGGGTATTTCATGATGTAACATTTTCTTAGTTCTCCCTTAACACAGAATTTTTTTCCGATACTTTTTTTTTTTTTTTTTTTTTTTTTTTGCAGTGTTCCAAGATGTACATGTAATGATATTTGTTGGGTTTGGCTTCCTCATGACCTTCCTGAAAAATTATGGCTTCAGTAGTGTGGGCATCAATCTACTCATTGCTGCTTTGGGCCTCCAATGGGGCACTTTTATGTGGGGGATCGTGCACAACCATGGACAGAGAATTCACATTGGAATCAAAAAGTGAGCATCCCTTATTTTTCAACCGTTGTGTTTTCAGAGCAATTGTTTCTCTGCTTAGTCTCTTGTCAGTAAGCCTCTGAACCAGCTGGCACATTGTCCCCCTTAGACAAGAGAAGAATATTGGGATCTTAGGATGCGAATCAACACCTTGCTGTACTGAGCAGGGTCATACATTCGTGTCTATATCTTCTCCAGTTTGACTTTAAAGATAAGATAAATCCCCTTTCATAAAAACATTATTCCTTCCATCTCAGCTACAGGGGGCAAAAATCCTCCATTACCTACTTTTCTATATTTACATTTTGAAAGGTAAACACTGTAGAAAGTAATTCATTTATCAGATCAACAAAAATAAAGGAAAACCTCAGTGAGATCAAGAACAGGTAGGTCAAAATAAAGGAAACATTGTAGCAGCTAGAGAGCATGGAAGATGGAAAGTGGAGTGTGTGAAAGGGTGTCTGGGAGGAGTGCCTGATGGGAAGCAGTAGGGGAGCAGGGCTTGCACTCTGGATAAAATGGTGCTATAGTAAATCCCAACTCTCAGTTTTATGTTGGGTGTGCCTTATTCTTCAATGTATTCTTTCCTTTTTTTCCCTTAGCATGATAAATGGAGACCTCAGTACAGCCACAGTCTTGATTTCTTTTGGAGCTGTCCTGGGAAAAATAAGTCCAACCCAAATGCTGGCCATGACAATATTAGAAATTGCTGCCTTTGTTGGCAATGAATATCTGGTTGGTGAGATATTTAAGGTAAGGATTAGAGGATTTATACTTACTAGCTTTGGACATCAGTTCTGGTTACACCTAATGGATGTCCACTCTACATAGGGACAAACATCAGTGAGCATGATAGCACAGCAAGTATAATTACACCCATCACTTATTCAAGTGCCTATCATAAACCAGGAGTCTCATCAACATTGCCTCATTTCACTGTCACCGCCACACTATAACCTGGGTATTATTAGTTGTTACAAATTACAACTAATCATCACAGATACTGAAAAACTGTCCCAAATATGGATTTAAACCCAGATTTTTCTAACTCCACAACTCTATTTATTACATTATATTTCCTATCAATGATCAATTCCTATTTATATTTCAACTACTAGGTGACCTTGCCCTTCCTAAGACTTTTGTTAAAGCCTAAACTTTTCGCCTACCTTTAAAAGCTCATTGATTCCCCCTAAGAACAGTCAATAGAATACTTCTGGGCACTCTCCAGTACTGAACATTTAATTCAACAGAAAATAATTTTTTAAATTTTTTATTTAAATTCCAGTTAGGGTGGCTCAGTTGGTTGAGCGTCTGGCTCTTGATTTTGACTCAGGTCATGGAATCAAGCCCTGTGTCAGGCTTTGCACTGCGCATGGAACCTTTTTAGGATTCTCTGTCTCTTTTCCTCCCTCTGCTCCCTCCCCTGCTCGTGCTCTCTCTCTCTCCCTAAAATAAAAACAACAACAACAACAAAAACCACAAAACAAAACAAAACAAAACTCCAGTTGTTTAACATATAGTATAATTTTAGTTCCAGGTATACAATATAGTGATTCAACACTTCTGTACAACACCTGGTGCTCATCAGCAAATGCTCTTCTTAATCCCCATCAGTTATTTAACCCATCCCCCCCATCCAACTCCCCTCTCAACAGAAAATATTTTTGACAACTTTCCAGGTATCATGTGATTGTGATGACAGACAAAACAGTGAAGGTCCCTGTCTTTATAGGGTTTACAGTCCAGTGAGAGAGACAGACATCAAATAGATAATCATGCATGACCCACTCACCTATAGGCACATGCATACACACACACACACACACACACACACACACACATATACACAAATATTATTATAAATTGCAATACATGCTATGAAAAATAAGTAGAGGGGGCTATGAGACAGCATAACTGGAAGACCTAATTTAGTGGAATCAAGGAAGACCTCTCTAAGGAAGTGACAGTTAAACTGGACCTGAAAGGTACATAGGAGTTTATCAACTATGAAAGTCTTACATAAATTAATAAATGTGTATTATTTTCCTACCTTAATTGTACTTAATAAGTATAATAAGAGCTAAGCAGCAGGTTTGGCACTCTAAACTTTCCCTCTAGGAACAGGAGAATGTAGAAAATTTGGTCAAATTCATACAGTGTCCTCAAGAGGGAACTAAATAGATTGCTTCAAGTGAATCTTGGACCTTATCTGGCTTTCATGTCATCATATAACAGAGTGAAAACATATGGGGAAGACTCAGGCTTTTTAAAGCTTCAAGGCTTTGAATTGCAATGAAATGAGCTTTAACTGTAATGTCAAATGAATGCAAAAACCTGGTTTTTTTTTTTTGTTTGTTTTTTTGTTTTTGTTTTTTTTTTTAAACAAGTGCAGTGCATAGTTATTTCACTAAGAATTCCCTAGCCTGGAGAAGTAACCTAAAATGAATGGAGTGTCCACAAAGACCTACCACTTTACAAACATGGTCTCACTAAGTCTCACTATAGCTATATTAGCTGGGTAATATTTCCCACTTTACAGAAGCAGAGATCCAGAGAAATATGGTAATTTGTCTAAAGTCACATCGTAAGGAAGTACCTGACCTAGGATTGAAAGTCAGTTCTGCGTGTCTCCAAAGCCTGTATTTTTTAAAATTTCATTATCCTGTTTTATCCTCCTTTCATTGACTTATATTTTCTTTTAATTTTTTTTAAATTATTGTTTAACCAATGAAGCAGTCCTTTCATTGACTTTCCTCCCGAAGTGAGACTCAATCTCACCTCTAAAATGTGCATGTTTTGGTCCTCAGGCCTCTGACATCGGAGCATCAATGACCATCCATGCTTTTGGGGCATACTTTGGCTTGGCGGTAGCAGGCATTCTGTATCAACCAAGCTTGAGAAAGGGGCACGAGATGGAGAAGTCTGCGTACCACTCAGATCTGTTTGCCATGATTGGTGAGTAGAGGTGGACTCGCCTGATTCAGTTCCCAAGGCAAACTGCCTCCCTGCGACTGTCTTCCATTTCCAGAATTAATATCCCTTTTTGTGGTTTCCGGCAGGAACTCTTTTCCTGTGGATGTTTTGGCCCAGCTTTAATTCAGTCATCGCTGAAACTGGAGAGAAACAGTACATGGCCATCGTAAATACATACTTCTCTCTTGTCGCCTGTGTGCTCACAGCCTATGCATTTTCCAGCCTTGTTGAAAAGAGAGGCAGGCTTGATATGGTAAGGGCAGATTAACCACCATGGAAGTTTCGCTAAGTGATGTTGACGATTGCTCGGATGCGCAGGTCATGTCTGCATCGCTGCTGGGTCGCTGCAGGAAATCACAACACGGCAAACCTTGCAGAATATTTTGAAAGGAACACGCATTTGTTTCTTCATCAAATTTGTGTTGTGGCAAATCAAAAAAACTGTCCTCAAGGAACTGACAGTCTATTAAGGAATATAGTCATGCAAAAATCAAAGATTTGAGACATATTTCTTTAATGATAGAGTTGACTGTCTCCAAGGTCTTAGAAAATTTTCCTTAGAAACAGGACTTGCCAAAAGTAGAAAAAGAGAATGAGGGAGGAGGAGGGTGCAAGTTGATTCTGTTTTCCTAAGCTGCAAATGTCCCTCTCAAAGGAACAACAACTAATGACAAGGTAGGATCCTGAGTAGGACCCTGGAAAAGGAAAAGGACACTAATGGGAATATTGGTGAAATTCAAATAAGACTTTTAATAGTACTCTATCAATGCTAATTTCCTGGTTTCATGATTATGTAAGATGTTAACATTAGGGGAAACTGGGTGAGGGATATATGGAAAATGCAGTACTTTTGCAACTATTACATGAGTCTAAAATTACTTCAAAACAAAACATTTTTTAAGATCCTCCCAAGTTGGTCTCTTGAGTTTTTGACCTATGAGCTAGAGAAATGTCAGTTAAGGAGTAATCTGCACATCAGCGGCTCTTCTTTTCCAGCCTCAGGGAAGAAAAGGATATTGTAATTTCTTCAGGCATAGCTAAGGACATGGATTTCAATGCTGTACAAATTATTTAATTTGTAAATTTAATAATTTAAATTAAAAAGAAAGAAAGAAAATTAAAAACAAAAGAAAAGAAAAGAAACACACACGCACAGCTCAGTCCTGCTTTTTTAAAACACTGATGAACTTTCCTCCTTAGGCAGATCAGTGAGAAGATAATCTTTCTGATGAATTCTGGTAAAAGGAAATTGGTCACTCTTTCCACCATATTTAAAGGTTCTCAGCACGGTGACACATGTGAAAGCTGTTGTCTTTCATGTACAATGTGCACATTTTGGTGTCTCTATATTCCTTGAGTGTTGGAATATCATGGACTCCGCAAAGCACACAGCAACCACAGACCTCTTTTGGTTCATGATAACCACAGATGCATCCCCCAAACTGAATAAATAGATATAACACTGCTAGAATAATTGCACTACGCTCCCAAGCCTCCCACTACAACCTCTTTTGTTTTTCCTCAAGTCCCTCCCCAAACTTGTCTCACTAACCAGATCACTCAGGCACTACCAAGGAACCCCAGCAAGAAAGGTATCAAACAGCTGCTTGGAAGAAAGGCCTTCTGTAATTATAAAGAACCCTATTTTTAGAAAAGAATCCATAGCCCTTTGAACTGAAGAATGTGCCATGGAGTCCATCCAACCCTGGATACATTCCTTCATTCCTTCTGAAGTCTCCTTCGTTCAGCTCACTCCATTCGTGTTTCTGTGCTCCATGCAGGCTCACATTCAGAATGCAACCCTTGCTGGAGGAGTTGCTGTGGGCACCTGTGCGGACATGAAGATCCACCCGTATGGTTCTATGATCATTGGGAGCATTGCAGGAATTGTCTCTGTGTTTGGGTTCAAGTTCCTGACTGTAAGTATGACAAGTGCTCTTAGTCAGACTTTGATCTGCACCATCATCTTCTGACATCCCACCAATAGAGAAAAGCTGGGAAAATTCCTCTCATCAGCATCTCTCCTTATTTCGGGGTCATTTCCCTTCCTGTCAGAAATGCCACTCACATTTCCGTGTACAATGGTTTCTGCTGTCCTCTGACTTCTTCTGTTTACCAGGAAAGAATTTGATATCAATTATTTATAAATTAGTGTGAATTGAATGTTAAGTACTTGTGTTACTTTCTTCAGAGCAGTTCCATTCGAGTTTTTGTTGTTGATGATGTTTGTTTGTTTTTGCATAATGAAGGACTGTGTGTCCTTTGAAGGGGATTTTGGATATCAGTAGGTAAGAAGGAGGAAGAGTTGAAATCACTCACTTCAAAGCCATCTACTAAAAACTGACATGAGTAGTTTTGCCACCAATGTATTCAGACTCTTTGACTTAAGTGGGATTTAGATACGGATGGCAAACTGGGCTATAGTAACATTTTCCTGCCTTGTCACTGCCTTCAGTTATAAAACTCTGTATGTCTAACAAAATAACAAAACTTCCTCTTTTACAATTTTAGCCATTTTTTACCACTAAACTGAGGATCCATGATACATGTGGTGTTCATAACCTGCATGGCTTACCTGGTGTGGTAGGAGGCCTCGCAAGCATTGTGGCGATAGCCTTGGGAGCATCTAAGACGTGAGTTAAAGAATGGGTTTTCCTGCACCCTGAGGTTGATGATTTTTTTTTTTTTGCTTTTGGTTTTGGTTTTGGTTATCTGTTTATTTTGAGAGAGAGAGAGTGAGCAGGGGAAGGGCAGAGAGAGAGACAGACAGAGGGAGAGAGAGAATCCCAAGCAGACTCTGTGCTGTCAGTGCAGAGCCTGACTTGGGACTTGACTTCACGAACCATGAGATCATGACCTGGGCCAAAATCAAGAGTCAGACACTTAACTGACTGAGCCACCCAGGTTTTCCAGGTCTGATGTTTTATCTCAGTCTTGGAGGAATCTGGTAATGAGACAGCTTTTACTTTACCAATCCAGTCCATAGTTCGTAAGTATTGTCCTTACTGAAGCAAAAGAGACACAATTGAGAGAATAGAATTGTAAGGGAAGATGGTCTTAACTTAATGTTATTAACATTGGTTGGTTGGTTGGTTGGTTGTTTTTACTTAACAGTGTTATTTAAAATTTTTATACCATAGGCAAGTGTCTTGTAGCAAATTTGGCAATTTGATAATCACAATCAGAATACAGTAGGTTTGCTCTTTTAGTTGCTCTCACCAAAATGAAGGAGGGGGCATCTGCGATGAGCTGAGCTGCCATTTCATATAATCAACACATAGAAGAATGAATTCACATAATGTAGAAAGCAGCTGGATCTGGAGAATCAGGAAGACTGGCATATGGCTCAGGCTTTGCTATTGACTAATTATGGGGCCTTACAACTCACTCAGCCTCTGTGGTTCTCAATTTCCTCTTCTATAAAATGAGAGAATCATAGTATTTAGTCTCTAAGATCTCTTCAACTCTAAACAGACCTAGATTCTTCCCAAAAGGGGCATAGGGTTTAAATGGCTGGAAGAAGAACAATTATCAGTCAAATCCAAGACAGTAAAAGTGATGTCATAAGCCATCAGTTGTCACTTTTAGGCAACAAGATTGGAACAGTTTGATATGAATATTATCGATGTAAAACAGGTAGGAAGATCACACAGTCTGGATCACTCAGAGATTAAGCAAGGAAGAATCAAAATGCTCAATTTTTAAAGCCAATTGAAAGCATGAAGATAAGGTGAATATGTTTGAAAATGTATCAAAGTGACTCCTGACTAGAGCTGAATAATTTGAAAAGAAAAATTTCTTTAATTTTAACAGATTAAAATTCAACTCTGTTGAGACCAGTAATGACAAATATTTGAAAAATTAGTTTAATCACATTTACTACTCAACAGAAATTTGCTTCTACTTTCATGTGTATAGTTGACCCCTTTCTTCTGTTTGTTTTCTTTTTTTGCCCCTTTTGAAAATTTGGAGAACAACCCCAGAATTATCCATATTTTTTTGCAGTTCTCTCCAGGACCTAACATCTGTGGAGACTAAATGCAAACATATTTTAATGCAAATCAAACACGATAAACGCATGAGTCCATGAGCTCAACTCCTAAATGCTATAATGTATAAGCACTGCAAACACTCTTAAGATGTCGCTCATGATTAGACATAAAGGAATTCTTGAGCATCATGCTTGTACCAGTTCCATGGATGTAATAAAACAAGACTATCTGGCTCTCACAGGCTGGGTCTTGCTGGGTGGCCAAATTTGGGGAAGGTTCCATGGTTGAGAGTCTAGTGCTTCGGTATTCAGGTTTGGCAAACACTTCTCAATGTACTCAGGGGGATTTGGTGGTGGGGGGAGAGGGGAAAGCAGAGGGGTTGGATGATGAGCCTTGGAAGGTCTATTCACGTGGGTGAAATCCACATACATCTTTCCTGGGTGAAATTCACATACATCTCACACACCAGACAAAATATTTTGGCCAAGACCCAAGACTATTTACTCAGATGTTTCTATTCAGAATATTAAAATGCAAATCAGGTTTCTTGGTAAGCATTGAATAAGAAGTAAGTATTCTTAATGTTTATTTACTTTTGAGAGAGAGAGAGACCAAGCATGAGTGAGGTAAGGGCAGAGAGAGAGGGAGACACAGAATCTGAAGCAGGCTCCAGGGTCCATGCTGTCAGCACAGAGCCTGATGTGGGGCTCGAACTCACGAACCGTGAGATCATGACCTGAGCTGAAGTTGGATGCTTAGCCAACTGAGCCACCCAGGTGTCCCAGAAGTAAGTATTCTTAAGGGACATCTGCGAACATTATGGCAGCCTAATTCTAATAATGCTCTTAATGTTTATTTTCCAAGCCCATGTAATCTTGGAAATCTTTTCATCAAAAAATATTTTTTAATACCTTGGAAAAGATTTTGGCAAGTTCTGATAAAATTAACAGGCAGTTTACAAAAGAAAAACATCAAATGAATAAATATATATTAAATATTCAACCTCACTAGTAATCAAAGAAATGCAAATTAACACAAGTTACTAATTTTTCAGTTACCAAATTGAAAGATTAAATGAATGATGATACTGAATGGTGGCTAAAGTAGAATAATGGGGATTTTAATTATGCATTTTTCTATTTGGAAAAGCCCTTAAGAAGTATATAAACTTTTACTAATAATTTCATTTTACTAATAATTTCATTTCTAATTATTTTAGGGAAATTATTGGACAAATTCATAAGCATTTCATAAGAGGATGTGTTCTCATGGCATTTTTAAAAATATGAAACATTGGAAACAACCCAAGTATCTAAACTATAGAGCTATAATTACAGTACATTTTTACACTGTAGTACTTGGTAGCAATTGAAATTATGATCCAGGTCTACATTTACTGACATCAAAGGGCACTGAAGATTTAATGGCAAAATCAGTTTTTTTTTTTTTTTAAGTTTATTTATTTATTTTGAGAGAGAGAGAGCATTCACACACACATGTGAGCAGGGAAGGGGCAGAGTGAGAGGGAGAGAAGAATCCCAAGCAGGCTCACTGCTGTCAGAAGGGAGCCCAACATGGGGCTTGATTCCATGAATTGTGAAATCATGACCTGAGCTGAAATCCAGAGTTGGATACTTAATAGACTGAGCAACCCAAGTGTCCTGGGAAAATCAATATTACAACATGATTGCATTTTGTAAAAATATATGTTTACATTTTACATTTTTATTGTGACTAAGATTTGAGGGAAATTAAATTTTTTTCTTCATTTTCTGGATTAATGGTTTCTCATGTTTTTACAATGGTCTCATATTTTTACAATGGTCATGTTTTTTTTTTTTTTTATATAGTAGAAAAAATTTAAACACTTCAAATGAAGAGAAAAAATGAAATCTGAGTTTAGTGCCTTCTGTCCTTGGATGATGATGAAACACCAAGATACTCTCATTTTCCAAATGTTTACTTTCCCATAAACACTCATTCAGTCCTTCAACAGCTATTTATGAATTTCCTGCTAAGAGTGAGGTACTGTGCTAAAAGGATATTCACACTCCTCGTCCTTTTGTCACTCATATAACAACCTTATGCACTTCAATAGCTTTTTATTACATTCTTCCATTCCCAAATATTATGAGGTATTTTTTTTTTTACTAATTTTGTTTTAAGGTAACTACATCTAAGATGACTTACAGAGTTTTTTTTTTTTTTTGCTGTATTCAATGAGTTGTCTCTATGATATATGCTAAAATTAACTTTTCTGATTTTATTGATTTTTTTCAAACTTCTTTTTTAGTTTATTTATTTTGAGGGAGGGAGGGAGAGAGAAAGAGAGAGAGAAAGAGAAGGGGAAGCACAGAGATAGAAGGAAAGAGAGACTCCTAGGCAGGCTCCTTGATGTCAGCACTGAGCCGAATGAGGGATTCCAACTCACCAACCATGAGATCATTACCTGAGCTGAAACCAAGAGTTAGATCTTAACCCACTGAGCCACCCAGGAGCCCCTGATTATTGATTTTTTAAATTTAATTACAATTGTTTCTTTTGGGATGGGGTGGGGAAAGATGGAAACTCATGTTGTACATTATTCCATCCTCAGTGCCTAAAAGAGAATGTGGCACAGAGTGAGTACTCAATAAATATTTGTTGAATGAATTGGATTGAGGATCAAAACCTGGTACTATATTTTTAGAAAATATTAAACTCTTTCTAAGTTAGATCTTTTCATCCCTCCTAAAGGGAAAGGTAATTTTTCTTATGTGCTTATAAGGACTTTTTAACATTGCTCAAGAATTTCAAAGAAAATGAAAATAGGAAATAAAAAAAAAATTGTAACAAACATTTGTTTGCTGGTGTAATGCTGCCCTCTGGCCTGAAGATGGCTAGCATCCATTCCCTCAGGAAATGAGATTTGCTAGTTGGTAGCCTGGAAAAACAACATTCTTCTTTTCTTTTGTCTTCCTAGGTCTACCATGGCCATGCAGGCAGCTGCTCTAGGTTCTTCCATCGGAACGGCAGTTGTTGGAGGGCTGATCACAGGTTAAGATGAAAAGAAAACACTCCCATGTACCTCATTCTATCCGCATAATAGATAATAAACATATTGAGTGGTAAATTTGAAAATGTTCTAAACTCTGACAGTAAAGTAATCGTGAATCATATAAGCTCAAGGGGATGATTGTATAACTAGAAATATATATATATATATATATATATATATATATATATATATATATATATATATATACATTTAAGATTTTATTTTTTTCAGTAATCTTTACACCCAGCCTGGGGCTCAAACTCAATCCTGAGACTCAGAGTCTCTACTGACAGGTAGAGCCAGGCAGGTGCCCCTTATCTCACTATTTTTATTACCTATGCAAATAGGTTTTCCTCTTCAGCATCATAATGTGACTTTTTTTCTCCCTCTTCTCACAGGTTTAATTCTCAAGTTCATTGTCCGTGGACAACCATCTGAGAGGAACTTCTTTGATGATTCTGTTTATTGGGAGGTACTGAACAGTGTTCTTTTTTTTTTTTTTTTTTAATTTAAACTTGAGGTAGTTAACACACAGTACAATATTGGTTTTAGAAGCAGAATTCAGTGATTCATCACTTACATACAACACCCAGTGCTCATCACAAGTGCTCTCCTTAATGCCCATCACCCATCTAGCCCATTTCCCACCCACCTTCCTGCAAAACCCTTAGTTTGTTCTTTATCCTTAAGAGTCTTTTATGGTTTGTTTCCTTTTCTTCTCTTCCCCTCTCCCTAACTGCCCTCACCTTCCCATAGTTCCATGCTGCAATGGATAGGGCATGTGACCCTTGATCAAGGGGTTGTGAGTCCAAGCTCCACATTGGGCAGAGGTCTCATTTACCAAACAAAGAAGTCAGCCAGATTTAATATAACTTAAAAAAAAAATGCATGTTGTTTCTTCATTATTTAATTGTAGAACCTGTTTTTAAGAAATCAAGAATTTACCCTCTTAGGAAGACTTACACACACAAGTTTTTATTCCTAAATGTGATGATCCAATGATTGGATAACTGAAGTTTGTTTGTTTTTCTAAATTTTTTTTTACTGTTTATTTATTTTTGAGACAGAGAGAGACAGAGCATGAATGGGGGAGGGTCAGAGAGAGAGGGAGACACAGAATCTGAAACAGGCTCCAGGCTCTGAGCTGTAAGCACAGAGCCCAACACAGGGCTCGAACTCACTGACTGCGAGATCATGACCTGAGCCGAAGTCAGACCCCTAACAGACTGAGCCACCCAGGCGCCCCTGGATAACTGAAGTTTATCCCAACGGTTTAATAAAAACTATGGTGGGGTTTACATTTCTTACTTTTTTCTTTACAAAAGTTGATATTTTGAATAAGATACCAGGAAGATGAGTTTTGGTTTCCACTATTGGTTAAACTGCCTGAAAATCTTTAATAGTAGGATTTTTGAGACTCCCAAAATGCTGCTCTTAGGAAGAATCAACCAAATTTAGACTTTCCTTCTTGATTTCTTCCTCATGGAATTCAGGAATGAAATCTAGGAAAGCTATCTTGCTCCCTGCTACAGTGTTCTAATTAAGGATGTAAGTGATGACTATATTAGTGAACGTTTTGTTCAACAGAAGCCTAAATGTCTGTCTGGCATCCTTTTGATAAAATTGGATAAACTGCCTATTTATAGAGAGAAGTTGAGACAATGTGTCCAGGCAGATAAAATCAGAAGTTATGGTCTTTTCCGAAGCAGAAAGGACATGAAGAAAAGACAGAATATAGTTGGCCAATATCCTTTGCTCCTCTGAGAGCAGTAAACAGCTCCTCATAAAAATAATACGAATCCTGAACAGTGGCATTAGATTCTATACCATATATAAGAGTGGTCAAAAGCAGGTAGAATATGGAAGGTCAAAGAATCTCATGAGAGGTTTTACGAATAACAAAACATCAGCCCCCTTCTATCCTCCAGTGTCTACTCATTACTCCATTCACATTTCCCCCAAATTATTTCCTGCAAAGCTGAAGAGTGATAGATATTTTGATGTCTTCAGTGGGACTTTCAGGGATAACAGGTTTGGGAAAAAGAATGCAGTCAGGGTGAGTGGGATAAATATTTTTGTTCTTTTATTTTTCCCTAATGCAAACAATTTTTATCCCCAATTCTTTGTAAGCTTGGATAATAATTACAGAATATACCTCTGTTTCAGTACTAACCTCTGAGAGCCCAAAGTGAAAGAAATTAGTGCCCTAACCTTGTTTTCTTTAAATGTCCTCAAGGTCAGCAAACAAGACAATCATCAGCACATGTGACAAACACAACCATCCGGAACCTAAAGACCAAACACCTCCTGTGCCCCAGCTTCCTTTTCCATTATCTAGAATCGTGTTTAAATTTTTTAAAAGGCAGCATCCAACGAGAACATTGAACAGAATGGATAGGTCCTGAGCCCCAAATATCCACTGTAAAAATTCTTCACACAGACTGGTGCTATCTCTTGATACTCAATGACTGTTTAGTTGGAAGGATGTGGCTTATGAAACAGATGTTCAAATGGATTCTCTTTAGGACTCCCAGACTACTTCTGCCAGTAGGTTGGTATAGGGTGAAATTCCATGTATACTCTTGTATATATTTTTTTCCAATAGAGGTAAATTTACAAAGAAATCAACACACTCTGATTATGTAAGATTCTTAATATGCATACTATGTCTTCAATCCAAAAATTGTAAAACTGAAGCCAATAATATAATATATAATAAATCTATATAAGAAATATGAAAGAAAAGTATTGTGTAAAGCAAGAATATAATTGTTTTGGTGGTGCTTTTTGATTTAAAAATAGTCTAGTTAGTAATGTTATGTCTTTGCTTAAATTCTTGTCCTAAATTCCTTTTGCATGTTTACTATTTACAACAAGAGCTCAAATGCTATCTGACCAAAGTCTATTTTGTATAAAATTCCAATAAATTAAATGTTATTTTATTATAAATTAAAACATTGTCTGTGGCTCTCCTTTCTTTGGTGTTTGGAATTCATTTTAGTAACAAGCACACACACACACACGCACACACACTCTCCTCATATTTAATCCATATTCAATTCAAATAAATTATTACTATATATTTACTATAAAATAATCAAGTTACTGTCTCACATTATAGGGTAGTTTTTAAAGAACTAAGTTTTAGAAAAGGTAACTTACATAGCCATATAAAACCATTTTTCTTTATAGGCTTTTTAAGATTTTCCTTCTATTTCTGGAGTCCTGGAATCTTCTCAAAATGTGTCTTAGTATCAGGGAGGAAATAAGCCCCTGGCATAATTAACAAAACCTCAGTTACTAGGTACTAGAACTTAAAACTTACAAGTAACAGTGAATTAATTAATATTTTATTCCACGGGACAAATAGTATAGTTTATTTATAGATCCTAAATATTTTAGGTGACTTTTTCAAAATGTACATCCAAGTCTCTTTCACATGGTTTTTTGAAGTGTGCTTACGTTATAAAGTCCACTATCTCCACTCTTGCTGATCATCACAAGGAATCATCTTCATTACCCAATGTCCAGAGACCCCCTCATTTCCTGCTGATCATAAGGCAAAACTCACAGGGGAGGAGCCAAGATGGCGGAACAGCATGGACGTTTTTTGTGTGTCTTGAGTCCATGAAATACAGCCAGACCAACACTAAACCATCCTGCACACCTAGAAAACTGATCTGAGGATTAACACAACATCTGCACAACCTGAACCACAGAATTCAGCAGGTACACGGCACTGAGCGAACTGGGGGAGAGAGAAGCTGCCGAGGGCAGGGAGCCACTTTTGCGTGCAGGGGCGGGGGTGGGGGGGTGGAGAGGCGGAGAATACGGGAAAAGCACACCCCCCCCCCCCAGCAAAAGCAGCTGGAGAGAAAGTAGAAAAGTGGAAACAGTCTCAGGGACTGAACTAAAAAGGGAAAAAGGAGAAAGGAGAGAGTTTAAATTCCATTAAGACTATAAACAGGGGGAGTGCAGAGTCTGAAACTCCGCAGCACAATACCTGGCGGTGCTCTGGTGGGAAGGGCGAATCCCAGCAGCAGAGTGCAGTCCGGGGTCTTCAGGCCAAATGGGGAGAGGCGGTTCCCCTGCTGGGAGGACACCTGGTAGAGGCTGTGTGGGTCCCCTAAAGGCAAGGCCCCAGTGGACCCAGGAGAACAACCACATTCACTGGTGCTGGAACAAAGTCGTTAAGGGTGAAACCTGGTGCCAGATATGTGTTGAGATTTTCCATAATCCCTGAAACACTGCTGCTACACTATCTTGCAAACTTTTTCTGGACCCGGCTGGCACCCGGTTGCAGTCTCTGGGCACCGGTAGCAGCACGGTCCTGCAAACATTCCTGAGTGCGGCAGGCACCCGGCCATTGCTCCATGAGACCCTCCTGCAGAGGGGCAGAATGGGTCAAAGCCGCAGTCCCTCAGAAGTAAGGGGCCGGGAAAAATAGCCGCATCTGAGACAAAACTCAGGAAGGAGGTGCTGCCTGGGGCTTGGTCACAGACCGTGTAAAAGCGGGAAGTGGATGGAAGCCGAAGACAAAGGACGGGTGCATGATTGCTGATCCAGGGGACAAAGTTCCCATACTAGACAACGGGTAGCTGGGTAACACCATTGTCTTACTCCCGCACATGCGCGTATGCACACACAAGCACCACAACCATCCACCCCAGTAAGCTAAGCAGCGCCATCTAGTGGAGAACGGAGCCATTACACTAGCCCAACTAGGCCAACCTTACTCTTCAGGAACACAAGTCTCTCCGCCTGCTTAGTTTATGGACTATAAAGTGCTTCATAGTTTTACTCCCAGGGGAAAATGAAGTAATTTCAGTTGTATTTCAGTCTGTTGGCTGGTCCGTCTATTCACTTGTCTTTTTTTTTCTTTTTTATCTTTTTCATTTTGTTTCTTTTTGTGAATGCAAAAAGAGAAAAAATTCATTTTTATTTTCAATTTTTATTAAAAATATTTTTCTTTAATTTTTTTCTACTATATTTTTTACTGTTGTGAAAACTTTTTCAAATTCTATTTTACTTCCATCATTTCATTTTAGTCTACTTCAGTGTATTCATTTTTTTCAAATTATGAAATGATTTCCTTTTTTTTTTCTTGCCCCTTTTTTCTCTAATCTATCAAGCCCCTTTCAACACCCAGACCAAAACACACCTAGGATCTAGCATCATTATTCGATTTTGTGTGTGTGTGTGTGTCTGTGTGTTTGTTTCTAATTTATTAATTTATAATTTTTTAAATTTTAATATTTTTTAATTTTAATTTTTTTTACTGCATTAATTCCTTTTCTTTCTTCAAAATGACAAAATGAAGGAATTCACCCCAAATAGAAGAGTAGGAAGAAACGACATCCAGGGATTTAACCAACACAGATACTAGAAAGATGTCTGAAGCAGAATTTAGAATCACAATAATAAGAATACTAGCTGAAGTCAATGGGGCGCCTGGGTGGCGCAGTCGGTTGAGCCTCCAACTTCAGCCAGGTCACGATCTCGCGGTCCGTGAGTTCGAGCCCCGCGTCAGGCTCTGGGCTGATGGCTCGGAGCCTGGAGCCTGTTTCCGATTCTGTGCCTCCCTCTCTCTCTGCCCCTCCCCCATTCATGCTCTGTCTCTCTCTGTCCCAAAAATAAATAAAAACGTTGGAAAAAAAAATTAAAAAAAAAAAAAAAGAATACTAGCTGAAGTCGAAAATAGATTAGAATCCATTTCTGTGGAGATAAAAGTAGTAAAAGCTAGTCAGGATGAAATAAAAAATGCTGTGACTGAGCTGCAATTTCAAATGGAGGTCACGGAGGCAAGGATGGATGAGGCAGAACACAGAATCAGTGATACAGAGGACAAACTTGTGGAGAATAATGAAGTAGAAAAAAAGAGGGAGATTAAGGCAAAAGAGCACTATTTAAGAATTAGAGAAATCAATGACTCATTAAAAAGGAACAACATCAGGGGCGCCTGGGTGGCGCAGTCGGTTAAGCGTCCGACTTCAGCTCAGGTCACGATCTCACGGTCCGTGAGTCCGTGAGTTCGAGCCCCGCGTCGGGCTCTGGGTTGATGGCTCAGAGCCTGGATTCTGCTTCCGATTCTGTGTCTCCCTCTCTCTCTGCCCCTCCCCCGTTCATGCTGTGTCTCTCTCTGTCTCAAAAATAAGTAAACGTTAAAAAAAATTTTTTTTTAAAAAAAAGGAACAACATCAGAACCATAGGAGTCCCAGAAGAGGAAGAGAGAGAAATAGGGGTAGTAGTGTTATGTGAGCAAATCATAGAAGAAAACTTTCCTAACCCAGGGAAAGACACAGACATCAAATTCCAGGAAGCACAGAGTACTCCCATTAGATTCAACAAAAACCAACCACCAACAAGGCATGTCATAGTCAAATTCACAAAATACCGAGGCAAGTAGAGAATCATGAAAGCAGCAAGGGAAAAAAAGTCCCTAACCTACAAGGGAAGACAGATCAGGTTTGCAGCACACCTATCCACAGAAACTTGGCAGGCCAGAAAGGAGTGGCAGGATGTATTCAGTGTGCTGAATCAGAAAAATATGCAGCCAAGAGTTCTTTATCCAGCAAGGCTGTCATTCAAAATAGGAAGAGAGATGAACAGTTTCCCAGACAAACAAAAACTAAAGGAGTTTGTGACCACTAAACCAGCCCTGCAAGAAATTTTAAGGGGGACTCTCTGAGGGGAGAAAAGATGAAAACACATGCGCGTGCACACACACACAACACACAAATAAAAAAAAAAAACAAAAGCAACAAAGACTAGAAAGGACCAGAGAATACCAAACTCTACAAGCAATATAATGGCAATACATTAATATCTTTCAGTACTCACTCTAAATGTCAATGGACTAAATGCTCCAATCAAAAGACATAGGGTAACAGAATGCATAAGAAAACAAGATGCATCTATATGCTGTTTACAAGAGACCCACTTTAGACCTAAAGACACCTTCAGATTGAAAGTAAGGGGATGGAGAACCAACAAAAGAAAGCCAGAGTAGCCACACTTATATCAGACAATCAGGACTTTAAAATAAAGACTGTATCAAGAGATGCAGAAAGGCATTATATCATAATTAAGGGGTCTATCCACCAATAATACCTAATTGTAAACATTTATGCCCAAATGTGGTAGCACTCAAATATATAAATCAATTAATCACAAACATAAAGAAACTCATTGATAGTAATACCTTAATAGTAGGGGACTTCAACACCCCACTCACAGCAATGGACAGATCATCTAATCAAAAACTCAACAAGGAAACAATGACTTTGAATGACACTGGACCAGATGGACTTAACAGATATATTCAGAACATTTCTTCCTAAACCAGCGGAATATACACTCTTCTCCAGTGCACATGGAACGTTCTCCAGAAAACACCACATACTGGGACACAAATCAGCCCTCAACAAGTACATAATGATAGAGATCATACTGTGAATATTTTCAGACCACAATGCTATGAAACTCGAAATCAACCACAAGAAAAAAATTTTTAAAGTAACAAATACTTGGAGACTAAAGAGCATCCCACTAAAGAATAAATGGGCTAAATAAGAAGTTAAAGATGAAATTAAAAAGTTCATGGAAGCCAATTAAAACCATAACACCACAACCCAAAATCTCTGGGACGCAGCAAAGGCGGTCATAAGAGGAAGTATATAGCAAGCCAGGCCTTCCTAAAGAAGGAAGAAAGATCTCAGATACAGAACCTAACCTTACGCCTTAAGGAGCTGGAAAAAGAACAGCCAATGAGACCCATAACCAGCAGAAGACAGGAAATAATAAAGATTAGAGCAGAGATTAATGCTATTGAAACCAAAAGAACAGTAGAACAGATCAATGAAACCAGAAGCTAGTTCTTTGAAAGAATTAACAAAATTGATAAACCACTAGCCAGTTTGATCAAGAAGAAAAAGGAAAGGACCCAAATAAATAAAATCAAGGAATGAAAGAGGAGAGATCACAACCAACACAACAGAAATAAAAACAATAATAAGAGAATATTATGAGCAATTATATGCCAATAGAATGGGTATCTGGAAGAAATGGACAAATTCCTAGAAGCATATACACTACTAAAACTGAAACAGGAAGATAAAGAAAATTTGAACAGACCCATAACCAGTAAGGAAATTGAATTAGTAATCAAAAATCTCCTAAAAAATAAGAGTCCAAGGCCAGATGGCTTTCCAGGGGAATTCTACCAAACATTTAAGGAAGAGTTAACACCTATTCTCTTGAAGCTGTTCCAAAAAATAGAAATGGAAGGAAAACTTTCAAACTCTTACTAGGAAGCCAGCTTACCTTGATTCCAAAACCAGGCAAAGACACACTTAAAAGGAGAACTATAGACTAATTTCCCTGATGAACATGGATGCAAAAATCCTCAATAAGATACTAGCCTGCCAGATCCAACAATACATTAAAAGAATTATTCACCACGACCAAGTGGAATTTATACCTGGGATGCAGGGCTGGTTCATTATCCACAAAACAATCAATGTGATTCATCACATCAATAAAAGAAAGGACAAGAACTGTATGATCCTCTCAATAGATGCAGAGAAAGCATTTGACAAAATACAGCATCAATTCTTGATAAAAAAAAAACCCTCAAGAAAATAGGGATAGAAGAATTATACCTCAAGATCATAAAAGCCATATATGAAAGACCCAACACTAATATCATCCTCAATGGGGAAAAACTGAGAGGTATCCCCCTAAGGTCAGGAACAAGACAGGGATGTCCACTCTTGCCATTGTTATTCAACATAGTATTGGAAGTCTTAGCCTCTGCAATCAGACAACACAAAGAAATAAAAGGCATCCAAATCGGCCAGGAGGAGGTCAAACTTTTACTCTTCACAGATGACGTGAAACTCTATATGGAAAATCCAAAAGATTCCACCAAAAAACTGCTAGAACTGATTCATGAATTCAGCAAAGTTGCAGGATATAATATCAATGCACAGAAATCAGTTGCATTCCTATACACCAACAATGAAGCAACAAAAGGAGAAATCAAGGAATCAATCCCATTTACAATTGCACCAAAAACCATAAAATATCTAGGAATAAACCTAACCAAAGAGGTGAAAAATATATACTAAAAACTATAGAAAGCTTATGAAGAAATTGAAGAAGACACAAAAAAAATGGAAAAAGATTCCATACTCCTGGATAGAAAGAATAAATATTGTTAAAATGTCAATACTACCCCAAGCAATCTACATATTCAGTGCAATCCCTATCAAAGTAACACCAGCATTCTTCACAGAGCTAGAACAAATAATCCTAAAATTTGTATGGAACCAGAAAAGACCCTGAATAGCCAAAGCAATCTTGAAAAAGAAAACCAAAGCAGGAGGCATCACAATCCCAGACTTCAAGCTATACTACAAAGCTGTAATCATCAAGACAGTATAGTACTGGCACAATAACAGACACTCAGATCAATGGAACAGAATAGAGAACCCAGAAATGGACCCACAAACGTATGGCCAACTCATCTTTGACAAAGAAGGAAAGAATATCCAATGGAATAAAGACAGTCTCTTCAGCAAGTGGTGCTGGGAAAACTGGACAGCGACATGCAGAAGAATAAACCTGGACCACTCTCTTACACCATACATAAAAATAAACTCAAAATGGATGAAAGACCTAAATGTAAGACAGGAAGCCATCATAATCCTCGAGGAGAAAACACTCAAAAACCTCTTTGATCTTGGCCGCAGCAACTTCTTATTCAACACGTCTCTGGAGGCAAGGGAAACAAAAGCAAAAATGAACTACTGGGACCTCATCAAAATAAAAAGCTTCTGCACAGTGAAGGAAACAATCAGCAAAACTAAAAGGCAAACAACAGAATGGGAGAAGATATTTGCAAATGACATATCAGATAAAGGGTTAGTATACAAAATCTATAAAGAACTTATCAAACTCAACACCCCAAAAAAAACAAATAATCCAGTGAAGAAATGGGCAAAAGACATGAATAGACACTTCTCCAAAGAAGATATCCAGATGGCCAATGGACACATGAAAAAATGCTCAACATAACTCATCATCAGGGAAATACAAATCAAAACCACAATGAGATACCACCTCACACCTGTCAGAATGGCTAACATTAACATCTCAGGCAACAACAGAGGTTGGTGAGGATGTGGAGAAAGAGGATCTCTTTTGCATTGCCGGTGGGATTGCAAGCTGGTGCAGCCACTCTGGAAAACGGTCTGGAGGTTCCTCAAAAAATTAAAAATAGAACTACCCTATGACCCAGCAATTGCACTACTAGGTATTTATCCAAGGGATACAGGTATGTTGTTTCAAAAGGACACATGCACCCCAATGTTTACAGCAGCACTATCAATAATAGCCGAAGTATGGAAAGAGCCCAGATGTCCATTGATGGATGAATGGATAATGAAGATGTGTGATATATGTGTACACACACACACACACACACACACACACGCACTATGGAGTATTACTCAGCAATCAAAAAGAAAGAAATCTTGCCATTTACAACTACATGGATTGAACTAGAGGGTATTATGCTAAGCGAAATTAGTCAGAGAAAGACAAACATCATATGACTTCACTCATGTGAGGACTTTAATACACAGAACAGATGAACATAAGGGAAGGGAAGCAAAAATAATATAAAAACAGGGAGTGGGACAAAACATAAGAGACTCTTAACAATGGAGAACAAACAGAGGGTTACTGGAGGGGTTGTGGGAGGGGGGATGGGTTAAATGGGTAAGGGGCAATAAGGAAACTACTCCTGAAATCATTGTTGCACTATATTGCTAACTAATTTGGATGTACATTAAAGAAATAAAATTAATTAAAAAAATAAGGCAAAACTCAGAGGGTCTTGAGTATACATAAGTATTTTTTTAAGTCTATAATTTTTATGTGCTTAGAAACAGGGTTATGATGGCCACCAGCCCTTAGCTTATGAGCACTTTCTCCTTGCCTTTCTTCAATGATCTTCTTACAACTGGTAGTTTTATTTTAAAATTCTGAGTTCATGGCCTTTTTTCACAGTAGAATATGTCCTTTTTTATCCATCTTGCCTAGAATTTGGTGAAGCATTTTAATTTGAAGATTTGAGTCTTCTGCTCAGATAAACTTCCTTCTACTACTTAATGTCTTCCTCTTCTCCATCTGTTTTTTTTTTTTTTTTTTTTTTTTTTTTTTTTTTTGTCTAGCACTCCTGTTATTCACACAGAAAGTCCACTGGATGGGGTGCGGGGTGCCTGGGTGGGTCAGTTGGTTAAGCATCTGACTGTTGATTTCAGCTCAGGTCATGATCTCATGGTTCAGTGAGATCAAGGCCTGTATTAAGCCCTGCATCAGGCTTCGTACTGACAGCACACAGCCTGCTTAGGAGTCTCTCTCTCCCTCTCTCTCTGCCCCTCCTGTCCTCAAAAGTAATTTTTTTTTTTTAAGTCTATTGGGTCTGTTATCCAAATCTATTATCTTGCCCATTTTTATATCATTGGTTTTAACAGAGATTCTGTGCTCTTTCCATTTGTCTGCTGGTTTGTTTGTTTGCAAATCATCATCCGTTTTTATAGATGTGGCAAAGGTGTGTGTGTGTGTGTGTGTGTGTGTGTGTGTGTGTGTGTGTGCATGCTATGCTTAAATATCCTTAATTGTTCTTACAATTTTGTTTATTGGGAAATGGGGTGCATTTTTGTTCAAGATCAAGTTCAAAGTCTAACTTAGCTCTGTCAATATTTAAATAACATTTTTATACCATTTTGTATCTCTCCCAGAAAAACACTTCAGATATCAAATAATACTATTTATATTAATTGGCTGATTTGTACTAATTGGCTGTTTTTTAAGCTCTACCTAGCTGATTGGTTTCAGGAAGTTTTTGTTATTCTTTGTTCTTATCTAAGTCTGAAAGACTGGTTTATAATTTTTAGCTGCAATTTCAGGCAGTTTGGGGAAAGCAGAGATATTTTCAGGCTTCCCAAGCCCTTGTTTCCACAGTCTTTAATTGTCTATTGCATAAGATAGGAGAGCTCTGCTGATCTAAGGGAGGACTTCTACAATAGCTTTATTTTGTTAGAAGCCTCTTATTTTGTGTATCTCTTGATTCTCTTCATTCTGTGTTCTGACACCCCTTTGGTTGGCTGTTTATTTTGTTTGTCTATTCCCTGGGGGGTGAAGTTTCAGTTGCTGAGGTACCTTGGGTAGCAACAATCTTGAAAATGAAGGGAGGAACAGCAATCTGGCAAAAATACATTAGAGATTTGTCAGATGGTGAACACATAACTCCCCCTGATTAGAGCCTGAACAAAGCTTCTTTGTTCCTCAGTCTTTTCAGCAGTCAATGCTTGATGTTCTAGACCAGTGTCAGAAGGAACTCAATGCATCTGCTAGGCATTCCTGCACCTCATGGGGGACCAGCGAGACCCACTGTCATCTCAGGAATGCTCAGTCAGGAAGATAAATTCCCTGGGAATTCACAAGTCTCTGCAAACCAGTAGTTCTCAAATCCTTACCCCTTGGGTCTCTGCCAACTGCCTCCAAACTTTCATCCAACACAAAGGAGGGAGATTCTCTATCAGCTTTTTTTTCTCCAAGGTCTTACATCATCCAGTTAAACAGCAGACCTGGTTACTACTCAGCTCAGGACAAGTCCTATCTATAGTTTGGTTAGAGATGTAGGATGAAAGGTGCCTGGCTGGCTGGCTCAGTTGGCAGGGCATGTGACTCTTGATCTCAGGGTCATGAGTTCAAGCCTCATGTTAGGCAAGGAGCCTACATAAAAAAAAAAAGAGGGGCCCCTGGGTGGCGCTGACTTTGGCTCAGATCATGATCTAACGGCTCATGAGTTCAAGCCCCATGTTGGGCTCTGTGCTGACATCTCAGCACCTGGAGCCTGCTTTGGATTCTGTCTCCCTCACTCTTTGACCTTCCACTGCTCATGCTCTGTCGTTCTGTCTCTCTGGCTCTCTGTGTGTGTCTCTCTCTCAAATATAAATAAACATTTAAGAAGTTTTTTAATTAAAAAAAAAAGATGTATGATGAAATCAGGAGGGACACACTCAAGCAAACATCTTCCCACTTAAATAAGGTATAAAGGTGTGATTCCATGTACTTGACAATTTGGTAATGTTACATTTGCCTTTTGAAGATGAAAAAGTAAACTCTTAAGAGCTGATACTTCTCATTTTGTTCTTTATAACCCTCATATCTTGAGAAAGCGCATGTTTAAGTGATGTTTGTTCAGTGGATAAATGAATAAATAATTGAATAAATGAACAAATGAGTAAAATCAGTCTCAAAAAAGCAAGGGAATTTTTATTATTTATCCTGTTACTCATTTATTCAGTAATAATTTGTGGAGCAATTGCTATGCGCCAGACTCTATAAATCTGTAAATACAAAGTCATATAAGACAAAGTCCTTGACCTCAAGGGAAAAAAAATATCTATCTATTGCCTATCTATCTATCTATCTATCTATCTATCTATCCATCCATCCATCTATATCAACCAGGAATATAGCTAGTGGATCAGTGATAGACTA
The DNA here is from genome assembly GCF_028749965.1 of Puma concolor. Lineage (NCBI taxonomy): Eukaryota > Metazoa > Chordata > Mammalia > Carnivora > Felidae > Puma > Puma concolor. The sequence continues at coordinate 48,178,279 of NC_141671.1, read as the reverse complement.
AAGTGTGAAGAGAGTTAGAATGGTAGCATACACAGAGTGTCATAAATAAGAGAGAGGAACCTAAATAAAATTCAAGGAAAACTTGCCAGAAAAAAATGCATTAAAAAAGCATACAATTAGGCAAAGAGTGATTTAAGACTCAACTCTATTGAAATAAAGCCAAAACTCTTTCCCCTGGAGAGTACTTTGTTTATGAAATGAAAGATTAGAAGTCTTTTCAATCAATTCTTTCTTCTTCTTTTTGAAGATAGAAGTTATTTGTGTGTGGGGGGGAGGGGGGTGTTTACATGTATGTGAGTTGGTGGGATAGGTCAGCTGGAGAGAGTAGCAAATGAGGGGAGTTAACAAACTCATGAACTGTCAGATCTCTCTAACCTGTACCTTATTTCCTAAATCACCCACCTGTATCTTGTCTACTCCTAAACCTATGTTCTGTCCATTTGGGGGGCACAGAATCCAGTCTTTTCTAACTAATAACCTTAGCTCTTATCGTGGTCTTATTTCAATGTGTATTCACCAGAAATCTCTCAGAATAATATCTACCCCAGGGTTGTCCAACCAAAATGAGAGCAGCTATGGGAGCCTACAACCAGTGCATCTTGTCCTTGTTAACCAGACATAGACAGTTCCTGTAGGAGACCTCATTTGACAATAAGTACTGATCTGACAGGCCCACTTTTGGACAAAGTCCTTTTTGGGGGAGTGCCCATGAGTAATCCAGGTCTTGAATTTAATTCGTACTTAGTCTTTCACTATTTCAGTATCTTTGGAAAAGTATTTTAGTTTTCTGCATCTCTTTACTCACCTACTAAAAGATATAATACCAACTCTGTGGAGTTATTTTGAGGATGAATAGTGACATTTTGACACTTAGGGGCACTTAAGAAAAATTAGAAGAAAGTTAAATCATCTTAATATTCTTTAAAATTGTTAAGGAATTTACATTAACAGGGGCTTTTCCATAAATTATCCAATTTTTCTCTTGCAATGGCCCTCTGGGTTAGGTATTATCACTGAGGAAGCTGAAATTTTGGCCAAGGGAGCTGAGGTTCAAACATAGATCTTGTAACTTCAAATACTGATTTTTTACAAACAACTCCAAATGCTTCCTCTGAAAATTAAGTCGTAAAAGCACAGAGAAATGAATGTTTCATGGTGGAATTTCAAGCATTAGTAAAAAGATTGTGGGAGAGATTTTGGCACCACATAGCCAGCAGCTTACCCCAGCATTGAGTGAATTCCATCAGACCTAGGGAAGAGGGTCTTAGACATGAGCATTCTGCCACAGCTGCCTGAATCATGAAGACTGTGGGGATATTTTAACCTCCAGCATCTAGAATTTGTATAGAATCCTCCTAAGAACCCATTTATAGCAATTAAAAAAATCAGAATTTATTATCCTTCAAATTTTGTCCATTTCCTGATTTCCATATATGCATTAGATAAAATGATGTGTCATGTGGAAGACACTTTTCTGGTCACGAGGGATATCAGTACTTACCTTGAAAAGGAGCCATTCTTGCATTCTCTTTTCTACACATGGTATAATTTCAAGAACCAGAGCAATATTGGTCAGTAAAAATAAATAAAACCCAAACAAATGCCTGATCTGTTCCCCTGGTCAAGTTTACATATCTCTGCTCCAAAGCATTGAACTAGGCCGAGACTTGCATCTTGCTTAATCGATTTTTTATGAAAACCCATTGAGTGCCTGCAGGTCATAATCTCACCGTTCGTGAGTTTGAGCCCCGAGTTGCGCCAGAGCTGACAGAGTGGCCCTGCTTGGGATTCTTTCTCTCCATCTCTCTCTGCTTCTTCCCTGTGCACTCACACTCTCTCTCTCTCTCTCTCTCAAAATAAAAAAATAAAGAAAGAAAAAATAATGTAAATTACACACACACACACACACACACACACACACACACACACACACACACGGGAGCACCTGGCATGATATCCAGCACTCAGGCAGTTAGTTCTGGAGACAAAAGTTTCAAGTCCCATCTTATTTCTGTCTTTCAGTAATTAAAGCTCCCATCTACTCCAAAGAGTTTGTTTGGATATGAAAGTCAATACGTTTTTAACAAAAGATTTATTCTTGGGGCACCTGGGTTGCTCAGTTGGTTAAGTATCTCACTTTAGCTCAGGTCATGATCTCACAGCTGGTGGGTCCGAGCTCCATGCTGGGCTCTTTGCTGGCAATTCAGAGCCTGGAGTCTGCTTAGGATTCTGTGTCTCTGCCTTGCTCTGCCTCGCTCTGCCCCTCCCTGGTGCTCTCTCTCTTAAAAATAAATAAACATTTAAAAAATTAAAAATTAAAAAAAAGATTTATTCTAAAAAGCCTAGCTGATATTTTTGTCAATTTTTCATCAACATAACTCTGAATGTCCACTTTCTGCACATTTTATTATCCTCCTGAAATGAAATCTATTAAAGTAGGACCAAATGTCCTCAGAAAATATTTGGATATTTTGCTCTCTACCTCCTTGAAATAAAGAGACTTCTGTAAGTTTTTGAAATATTTTTATTTTGAAACAATCTGAAGCTTTCAGAAAAAGAAGTACAGTACAAAAAACTGTCTTTTCTGGAACCATCTAAGTTTCTGACTTCATTGTCCCTGTATAGTTCCTATAAACAAATATTCTCTAAACCAAACCACAACCATCAAAACTAGGAAAATAGCTTTGCCACATTATGACCATTGTCAGCTTGAGCTCCTGTACCAAAATACACCAGGCAGCTTAAACAACAGAAGTTTATTTTCTCACAGTTCTGGAAGCAGGAAAGTCCAAGATCGAAGTGTCAGCCTATCTGGTTCCTGGTGAACATTCTCTTCCTGTATTATAGATGTCTGCCTTCTCTCTGTGTCCTCACATGGCTTTTCCTAGGTGTGGGGAGAGAGAGAGAGAGAAAGAGAGAGAGAGAGAGAGAGAGAGATCCCTTTTTCTTCTTTTAGGGTCACCATTCCTATCAGATTAGGACCCTGCCTTTTGACCTCATGTAACCTTAACTATCTGCTAAAAGCTCTATCTCCAAATACAGTCACATTGGGGGTTAGGGCTTCAACATATAAATTTGGTGTCAGGGTTCGGGGGATACACATAGCAACTATTAAATCTTGAACCCTCCCCATTCAAGTTTCACCAAATGTCCTAATGATATCCTTTGTAGCAAAAGAATGCAGCTCAGAATCACATTTTGCATTTACTTGTTATTTCTGTCTAATCCCTCTATCTGTAACAGTTCCTCAGTCTGACTGTCATGACCTTGACGCTTTTGAAAATTATAGGCCATTTTTTTTTGTAGAATGCCCCCAATTCGGGTCTGCCTGAGGTTTCCTAATGGCTAGATTCAAGTTATACAACTTTTACAGCAGTATCACAAAAGTGAACTTACATACACTCATTTCATCCCATCAGGTAGAACTTGTTTTTGAGCTTGCTCTATTGCCAATGATCATTTGATCACTGATGAAGGTGGTACCTCTTTCTCCATTTTAAAGTTTCTTGTTCTTACTTTTGTCATTAATATTGTTTTGTAGGAAAACAATGTGATATGCCCCCATTCCTCCTCAATCTTTTAATTTTTATTTATTTATGTCAATAGAGACTCATGAATTCTTATTTTATTCAACTGATTACATTATAGTTATTACTTGTTGTAATGGTAAAATTGTCCCAGATTTGGCAGGTGGAAGACTACTCAGGCTGGTTCCTATGTCCTTCTGATGTGGTGCTTATCTTGTACTTGTCTGGTTCCAGCTCTTCAACCAGTCTTTTCTCCAAATCCTGGTTCCTTTTAGTGGTACAGAGAGTCCCCAGCTTATGATGGTTTGACTTATGATTTTTCAATTTTATTTTATTTATTAAAAAAAATTTTTTTTACATTTATTTATTTTTGATAGGCAGAGAGAGACAGATCACAAGTGGGGGAGGGGCATAGAGAGAAGGAGACACAGAATCCGAAGCAGGCTCAGGGCTCTGAGCTGATAGCACAGAGCCCGACATGGGGCTCAAACTCACAAACCGCGAGATCACGACCTGAGCCGAAGTCAGGCGCTCAACCAACTGAGCCACCCAGGCGCCCCTGATTTTTCAATTTTAAATGGTGTGAAAGCAATACACAGTCAGTAGAAACCATACTTTGACTTTGGAAATATGATCTTTCTGGAGCTAGTGATACACAGTCTGATCACCTCTCCTCATTCTGGGTAGCTACAGTGCAGCTCCCAGTCAGGTGTGGGATCCTGAGGGTGAACAACCAGTTATAAGCACTCTCCAATTCTGTCCCCATGCAACTATTCTGTTTTTCACTTTCGATACAGAAGTCCACAAGTTACAATGAGATATCGAACATTCTATTATAAAATAGGTTTTGTGTTAGATGATTGTGCCCAACGATAAGGCTACTATATTTTGAGGACATTTTTGTTTGTTTTGGACAGAGAAAAAGCGTAAGGGAGAAAGGGGCAGAGAGAAGAGAGAGAGAGAAGTGGGGCTCACCTGGGCCTTGTGTTTTTACCTGAAGTGGGGCTGGAGCTCACCAGAAGCGGGGCTCATGCAGACCCGAAGTGGGGCTTATGCTCACCTTGATGTGGGACTCGAACTCACCAATTGTGAGATCACAACCTGAGCCAAAGTCAGATGCTTAACAACTGAGCCACCCAGGTGCTCTTGAGCACATTTAAGGCAGGTTAGGCTAAACTGTGATGTTCAGTAGGTTAAGTGTATTAAGTGCCTTTCTTACCCACAATATTTTCAATTTACAGTGGGTTTATTGGAATGTGATCCCAGTGTAATTGAGGAAGATTTGTAGATTCTGAGATCTGAGAACTAAGTGTGCTCTTTGCTATTGGGATGTTGCCTCTCCAATGTTTCTCAGTGGTTGGAGATAGAGAATATCTATGTAAGCGTGTGTATGAACGTGTGCATTTGCACTATAAATGTTTCAATATGTATCTGTATCTATATGCAATGAGTTCTGCTTTAACATTTGTTTCATAATGTGATTTTGTTCCAGTACAACTGAAATATTAAGGAACAACTTAAGCATAGCATAAATTTTGTGTTTGTTTAGACATGATTTCCTTTGCAGGAAATACAAAATGAACACAGAAAACGGCACCCAGTTGAACCAACTGGGTTGTCCATAAAACACATGCATGTACACACAAACACACACACACACACACACACACACACACACACACACACACCCCTAACATCTACCATCTGCTTCAACTTACTTCATGTGCTACGGGCCATACTGGTTGCATCTGGTGTTACAACTTTCTGTCTGATTTCAAATGATTCTCCTTTCACTGCTTCACAATAACTCAGAAGCTGTAATCTTTTTCACACCCACTTCCACAAGCAAATTTCTGGTCCTTTTTAAGCACCACATATTCAGTATAGTGTTTCTGTATTTCTTAGCCATTTAACATGTGCAACTGTGCTATCGTTTTTACTATGTTCCAGTCTTTTTTTTTTCTTTTTTGAGAGAGAGAGAGAGAGAGTGAGAAAGAGAGAGAGAGAGAGCACAAGCATGGGAGGGGAAGAGAGAAAGGGTGAGAAAGAATCCCAAGCAGGCTCCCACTGTCAGCCAGAGCCCAACATGGGGCTCTATCCCATGATCAGAAAGATCATGACCTGAGCCGAGATCAACAGTTGGACACTTAACCGACTGAGCCAACCAGTGCCCCTCCAATCTATTTTCTTTTAATATATCACTGATGAAGTATTTGCTCCAACCTTATTGTCCCATAAACTCTGTGTTTTCGTTGTCTGATTTTGTATGACATGAAAATTTTTAGGTATATGCATGTCATACTATAGCAGGATTGACTCTATTCAAGACTGTAAATTCACACAAACATCTCCCATTCCAATCCAACACTCCAGTTTATTCTAACTTTCTTGTCTTCTATTTTGGGAGCCCCTTTCTCTATCAGTGACAAACCTCGTGCCCCTTATCCTTAATATGGGTATTTAATTAATCAGGCCCCAGTACGTAACCAATCTCCCCTCACTACCATTGCCTCACTACCTGTGCAGATGGCCTTACCACCCACACTTCATCATCAGGGTTCTCCTTGCATAGATGCCAACTCACCCTTCGTTAGGTTATGACAACCCGCCCTGGACCACTTGTTCATGTGGTCACTCTCTTCACTTTTCTTGGCTCTTATTCTTCCCCATGAGCAGCCCTCTTACATGGACACCTTTCTTATGTTGTACAGGCTCTTCAGCAATATGTGTTTGTCTGAACTGTTGAGTCACTCTCACCACCAGGTCTGGACATCTACCTTGTTCAGTCCCACTTATAGCTATAGAACTGAATTGTCCATTAAAAGAAGAAATGGAAAGGGGAAGAGGAAGAAAAAGAGTTGAGATTTTTGTCAGAAGAATAAAAAATAGTGACCTATCACCCTGCAATAATGTCTTCTGGACTTGCATTACGGAATTAGCGCTATTCCATTTTATTAAAGCCTTTTAATCTTACAGAAGGATCCAGGTATTATATCTGTATCAAGCCAGGACAAATTATTGTCATTCTTCTCCCAAAGTTCTAAAATGGAGCAAAATGGAGGAGGAAGTGATTGCAAAATATCACTGTATAAGCTGCTGCTTCAATACGTGGTGGATGTTTAGTTTGCTATGCATTAAGGACATTTTATTTTATCCTTGATTCCAAATGTGAAGTGACTTTTTAGTTCAGAGTGAGTTTTACATGCCCATGATGATGACATGGAACACAGTCTTACAGAGAAAATGTTGTAGAAAATGTTCCAGTTGTAGGGCCAAATGTTGTCTGCAGAGAAAATGCCCAGACCACACAGCAGTGAGCTGTACTATGGTGCTATTGCTTCCAACCTCCACCAAGAAAACGTGTAACCAGCACTCAGTTAATAACAGGGAAGTAAAAACATATATAAATGAATTGATGGAAACCTCTCCACTTATTCTTTGAATAAATTCATGGAGAAAATTAAAAATCTCAGGGCAAGGTATCTTAAAGCAACAATTATGTGTAAGATGAGACACTTAGGAGCGAGCCACAGAAGTATCTCTAGGATCTGATCTAAGAAGAATCTAGTCCAGCTCAAAACTATTCTGTTAGAAGCACTTTTTAATAATTATAATCGATTCTTTATTCAGCAACAAATGAGAATTTACATCAGATCTCACAATACACCCTTTTGAGTTTATTGGCCATAAGTATGTAAATTATAAATGTTTTACATTATGATTTGTAGATTCAGTCATTCTCAGCAAGTCTTTTAGATATCTTCAAAATGTCCTGAGTAGATCCTTTTTCAGATATCATTATATCGCACATAATGTTCAGCTAAAAATGCATGTCTCTGGAGTGGGCAAAATCAGGTGCAATGGCCTTCTCATTGTTCTTAATCAATATACAGAAGTTCTCTTTACTGACATTTATTGTACTCAACTCATGGAATTAAGCAAGCTGTCTAGTCTATTACGGTAATCATATTATTCAAATAATTATATGTTACCAGCTTACTTTATAATTGTTTGAATGATCCAATTTTAGCAATTTACCAATATGAAGCCTTTCTAAAACAACCCAGTTCAACATTCACTCATGTTTAAGTGTACTTAAAGTGAGTGGTAATTTCTATGTTGAATTTATTAAAAGGTACAAAGTTTGAGAGTCCTCAAGAATACCCTCAGATTCAATAATTTGTTAAAAAGACTCACAGAATCTCAGAAAAAGCACTTATGCTCACAGTTGCTGTTTATTACAGCAAAAGGATACAGATTGCAATCAGGCTAGAAAAGAATCATATAGAACAGGTCCAGAAAAATTCCAGACATAAGCTTCCAGTTGCCCTCTCCCAGTGGAGACAACTGAACAGAATGGCAATATGAAGTTCTGCCAACCAGGAAGATATCCAAGCCTTCGTCTCCAGAGTTTTTATTTGGGCTTAGTCACATAGACATGATTGGCCACCCATATAGCTGACCTTATTCTCTACCCTTCCAGAGACGGAGCTGTTACCACATGGCCCAACGCCACACTGTTAGTTAGCATAGACTGCTTAGGTGGCCCAAAGTCCCTAGGTAAACAAATCAAGCAGGACATTCCAAGAGCTTAGAGGTTACCTCCCAGAAGCTGAGAGCAAAGGCCAGATCTTCAGCAATTATATGTTATCAATTTACTTAATACTTCTTTGAATGATGCAATTTTAGTAATTTGTTTATAGGTAAGCTTTCTGAAATTCGTTGCTCATATTATGCACTTATTGATATAAATGTCATCAGTGAAAGTGTTAATTTCTATGTTGGATATATTAGGAAGACTATAAAAACAAGTTGTTAAAACAACAACAAAACAAATTGCTTTTGCATTAGGCATAACTAAGACCATAGAGAGTGGCAAGCAAACAACACAAAAATCTAGAAAGACTCTTATTTAGATTCCTTGTCAAGTTCCTTTATGTTAAAGAGCCTGAAGCCGAACATCTTAGACTGTGAATTTTTTGGTTAGTTTATGCCAGGAAATAGATAGGAAGTTTTAATCTGCAGACCCCCCAAAAAGCTCTTGGCCTTACCACAAAAGGTTGGGAAATAAATGTATATGTGTGGATCTTTATTGACTAATTGCTTTTTCTGGTTTCAAAGTTTTTCGATAACATGCCAAACATTAGATAACAGGGATTTGATAGTGTGGAATTTAATCTGAGCCCTGTGCTCCTATAAAAAGCAAATGTTAAAGGATCCTTACCCTTTTATGTTCCAGAAAACAAGAGCTCACTGAAAACAAAACAAAACAAAACAAAGCAAAAACTACCATCCCCGTAAGACTAGATAAGACTCACAAAGTCCCCTTGTTTACCTATGACAAAACCAGACACAGACCCTCCAAATTCTTTTTTTTTTTTTTTTTTTGGTCTCATTAAATTATAACCTGAACTACTTACCCACTGATCAATCAGAACAAAATGCTTGTTAGCCAAACTTGGTTAAACTTCTCTTTTACCTGCAGGGTCCTGAACATTGGTCTGCCTCCAGCTTGAGCCAGCATGCCAACCCTCCTGAGAACAGGCTGGCCTCAGAATATTCTGTGAGCTACTATCCCACCATGCCCTCCTCTCATTCCACATGAAAATATTTTCTTTCTCTCCTTCCTTTATTTCTTTCAAACTTTCTTTCTTATTTTTCTTCCTTTTCCTCTTTTATTCATTAAGAGGAATCTCTTCTGAGTCACTTCCCAGTTGTCAGCAAAATGCTGCCTCTCCCTGACCCCATCTCACCCTTTCACACTCTGGGAGTCTCTGGGAGACTCTTCTTGAGGAAGCACCCTTAGGCCTAGCCCAACTCTGAGGCACTGAAACAATGTTTTTGGTATGCTTATGCCTTATCCATTCCCAAATCATTTAAAGTGGTAAATAATACTATTTAGATTGACAGATTTGATTAAAAACCTTAAGCTCTACTCAGACAGCCTATTTCTGAAAGTTTTTGTATTTTGGTTCACATTTTAAACTGAAAGATTTGGGGCGCCTGGGTGGTGCAGTCGGTTAAGCGTCGGACTTCAGCCAGGTCACGATCTCGCGGTCTGTGAGTTCAAGCCCCGCATCAGGCTCTGGGCTGATGGCCCGGAGCCCGGAGCCCGGAGCCCGGAGCCCGGAGCCCGGAGCCCGGAGCCCGGAGCCCGGAGCCTGTTTCCGATTCTGTGTCTCCCTCTCTCTCTGCCCCTCCCCCGTTCATGCTCTGTCTCTCTCTGTCCCGAAAATAAATAAACGTTGAAAAAAAAATTAAAAAAATAAATAAATAAATAAACTGAAAGATTGATTTATTGACTGTAATTACAGGCAGTTTTGTGAAAATTTATCTGTTTTTAGGCTTCACCAGCATTTGTTTCCACCAAAAACATTTAAGCTGTTTATTGTACATCTTGAGATGTTTTCCCTAGACAGGGGAGGATATGATACTGTATTTTAATTTATTTTTTTATTTTTTTTTTTACATTTATTTATTTTCGAGAGACAGAGAGAGACAGAGCACAAGTGGGGGAGGGACAGAGAGAGAGGGAGACACAGAATCCGAAGCAGGCTCCGGTTCCGAGCTGTCAGCACAGAGCCCGATGTGGAGCTCGAACTCACTAACTGTGAGATCATGACCTGAGCCGAAGTCGGATGCTCAACGGACTGAGCTACCCAGGTGCCCCTGATACTGTACTTTATACTAATCCTTAGATGTAAGGATTTTATCAGAACTAAACAAATACATTCAAGGGCCCTAATTCATTAATCAGGTGGCCATCTTCATGAATAACTGGTTACATTTTTCTATATTTACAGATTGTTGGATAGCCCAAACTCCAATTTTAGTTGATCTCCAAGAAATAATCTTGGAGACATTTGATATTCTGGTGTCCAAAAAATGGTCCACAGAAGTGACTTCCTAAGTGAAATAGTAAGAGAATCATGCTTACAGTTTTGAATGTAGTGAGAGAGGTGGGTGTGTGGATTAATAATAGTACATTTTATAAAGAATCAACCATTTACATAATAACTTTTCATCTATGACTCACCAGAATGGAACAAATTTTGGGGGGTGAAATTGCTCTTATCTTTTAAGTAGGAATTCTGGTAATCAAATGCCCTATGAATATAGAAAGCATGCCCAATCATTAACAAAGGTAGATAACTGGTCAATAAATCAGATTGTTTTCATATATTTATTTTAATTTTGATAAATCCTCTAAATGAATCAGAGAGTTTAAGTAGCTTGCCACAGAAGACAAAATTAAAAGCAGGATCTGAAATCAAATTTACATCTGCTTGGTGCCAAAGGCCACGCTTGTTTTTTCTCATTATGCCGTATGTTATGCATCAAGGGCTGTATAATGTGCTTTTGACCATCCTTAGGCCCAGAAATTAAATACCATAGTATAATATTGGGGTACATGGTAAACTCTCAGTAATAATAATAATAAACAATCATATTTCAAGTTATCAAAAGTATCTTCCTTGAGGGATGACCCTCCATTCCCCATCAATTTAAAAGCATGGTATTAACCTATACACTCTTTCTCCTAAAATAAGGGCTTTGGAATCGGGAAAACTTGAATTCTCTCACTTACCAACTATGTGACCTTGGGCTAATCACTTAAATTCTTAAAGCTTCAGTTTCCTCATTTGTAATATTGGAATAATATTAACATCATTGGGATCTATTATTATATACTGTATTGCCTATCATTGTATCAAAATTTGAAAAAATCAGCTACAAGTTATTTTAATTCCAGACACACCCACTTTGATCTGATTGGACTGTCTCTCTTTGTCTCTCCCTCTACTCTTTGTTTTAGAAAAAGAGCCTATTTGACAGTAACACTGTTAAGTGTGGATGCCATTGAAAAGATGGCTCTGAAACTAATGGTCACTTTCCATGCCCTTTGTTTTGTGCCTGTAGCTGCCCCTTTTAGACTATTCAAAAGTTCAAGACTTGGTTCAAGAAAGTTTTCATTACTGCCTGCCCAGACAGGACTATTTGGAATTGTGTTCCAGGCATCCAAAGCCACACCAAGCAGAGGAGTCAAGTAACTGTGTACAAAACACTTAGTATCATGGCATTAAGCCATCTGGCATAAAGAGTATTGTGAAGCAGCAGCCGTAAGTCCTGATTGCAGCTCTGTTAGGAAAAAGCTGCATGACCCTGGCTCAATCTGAACCCTCTGGGTCTCAATTTACTTATTTACAAAATGACAGAATTTGGTACATATAGTCGCTCAGTTCCCCAAATTCTAAGTTACTAGGAATGACTCTCCAAAAATAAAATGTTCAGAAGATTTTTCAATCATTTATTTGCTTATTTATTTATTTATTTATTTATTTATTTATTTTTATTTAAGTTTATTTATTTTGAGAAAGAGAACCCGCATGTGAGCAGGGGAGGGGCAAAGAGAGAGAGAGAGAGAGAGAGAGAGAGAGAGAGAGAGAATCCCAAGCAGGCTCCATGCTGTCAGCACTGAGCCCAACACAGGACTCCATCCCAGAAACCATGAGATCATGACCTGAGCCAAAACCAAGAGTCAGACATTTAACTGACTGAGCCACCACTTGTCCCTATTCACAAATTTAAATTTTTTTAGTGCCTGGCACTGTTCTAAACATTGTCGATTCCACTGTAGGGGAGGGGGATAAAAATAGAGTCCTCACTTTCAAGAAATTTAAATTCCTTGAAGACAATGAATGATAAACTAAAAAGTAAATATAGAATATGATGGCAACTTGTAGGACACTTGAGGAAATATTGTTATCAAGAAGGCAACATATAAAAAATTGTTCAGTTTAATCTATTAAACTAGTTCCTTACTCACAGTCATTCCAACACAAAAAGGAAAGAGAAATATTTCTTTCTTGAGCAAATCCACTAGAATGGGCTATATCCCAGATGCATGGTTAAAAGTCAATAGCACATGAGGCACCTGGGTGGCTCAGACAGTTGAGCATCCAACTCTTGATTTTGGCTCAGATCATGATGCTCAGATCATTTGGCTCAGGTCATGAGATTGAGCCCTGCATTGGGCTGTGTGCTAAGTGTGGAGCCTGCTTAAGATTCTCTCTCCCCCTCTCTCTAGCTCCCTCTGCCTCTCTCACATGCTCACATGCTCGCTCTCTTTAAAATTAAAAAAAAAAAAAAAAAAAAATGAAAGTGAGAAAAAATGAGGAATGCCAGCCAGGCAGTGAATTTTAAGTGTATGTTAGGAGCTGTATATCTGTTCATTTTTAACTCAGCACAATTGAACAATTTATGTATTTCTCTTGGTTTAAAAAGATTAAACTAAGGCCCGAAGAGGTGAGTCACTTACTCGGATCTGTACACAGCATTCAAGTTAAAAACCAATTCTCTTTTCATGGCACTGAGACTCCAGTGAAACTTTTTTAGGAGAGTGAAAGAATAAGAACTTAGCATTGTATAAGTACCTTGAAATTCTTGGCATGACACTTATTTGAACAACCACACAGAGATAATGGGGTAACTTAGCAAACAATACAATTCTTTTTCTTGTGAAAGTGTAGATTTCACACTGAGGATTAAACATATTGTATTTCCCTGAAATTTCAAGAATAATCATTGGTTTACATGAAGAGAAAATCCCTCTCCCAGGCTTTATTGGATAAAACGGATTGACCCGAGAAGTGAAAAGAGAGAAGGGGGAAGGGGCTCAAGTAAAGCAAGCACACCATGTAGAACTGAATTCATTTTAATTATAAAATAGATGGTTGACTATAAGACAGGGAAAATATTATAAGCAATGCCTTCATGTTTTTGATCTGCATTGGAAGTTGCTGATTCTGCCTGGTTGCAATCACAAAGATTTCTATGATTTTGATAATTACCGCTACTTAAAGATAATGAGTCAGTTTGACTCTTCAGTCATACTTCCAATTCTGAGTGTGATTCTTATTTTTATTTTAAATATGAAAATCTTCATGACTAAAGCTTCCAAGCAACATTTTCCTCCAGGACCTGGACCTTTGCCACTTATTGGAAATCTATATATTCTCAATCTGAAGAGGCCATATCAAACCATGCTGGAGGTGAAAAATAAATGTTCATTTCATACCTATTTATAATTTTCTACATCATTCTTACCCTGATAGGTTTATTATCATGCACATATTTATAACTGGCTCATATATGTGCAATGGAGTAATTAGACAGGATTCAAAGTTAGTCAAGCTACTTTAAATTTAATTTTTAGTTTGTTTTAAATTTGGATATATAAAAATATCCAATATCCAAATATCCAATAGAATAATATTTCTATTATTTCTAATAGTATTTTATCCTGAAATATTTATGATCTGTGTCCTTTATTGCAACCACTTTGATCTACATTTTTCATACTCTATATACATATTCCATATCCTACATATTTCATTATAAAGGAACTGAATCATGATCATAGTCTTACTCTACAAAATTTTAATTTTTATTCAAAACAGAGTGTACAAAAGACACAATCAAGAGTATGGTCTCAACAGTTGAGACCCAGAACTATCTGTCATTAGCTGTGTGGATTTATTTAAGAATTTAGTCTCTATTTCTTTGTCTGTAAAATTACAGAGCTAGACCAAGTATTGGATCATATTTCTCTAATTTCCACTTCAAATATTTTACAGTTCTTGATTGTGGAATAAGATAGATAGGTAGATAGATAGATAGATAGATAGATAGATGATAATAGATAGTAGAAAGGGAGGATGAAGGGATGGAGGGAGGGAGAAAAGAAAGAAGGTAGGAAGAAAGGAAGGAAGGAAGGAGATATAATATTCGTAGTTTTCATTAGTCCATAAATTCCAATTTTTAAGTTCTAAAGGGCAGATGATTGAAATTGAGTTTTGCTATATTATGTAAATTCTAAGTTTGAAAACCAAACTGGGAGATATAATGAAGAGAAAATCATTGCTTTGCCTCCATGTGCAACAACATCATCATCATCATCATCATCATCATCATCATCATCATCATATCATCTTTTATTTGTATTGTACTTTGTATTTTACAAAGGACTGCAAGGATATCACTTATTCCTTATAACCACCCTCAGAGGAAAGTAGGGATATTTTTATCTCAATTTTACAGATATGTGACTCAGAGCAACTGACATATTATTAACTCAAACAATAGGACTTGCTTTTCTGATCTTTTGATGTTATTTTATGGCCCTTTTTCTGATACTCAACGGTCACATGACAGGTTAATTTCCCAGAAGAATGAGATCTTCTTTCTTTTCTTTTTTTCATGTTTATTTACTTTTGAGAGAGGGACAGAGAGAAAGGGAGACACAGAATCCGAAGCAGGCTCCAGGCTCTGAGCTGCCAGCACAGAGCCCAACGCAGGGCTCAACCCACCAACCATGAGATCATGACCTGAGCTGAAGTTGGATGCTTAACCAACTGAGCCACCCAGGCATCCCAAGATCTTCTTTAAATAAATCCTTCATCTAATTCCATATACCCAACTCCATTTGTTTCTTAACATTCCTATTTTTGCTTATGTATTAACCAACCTCGTCCCTTTACTATTTATACCTTCATTTTTTCGCACTTTGACCTCTGTACTATTGTTCTGTGTTAATTTCATCTATGAAATGTCTTTTCTACATTTCTCCCTAGCCTATGCCTACATTTTTTTCTTAAAATTTACCTTTCTAATTTTTGTTCTTTGCTTGAAACATACCATATCCACTTTATCCACTTTATATATAGTGGTTCACACCTGAGGAACTCTGTCCTCCAAGCCTCAAATTCCTATTTTAATTTTTATTTTCCTATAATAATAATTTTAACTATATCATCTTCCTAAATTATTGAACCCTTCTGAAATTCCTGTTACAATCCTAATGTTATTTTTTAAATCCAGGTGTTTTTTTTTTTTTTTTGTAGACATCATCTGTCACCAAACAACATTATTATAATATTATAGACTATATCCCCTATGCTGTACTTTTCATCTCTGTGATTTATTTATGACTAGAAGTTTGTATCTCTTAATCCCCTTTATCTATTTCATCCATCCCCCAGCTACTTCCCTTCTGGTAATACAAGTTTGCTCTCTATATTTAAGAGTCTGTTTCTTGGTTTGCCTCTCTCTCTCTCTCTCTCTCTCTCTTTCTCTCTCTCTCTCTCTTTCTCCCCTTTACTCATTTGTTTTGTTTCTTAAATTCCAGATATAAGTGAAATCATGTGGTATTTGTTTTTCTTTAATTTATTTCACTTAACATAATAACATCTAGGTCCTTCCATGTTATTGCAAATGGCAAGATCTCATTCTTTTTTATGGCTGAGTAATATTCCTTTGTATAGATATACCACATCTTCCTTATCCTTTTGTCTATTGATGGACACTTGGGTTGCTCCCATTTCTTGGCCATTGTAAATAATGCTGCAATAAACATAGGGGTGCATATACCTTTAAATTAGTGTTTCATTTTCTCTGGGTAAATACCCAAATCATAATATATTTCTATTTTTAATTTTTTGAGGAACTGACTTACTGTTTTCCATAGTGACTGCAGCAGTTTACATTCCCACAAACAGTGCACAAAAGTTGCAATTCTAATGTTATTTTCCAAAGTCAAGTTTCCTTAAAAAGCTGGTACTAGAAGCCCTCATCTCATTCTTTGCTTAAACCTCCTTTGGGTTAAGATCACAAGTTCTGTAGCCAACAATCCTGAATGTATATCCTCGAGCACGGGGCCTGCTTGAGATTCTCTGTCTTCCTCTCTCTGCCACTCCCTGCTCTCAAAAATAGATAATCATTTTCTTAAAAAGAATGTAAACAATAACACTAGTGTTATAAATATACTGAACCATATTTTCACCTAGATAAAGTTGTTGTATCTTGCTCACATGTGCCTTGGCTAAATGCCTTGATGAAATCCAACTATTGTACTTTTATGTCATTCCACTAATTTAATAACCCTTTAGGAGTGCTTGAGTGGCTCAGTCAGTTAAGCGTCCAACTTTGGCTCAGGTTGTAATATCACCATTCGTGGGTTCCAGCCCTGCATCGGGCTCTGTGCTGAAAGCTCAGAGACTGGAGCCTGCTTCAGATTATGTGTTTCCCTCTCTCTCTTCCCCTCCCCCACTCACTTTCTGTCTCTCTTTCTCTCAAAAATAAACATTTAAAAATTTTTTTAAATAACCCTTTAAATCATTAGATTAACTTTTTTAATGGTACTTTAATAACTCTAAAAATGGGAATGGTTTCATCTTTATTTTTAGTAGACTAATATTGACATCTAGTAAATACTACTAAGCTATTTTAATGTTTCAACAACTTTTTGAAAAGGCATTTCTCCCACTATTGTTCTCCAAAATCTTGTTCTTTGAGACATTAGTAGATGTTCTATGCAAAAAAGCAGTGTCAGTGAAGTGAATTTGAGAAATGCTCATATTACAGGCCTCTCTTTTGGTTCATGGTGTGCCTATTAGGATATTAAAGCCTCTGAGAAAAACACCAAAAACCTGTTTAATTTTATTTAATTCAGTTTTCACACTTACTAATCCTTGGAACATTTTTTTTCTTGGAATTCCCACTAACATCTCTTAAAATCAACATTGAGTAACAACAGTTCATTCAAGATCCCTGATCTTGCTTCCAGGATCTACCTTCTTTTATTCCTTCTAGAAATTTGGGACACTTTTTGTCTCTGGCTTGTGTCAATATTTTAATCAAATTCTGGAAATTTTTAAAGGTCCATTCAAGTGTCACTTCTTCTTAGAAGGCATGATCACCAATAATTTTGTTCCTCTATAAAATCTTTTCTTGACAGTTTGTCACAATCAGCCCAGAACTGGTTTAATACTGTGTATGTGTTTTCCTACTCTGATTAATGAATTCCCTTATAGGCAAAACAGTAATGGATGCTTCTGTTGTTAATGGCATTGTGTCAGTGTTGCTTGGAAAATGGTTTGATTAACAAGGCACTCAATTCCTGAGACTTAACTTTGATTGATGAAAATGTGAAGCTCTTTGGAGGTCCTAGGATTGCGGTAACCGTATCTTCCCTCTTCAACTTCAAGTCTTCTTAGGTACACTAGATTGTTCAAGAGACCATGAAACAGTATTTGTTAGAGAATTGCCATTTCAAAAATGTACACTTTATAGAACATTCTGAGTACAGAGATATCACAAGTCTGCTTGGTTAACACATTTGATAATTCTCCAATCACACGTTACTGTGTCAAATATCTTACTTATAATGCACAGATTGTGAATCACACCAATAAATAGTTCAGTATATGACTTCAATACATTTTTACAATTTTGGCCATTCATGTTTTACCTACACCACTACTTATACATGGACTATGGGATAAGCCATGAATGAATAAGGAACACTCAGTAGAATTCACTTACAAGAGTGAATTTAAACAAAGGGGAACTATCAAGTACTAAACAAAGTACTAACTAAAACTTTAATATTTACTCTGAGCCATGTAAGTTCACAATAATGCTACAATCCGGGGCGCCTGGGTGGCGCAGTCGGTTAAGCGTCCGACTTCAGCCAGGTAACGATCTCACGGTCCGTGAGTTCGAGCCCCGCGTCCGGCTCTGGGCTGATGGCTCAGAACCTGGAGCCTGTTTCCGATTCTGTGTCTCCCTCTCTCTCTGCCCCTCCCCCGTTCATGCTCTGTCTCTCTCTGTCCCAAAAATAAATAAACGTTGAAAAAAAAATTAAGAAAAAAATGCTACAATCCAATTTGTTATACTTGTGAGCGATGAAGTTGCTGTCTTCTAGAATGTAAGGAAAAGAGCCTTGTCAAATAGTTCCCATTTCCAATAGCACAACTGACAACTGTTAATATTATTTCACTTTGTAATAATTTAGGTTCTGTTACTATAAATACGTATTTACTCTAAGTACTGATTCAGGGGAACACTGGATCAGGCAACTATATGTATTTTAGGGATGCCTTTTACCTACGGTATTTATTAGGTCATTTGGGTGGTTAGAAGCCCTATAGAGAATTTGATGAAATATACGATAGAGCTTCTCTCAAGCACATGAATATACTGACAAACCCACCAAATTTAGCAAACAATGAAGTCCTCCCTAAAGTTTTTAAGGATTACAGAATATTAGAATTACATGGTACTGCTCTATGGGACAGTAAGCCTATTATAAATTACAAAAATAATTATTCTGATCCTGCAAAGAAACAGTGGTAAAGTGAGTGTGCTATGCAGAACTAGAATAGTTTGACCTGGAATCACCTAGGAGTTTGCAAGAAAACCTTTGGATTTATAGCTCTGACCAGAAAGCCCATATTGTTTTCATGTCTCATCTAACCTCTAAGTAGATGTATTACCACCAGCATAATATACAAAATACTCTGGGTACATAGAACTTACTATAAACCATACCAATATTCATCATGTTACTTAATTCCAATGAGGAATTTGTGTTGTCCAATTCAGTCTGCCAGTTAGTTGAGATAAACTTGAAGTCTAAATGAGATGCTATTTCTATAATGCTTTCAGAAATGATGGGGCCTTCCCATTATTGCAAGTATTATATATGTATATTTATCTTACTCTGTTGTTTTTTGTTCTTTCAGCTTTTCAGTGTGTTTCCAGTTTTGGGGCTCGTCCTGAAAAGTCATAAGACAGTACTCAGAAACCAAGATGAATTATTTGCTTTTATAATGATTATAAAAGTGTTATTTCCTAGATTGTCAGCATAAATTTGACAAAAATGACCCAAGAAGTTTCACTGATGTCTTTTTGGTCAGACAGCAGGAGACCATGGTGTTTCGCTCAGGGGTTACCTAGGCCTATTGTGTATTATTTGGTTTAATTAATACCATCTGGAGGAAAAATATTTCTTTCAAAGAAGAAGGATAGCTGGATTCAATTAAGTTCGTCATGGTAGATTTGTACACTCCAAGACATGCTATTTAGTACATTCTGCATTCTCAAATATTTTCCACTGCTTTTTGCATCACTCTCTGAAAAAAAAAAAAGGACATATACAAGATCCCAAATGTTAGCTTTTAGAATTAGTATAGTATTCCTTTTATTGCAATCTTGAAAATATGTTTCAGTTGATTAACACAAGAAAGAGTATTTAATGCAGTTTTTTTAAAAAAAAGAAAGTGTTGGGCATATTCTAATCACTCAAGTAAAAACTAATTTCCAAGTGGCAAACAGCCTCTCCCATTGTTAGAACTATTTATCATTATTAAATTGGGGACATCAGGGCCAGGCTTTATTCAAACACTCTGCACAGCACCCTCATAATAAAAAAATTCCACTGTATCGAGGAAAGAATGCAATTCAATGCATTCCTTTTTTAAGTTCATGTTAGGTTATTCACTATGATCATCCAATATAAAATTATTTCATCACTAATGATTCCTTTTGCCTTTCAGGAGAAAAGACACATCCATTGCCCATTTCAGTGATGAAAATTTGGCGGCACTTGTTAGTAATCCGTTTGTGGCTAGTACAGAGACCACAGCCTCCACGCTGCACTGGGAGCTTCTGCTCATGATGCGATATACTGAGGTCCAGAGTAAATCTCCTAAGATTCAGAGCATTGCCTGAAGGAAGGACTCAGAAATCTCTTGGACTGGAAAAGGCAGAATTCTATGGCCACACTGGATACCTTTAATTTATGTCCTTGAGGACAGTGTATACCTTTAGTTTCTTTTTGACGTAAGAAATTAGATTTCACTTCCTAAGCTTCCTGAGACGGTCTGCAGGTGTCACTCCAGGCCGGTCCCCAGAGGAACCTCGGGAATAGAGCCCTCGAGTGGAAGCAGTGCAGAGAAAAGATGAGTCAGGTAGAACTCGAAGAGCACCTGGGTTTGATTTTCACAAGGAAAGAAACGTGAGAAGATGGTTCCAATATCCCCTCCCACGCCAGACTCAAATCACTCCGCGTTTTATCCAGAAAAGGTCTGTGATGAGATCACCAAGCTTGTGGGGTCAGCCCAGCCTCGAATTACACATCGAACTCAAATGCCATACACAGAGGTGATCCTTCATAAGTGCAGAGATTTGCTAATACCCTGTCCACAAGCTTACCTCATGCAACCACCACAAATGTTCTATTTAAAAATTACTACAGTCCCGAGTTAAGGGTTTAAGAAGGGGAAATGAGGGGAGAGGGAAAGGATGTCAAATGCTCAAAATCACAGAAGCACTGAAATGAACTGTCAAAGACAATCTTGGCCTACCTTTCTTCCTTCCCACCCTCCTTTCCCTTTTTCCTCTCTCTCTCCCTCCCTCCCGTCCAACAAAAGGTAACTGAGTGTGTCAGTGTGTAAGTACACAGAATAGGGGGTAATTACTCTGTGCAATTTTATAAGGATAGTTATTTTTATGTGGTAACTGAAGAAATCGGGGATCAGAAGGCTTAAGCCAGGTGGGTGGGCAAAAGGGCCAGATCCGAGGAAAGGCGTGCCTCTGCTTAGAGCACTGTTTTCACCTCACAGGGCCCCTCCAGCGTCACTTCCCCCCTTACACAGAAACACCCCCCAGACCCTCTGCTTCTCAATCTTACTACTTCCAGATGCATTCTTGTGCTTTCCACTGGCAACCTGAAGAAGTACGCACAGATCTTTGCTAAAAGTACACTGAAGGCAGGGATTGGCATAGGGTCATGGTATGCCCATGGCACTAATTCTTTTCCTTAAAACTAAATCTGCTTGCTGCTTCTGGGCCCATCCCTGCATGAATCCACGGGGGCCACAATGGCTGACATGAGAAAACAAATATAACCAATGTCAAAAAGGAGAAAAAGAGACCACCAAGGAAGCTATAATAATGGCAGGATTTCAGGGTGTCTAACACTCCTACCCATACTACTGGCTGTTAGTCCCTTGGTTTCACTGAGCCCCAGTGGAAATAATTTAGCATAGTTGTTACAAGGAGGAAAAAAATCCACAATGCCCAGGTACATGTAACTATAAATAAAAAACAAACAAAGCAAGAATGTTTTAAAACAAAACACTTTATTTTTAAAAAGTTTTTTAATGTTTATTTATTTTTGAGAGAGAGGGAGAGCATGATCAGGAGAGGTGGAGAGGAAGAGAGAGAGAGAGAGAGAGAGGAGAGAGAGAGAGAGAGAGAGAGAGAGAGAGAGAGAGAGAGAGAGAATCCAAAGTGGGCTCTGAGCTGACAGCAGAGAGCCCGATGTGGGGCTGGAACTCACAAACTTTGAGATTATGACCTAAGCCGAAGTAGGATGCTTAACCGACTGAGCCACCCAGGCGCCCCCAAATAAAACACTTTAAAGCAGTTGTTTGCTTTTTGTGACTCAAAAACTATACAGATTCATGTGATAAAACAGCTAACCACAATGATAGTATTCCAAAACTTTCTTAAAGAGGAGGCTATGATTAAGGTGAAGCAGTAAACATTGTCCTTAATTTAGGGACAGGCTTTTCCTCTTATTCCTGTTTTATTTTTAGTTTTCAGAATACTCTTTCCTGTATCACAATTAAACTTCCTTTCTTTGATGGCCCTATGTTGTTTCATAGCCTGTGGCAAGATGTGGAAGGGGGGTAGCTGACTTTTAAGAGTTTGTTTTGAGGGACCTGTTAAATTTGTTCACTATCACAGTCCCTCGGGGTAATAGAGCAAAACTTCACTGAGCCTCAAACCTGCCAGGAACTGCACCCAGTTTTAAGGCTCACAGTCACCACATGAGGACTATTTAACTCCCTTCCTATAAATTTAGAAACTGGGACATATCAAAAGTTAAATAACATGCCGTTATCACATAGCAAACACAGGACTACATAAGAATTTGTTTCCAGTACTGAGTCCAAGACTCGTGTCTTGTAGGTACAGAACAAAAACTTGGTTGAGTAAATGAATGTTCCACGCTCCATCTTAAACTCCGCCCACTGCCCCTCCACTTTCCCTCCTCTCCTATCCTTCTAGAACACACTGTTTCTGAAAAATTGCCAGCCGAGACCTTCATGCATCTTTAAAGAGCCACCATCTTAGGAAGGTATTTAATCTCTGTCATTAATAACCCTTCTCTTTCTAGGGCACTGAGGTCATCACTTTGCTGACCTCTGTACTTTGTGATCAAACACAGTGGGAAAAACCCAACACATTTAATCCTGAGCATTTCCTCAGTTCTACTGGAAAGTTTATCAAGAAAGAAGCTTTCATGCACTTCTCAGTGGGTAAGGTCTCCTACTTTGAAACAGGTGGTTTAAAAAAATCTGGAGAGATTCTGCCTTGTCTGAGGATTGTGCTTAGGTTTTGCATTTTTTTTCCCATGTGGCACTAAACATAAGAAAAACGGGAAAGTGGAAAGAGACTTTCCTCCCTAGGCTTTAAATTGGCTGTTAAGACATTAGGCATTGGAATAGTATTTTCTTAAGGAATCCTTGAAGATTCCATGCGGCTGAGGCTAGCGTAGAGCCTTGAGAATCTCATGAGAAAGTGTAGCAAGGTGACAATGTGCAACTCACTTCACTCCAACCAGAAAAGCTTTGCTTCAATATGTGTAAATACCTATGTCTCTCTTAGGATTTCTTGAGTAGGAGAGGGAGGGAGAGGGCTTAGGAAAGGGAAGAGAGAAGAGCTTTCCACAAGAGTACATTTTGGAATCCAAGGAACTAAATAACTTTACTCTATAATTGTCTGGATCCCTAAGAACCTGAAATGAATTCTTCATTCCTGGACAAGAATCTTAGAAAAACTATAAACCATAAGCAGTTTGTCACCATGTGCCTTTCTACTTAAACAACAGCTTAGCATTCACTCCAGATACCCATTCAGTGATAGGTAAACAGCAGTCACCCAAAGGATAGACTTTCCTTACCTACTGATGACTCAGGGATACAAAGAGAGATAGAGTACAATGCATGCTCCAATTTTTTACACACACACACACACACACACACACACACACACACAGGATGATATACAAGAAAATGTAGTAATGACTCCTGATTTAAATAAAAACATAATACCACATTTGGAAACAGAGTAAACAGAAATGAAAAATAATCTACGTGTAATTCACAGTGTTGTGAGCTCAATTTTTCTTAACGCTTCCCTGCATTATATTTTGGGGGGAAACAAAAGCCATGGAAACAAACAATAATCTCTGGAGGGTTCTTCAACTACGTACTTCTAATTCTGAACCCTCATTTTATAAGTGGAGAGATGGAGCAATTAGTTTCTCAAACATAAAGGTTTTTTTCCTCGTCTCCTTTATCAGACCTTGGATTTACTGATGTTTATGTTTAGAGAGAAGAAACTGATGTTCAAGTTTAAACAGAAGTTTTACTCCCCTTAAAACCCCCTTTTCTCCATAAACAACAATTACTTTTACACTGACCAACACTGTCTCCAGGTCCTCTGTGGTTTCTCACACACCTGGACCTGGAAGCTTCTTTGGACTATGAGACAAACAGTAATAGTCCAGAATTTGGCAGAGAGGCTCATCTTCAAACAATTTTGCCTCAGGAATTCTAAACATCTCCAGATATACTGTGTGTGTGTGTGTGTGTGTGTGTGTGTGTGTGTGTGTGTGTTTTCCTGCTTTAGGACAATCTAGTATTGATACTCTTTTTTTTATCCTAGACAAACAAATGGAAATATCTGTAGAGTATAATAATCACAAAACTATCACAATAAGAAAACATATCATAAAACCAGTTTTGAGTGCTAAGTCCTCATTTTCCTTTAAGTTGTGGTGAAGTCACTCTTCCCCAGTTCTTTTCTTATCACTTCTTCCTTACTTTATTGAGATAGAGATGTTGCTCTCTGGAGGCCTCATTTGATCTTTGATCACCATCACTCTTAACTAATTTTGCATACAGCATTTCTTTTTAAGATAAACAAGATCATTTGCTATGGTTTCACCGATCTATCCTTAAAAGCAAACGAAAATGATACATACTTTGTCTTGTTGGGCAGCTAGACTCTTAACCTTGAAACTGAATAAGCCTAGGTAGATAATTCACACCCTAAGTTGCATTACATACCCATTTAGATGACACCACTCAATCATACTTTTCATTGTGGGCAGGTGCGAAAATCTGATCCCAAAAGCTAGATTAGGTGTTCCTTCCATGGGCTCCCTCAACACCCTATCATAGCTTGTGACACTGTATTAGATTTACCTGTTTCCTTGTTAGGCTCACCTACTGGGCAGGAAGCCTCTTGGGAACAATAGTCTCACAGCCAAGTTTAATTAAATACCTGTATCTTGTTGACATTGCACATGCATTGGTGGATTGAACTGTTAGCTTTTATTCAATAAACATTTTTAGACAGAAGTAGTGTGTATGGCCTTTCACCCCTAAAAATCCTGCCTTGCTACTAGGCACAGTGAAAAAAATACCCCCCACCACCCCATTTGTGGAGTTAATCTGTTTCCTGGAAGTCCTATATAAACCAAAGTACTACTTTACCCTGTGTTGTAAATTATCTACATTTAAATATTTCTCTGAACTTCTAAGTCTTTTGTGACTCAGTATACTTATGAGTTATTTTCCAAATTAAATAAATAAACAACAACAAAAGAAATCTAGCTGGCATGTGCGTGGCTCAGTAGGTTAAGCGTCCGACCAGCTCAGGTCATGATCTCATGGTTCATGAGTTCGAGCCCCATGCCGGGCTCTGTGCTGACAGCTCAGAGCCTGGAGCCTGCTTCAGATTCTGTGTCTCCCTCTCTCTCTGTCCCTTCCCCTGCTTATACTCTGTCTCTCTCTCTCAAAAATAAATAAATATTTTTTTTAAAAAGAGAAATCTAGCTGGACTGTCTACAACATTTTACTGGCAGGAAAGCAAAGCATCAGGCTTAGGATTTATAGACTCTGGAAGCAGGAACGAAAAGACTTGGTTGGGCTTTCTGAAGGACTAGAAGCAAAAACTTGTAATAATGCTACATCTCAATCAAATATATCATCTTTGTTCTATAATATAACCACAAACTCATTAAATTTGAGCCAGAAAAAAAGGCACCATTCTCAACACAATACATCTTAAGAAATATATATAAATATTAAGTCTCCTGGTTTTTTTTCTTTAATAAAAAACTTACCCAGAAGACTTCCTTCCTCAATTTTAACTGACTCCACTTTTCAGATAAGTTGACATTTTCCCAAATAAGTCATGTTCCAAAAGCAACCAAGTCTCTGTTCTTAAAATGCTTCAGCATGACCTACTGTCTACTTATCCTTTGGCCTCAGGCCTTATATTCCCTAACTCATGCTCTATGTTCTGGTCAGAGTCAAAGTTTTTTCAGCCCTGAAATATATCAAAACCCCTTCCACATCTCACCCCATCTTTTCCTGGCTGACTTCGTCTCACCCTTTGCATAGGAGCTGAGATACAAAGCTCTCACACAAAGGAGTCGTCCTCCCTGGCCCTTCAAATCACATTGGGTACCTTTATTATCTGTTCTCATGACACACTTGGCTTTACCTGCTGTAGCATTTTTCACATTGAAATGTTAATGTTTATTTAGCTGCCCATCTCCCTCTTGAGAGCTCATAAGGTAGGTAGCATATGTAGTTAATTTTGTATTTCCAGGGCTTAGGTAGAATCCATGAGGCTCAGAAGAGGTTAAGCAACTAATTCACACATTCTAAAGTAGAAGAAATCACACATGGACAGCTTTTGTCTTTGTCCAGATTGTTTCAGATTTTTGTGCTCATATATCTTATAACCTTCCACCATATCCATCTCTCCAGGTGTCCGGATGTGCGTTGGTGAGTCACTGGCCAAGATGGAGCTTTTCCTGTTCTTCACCAGCCTCATGCAGAAGTTCGCCGTCCATCCATCCCCTAAGGTCTCCCATCTAGACCTGGACCTAACCCTGGACATTGGCTTTACCACTCAACTCATGCCTCACAAGATATATGTTCTGCTCTGAGCCTAGGCTCTTCAATACAAGACGCAGTCCTAGTTCTTGATGTACCAGCTTCCCTTTTCTGCATTTCGCCAGCCATGATATTCTGCCAAGCACTTCAGCTTTATTTAAATCATCAGCCACATTATCACAGAAGGTTCTGAGTTCCTGTGCTAATCAATGTAGTGGAAACCACCTTACTGCCATTCTCTAAGACAGAACATTGGCACCTAGAACCTTCACTTCCTGCTCTAAGGTCTTTCAAGTCAAATCTGTCCTTTTCTTCCAGGGCATAGGACACATCTAAGTATCACCAATCAACCGTTTTAATTGGTTTGCGCAGGAAAACAACATAATGCTTTGTTCTAGAATGCCCAAGAACACCTTCAAAATTGCAAGGAAGAAAATTAAACTTAAAAAAATTTTTTTTAATATTTATTTATTTTTGAGAGAGAGAGAGACAGAGCATGAGCAGTGCACGGGCAGAGAGAGAGGGAGACACAGAATCTGAAGCAGGCTCTAGGCTCTGAGCTGTCAGGCACAGAGCCTGATGCAGGGCTTGAATTCACAAGCTGTGAGATCATGGCCTGAGCCGAAGTCAGACATTTAACCAACTGAGCCACCCAGGGGCCCTAAGAAAATTCAACTTTTGAGTGAGGAGCACACTAACCATAAGACATTGGCTTCATTCTGTGAATAACCAAAAAGGGAGGATTAACAGCAGATAATTGCTCACGAGTACTGCCAGTTTGCTGAGCTCAGAAAGCGAATTCTCCTGCTCTGACATAACTGGAACTTGCAGACCCCACTCCCTTGTGTTCAGTGCTCTGAAGTCCCAGTGAAGGCACATGCAAGCGACACGGCTGCAGAATAACAAAATCATCGTCAGTTCCCGAGACACAAAAAGCATCTTCAGTTTTTATGAAGTCAAATGTATGTCCCCATCATCAACATAAATCGTTCTCCCCTGCTCTTACCTGATCCCTGTCAGAGCAAAACTGGCACTGGATAAAGTTATGCCATGAAGCAAGACTTTAAGGCTACTGCAACAGAGAAAAGATGCCAGAACTTAGTCTGAACTCAACTCTGCTGAAACAAGGCGGGGAAGAGTTTTGAAGTGTCCTGGTGAGCTAGTAGAAGAGCACAGGTGATGTTTAGTGTGGAGGCTGATCAACGGCATGTGTCCCCTACTCTGATTTACTTTATAACTTGCACATTTTTTTCTCTAGGATTAGGCCATGAGTGTTTGCTAACTAACAGCATCCGTTGAAGCCAGGCTTCTACCCTCCCATGGGGACTGGAGACAGGGGTGCTGTCTTCCTTGATAACTGCATTTCAAAGAGATGGGTTCCAGGTCCTTGAGAAAGACATCCTTGGGTTGTAAATCTGGCAGGAGGCTCTTTTTTTTTTTTTTTTTTTTTAATAATTACAACTCAAAGAGGGCAGAGAAAGAATTGATAAGTGAAAGTTTTCTAAAGTAAATGCCCTAAGAAAATGGAAGGCAGGACCTAAAGTCAGGAAAAAGCTGGTCTAAAGCTTAGTCAAACTGAGAGGAATGTTACGTCCTTCTTGGTCATCCCCCAAGAAGCACTGTACACAGAGTCCTTTTAGAAAGAGTCAGATGGGGAATATTCAGGTTCCCCGACTTTGTTGAACTAAATAAAGCCATCAATGCCAAAAGAAATAGGACCTGTTAATTTTAACTTATTGTTTGAACACATTCAAGAAGTAGCAGCATTTTCTGAATTACACTTAGTACCTAACTGGTGTACAATAATATATGTTAAATCTCCATCCAAAGTCAAAATTAATTTGTGGACTGCTTTCACTCATAGAGGGAAAAGACACAATTTTGATTAGAGATCAGGAAATATGAGCTTTAATTCCAACCCTTTAGTCCCCCATGTTTGTGACTTTATGACCACATGTTGGCAGTGGCATACTTAGTGAATCTGGCACCAAAAAGAAGTTAATTTTTAAAACCAGCATGAGTTGGGAGAACTGGACAGCAACATGCAGAAGAATGAAACTAGACCACTTTCTTACACCATTCACAAAAATAAACTAAAAAATGGATAAAGGACCTGAATGTGAGGAAACCATCAAAACCCTAGAGGAGAAAGCAGGAGAAAACCTCTCTGACCTCAGCTGCAGAAATTTCTTACTTGACACTTCTCCAAAGGCAAGGGAATTAAAAGCAAAAACAAACTATTAGGACCTCATCAAGATAAAAAGCTTCTGCACTGCAAAGGAAACAATCAACAAAACTAAAAGGCAACCAACGGAATGGGAAAAGATATCTGCAAATGACATATCAGACAAAGGGCTAGTATCCAAAATCTATAAAGAACTCACCAAACTCCACACCTGAAAAACAAATAATCCAGTGAAGAAATGGGCAGAAGACATGAATAGACTTTTCTCTAAAGAAGACATCCAGATGGCCGACAGGCACATGAAAAGATGCTCACCGTCACTCCTCATCAGGGAAATACAAATCAAAATTACCCTGAGATATCACCTCATGCCAGTCAGAGTGGCCAAAATGAACAAATCAGGAGACTATAGATGCTGGAGAGGATGTGGAGAAATGGGAACCCTCTTGCACTGTTGGTGGGAATGCAAACTGGTGCAGCCACTCTGGAAAACAGTGTGGAGGTTCCTCAAAAAATTAAAAATAGATCTACCCTATGACCCAGCAATAGCACTGCAGGGAATTGACCCAAGGGATACAGGAGTACTGATGCATAGGGGCACTTGTACCCCAATGTTTATAGCAGCACTTTCAACAATAGCCAAAAATTATGGAAAGAGCCTAAATGTCCATCAACTGATAGATGGATGAAGAAGTTGTGGTTTATGTATACAATGGAATACTACTTGGCAATGCGAAAGAATGAAATATGGCCTTTTGTAGCAACGAGGATGGAACTGGAGAGTGTTATGCTAAGTGAAATAAGTCATACAGAGAAAGATACCATATGTTTTTACTCATATGTGGATCCTGAGAAACTTAACAGAAGACCATGGGGGAGGGGAAGGGGAAAAAAAAAAGTTACCCAGAAGGAAGGAGGCAAACCATAAGAGACTCTTAAAAACTGAGATAAACTGGGGTGCCTGGGTGGCTCAGTCGGTTGCATGACTGACTTCGGCTCAGGTCATGATCTCACAGTTTGTGGGTTCAAGCTCTGCGTTGGGCTCTGTGCTGACAGCTAGGAGCCTGGAGCCTGCTTCGGATTCTGTGTCTCCCTCTCTCTCTGCCCCTTCCCCACTCATGCTCTGTCTCTCTCTGTCTCCGAAATAAACATTAAAAAAAAAAAAAAACAAAAAAACCTGAGAATAAACTGAGGGTTGATGAGGGGTGGGAGGGAGGGGAAAGTGGGTGATGGGCATTGAGGAGGGCACCTTGTTGGGATGAGCACTGGGTATTGTATGGAAACCAATTTGACAATAAATTTCATATTAAAAAAATAAACAAATAAAAAAGTTAAAAAAAACAGCATGAGAAAAGAATGTTTAGCAATAGTCATAAAGTAAAACAAAGAACTTTGATCCTTTGGTTAGTCTAATATTTTGTGTAAATAATTGTCAAGTAACTAATAAGTAAACTTTAATAAAATTGAAGTATCTGCAAAAGAAACAGAACTACTAAATTACACCACTCATGCAATGTTTTATTTTCTTGATTCATTCTTTAGTTTTAAAATAATGAATAAAAAATAAATTTAATGTTAAATACATTATCCGAGTCCAGTAAAATAGTTTGTGTATGAACTAAATTTGCAGTTATCAAACAAAAGCTATTACATTTTACTGTTTTCTTATTTTAAATTTTACACATAATATCACATGAAGTGTCAGAACTGAAGTAACTCACGTTCATTTTCTTAATCACTATAATTGCTCTGTCAATGTTTATACTGAATCTTGAGATGCAGGAATATATAAGGGTTGGAGACAAAACGTGCACTCCTAGTGAGTTGAAAGTATTCAGAACCCTTAGGAATTTACTCTCGAAATGAATACATGTAGTTGATTCCACATGCATGTGTGAGAGAGATATTAGGGGGACAACACTGAAGAGTTCTTTAAATGATCTTCCTCACACAAAAAAAGAAAACTTTTAATGTGTTAATTTCAAGCTTACACTTGTATTATTCAAATTCAAGCAGTAATCAGGAATTTTTTAGAAGTTAGATCAACAATAGAATTTTTTTAGAGAGGGGTATTCTATCACTAAACACTTGGTGATGATAAAAAGCAGATAGACTTTTAGTTCAGGTTTATCCCTGTTTTAACAGCTCTAAAGATGACACACAGCTTTTGTTTTGCTCCTCAGGTCAAGTCCTTGGCATGTCATTAATTACAGGTCACAGAATCTCCTTTCTTCCACTCAAACATGTTTTTAAGTTCACTTATTTATTTTGAGAGTGAGAGAGAGAGCAGGGGAGGGCAGAGAGAGAATCCTACCAGGCTCCACACTGTCAGCAGAGTCCAATGTGGGGCTCAAACTCACAAACTGTGATATCATGACCTGAGCTGATATCAAGATTTGTACGTTTAACCAACTGAGCCATCCAGGTGCCCCCTTCCATTCCAACATTTTGATTATAGAATTATTTCACTTGTACATTTGCACATTTTCCCACTCAGTTATGTTGGGATGGAGACTGCATAACCTAGTGTAATACTGTATGCTAATTATACAATAAAAAAAAAAAAGAAAGAAAGAAAAGAAGGACTGCAGAGCCTGACCCATATAACCTCAGGGATCTGCACTAATACTGAGGCTGGCTTGAAAGTCCACAGGTACTCTCATGGCTTCTCTGAGACACAGAGAACCATGAGAACCAGCTGTCAGAGAACCAATCTTTACAGAAATTGTGTACAGAAGCCCTCGCTGAGAGCTGTCTTGGTTTCGTAAAAAGTATCTGGTGTCCATTACACTCCCCCACCCTTCTCCCAAGTAAGCTGAATTTGGGAATTCAATTATATCCACTTTTCCAAAAAGCTAGTAAACTTTCGAAACAACTTCAAAGTTGTAAGATTTTTTTTTTTTTTTTTTGAAGTTGGACGTGTGCCTAAGGATAATAGAGTGGGTATAGAATCAGCTTTAAGATTCAGGGTTTTGGGCCTCGGGAAGGTTGTCTAACAAACCAGGCTTAAGATCAGGCTTATGCACCCAGCAATCTCAGTGACCACTGGGAAATCCACATGCCCAGGTAGACTTTACACAGCCCTTACCTCAGTAAGGAGGCACTAATCCATTATACAGCATTTTGGGTCCCAACAGTCAGGGCTGAACTATGCCAAAGCATATTTCACCCCCATAAAGAAACTACTTGCAATGCTGTACTCTGGATGTTTCTAAGAAATAAATATAATGTGATTATCTCCAAAAAAGAATTCTGTGACTGGACCTTCCAGAATTCTGTGACTAGGTCTTCTGGTGTCTAATTCTGTCTTCAAGATTGTCCTAAAATTAATGAGAGACTGAATATAAAAGTGGACAATGACCAGGCCATGTATGATAATATATGAAAAAAGACAGAAAAGCATCTTAGTAAAAGCCACTGGTTTGGTTTTGATATGATTTCTTGTGTTGTATGTGTTCTCTTCTGTTATAAAAGACTGAAGCCTGGGTTAGGATAAAAAGTGAACTAAACAGTAATAATGACACAGATAATAATAATATTATTATAATAGCTAATATTAAGCATTATTGTTGTTCCAAGTATTTTTAACTTACTCCTGGGGGAAAAAAAACAAACCTTATGATGTTGATATTATTTATCTGGTTGTAGAACTATGACCACAATTTGTAAAGCAAATAGCTTGGGAACCACAGCCTCAGCAGCAATCAGCCCAGAAAGATCAGAACTTGGTCAGTGACTGCCAGCTTCCTTTTTTTTTTTTTTTTTTTTTTTTTGGTACCCTTCTAGCTCAGGATACACCAGAGAAAGCCCCAAGCCAAACATACAAGAAGTCTCTCTAAAAATAATTTTTTTTAATGTTTACTTATTTATTTTGTAAGAGAGAGAAAATAAGCAGGGGAGGAGTAGAGAGAGAAGAGAAAAAATTCCAAGGGGGCTCCAGGCTCAGAGTGGGGGCCAGACTCAGAGCTCATTCTCACAACTGTGAATCACAACCTGAGCAGATATCGAGAGTCAGTGGCCAACTGAGCCATCCAGGTGTCCCAAAGAAGTTTTTTTTTAGATAGCCCACCTCCACCTTCTCTATGTTAATAGTTTCCAATCCGAGCATATATGAAGCTTTTTTTCACTACTGTCAAAGAAAAATTGTACCAGACAGAATGGAACAGGCAAGGAAGAATTTATTTAACACTTATAAATAACTGTAAGAATTTATTGCAATAGGAGCGAGAAGATGAACTGAATTAAACTCAACTCCTTTGAAATAAAAGGTGAGAGAGTTTTTAAGCACTGGGGTAGGTTAGTGGAAAAGTACTGGGGGGGCACTGAGAGGAGGGTGGTCAATTCAGTTAGGCCCTCTTGTTTGCTAATTGATACTTATTAAGGTAGGCTCTTACCTTCTCCCAGACACTGGAAGTTAGGAGCCCTATCTTTTTTATTACATTTCCAAGAGATGGCTCCCAGGTCCTTGAGAAAGATGTTCCCCAGATGTAAAAACAGACACGAAGTTGAGAGATTTACATGCCAAAGAGGCAAAGAAAGAAGTGACAATTTCAAGTTTTCTAAAGAAAATGCTCCAAGGAAAGGGAGGTCAAAAGCTTACACTCAGAAAGCAAGCTGTCTGGTTTAGCCAAGCTGGGGGTAACATTAAGGTCATCGTGGTTACTGTAAAGCATTCCCACTGCCCTGCCTGCCTTTGCTTCCCTGCCCAGTGCCAAGTGAGGCAGGCTAATTCCTTTCCTACACCGAACTCTAAATAAAGAACCTCTGCCTGTCCAGTTTTGCAAAGGCTGCAGTCTCCCCAAAAGTATTCATTCCATCTTAACACTTTGAAATCTGAGTTTGAATTTAAAGTTAATTCCAAGCCTCAAAGCAAGCAAGTCTAACGTTTTGTTGGTCACTATTGGCAGAACAGTGCCTAAGAACGGATTATAACTTCTTACTCTTTCCAAAGAAAACAGTACTGTGTCACCTCTTATCTTCATCTGGAGAAGTTACTAAGATTTGCCCTCCTTAATTAAAGAGCAAAGTACCCACTAGAGTTCTAAACAAATCAGGGTGTTCAAGAGTCAAGGCCTTTGTTTTCTTATCTGAATCACTGATTCGTGGATTCAAATTCAGGCTCCACCTTCCTCCCCAACCCCTTGCAATTCATTAACAGGAGACCTGACTCAGCCTGTAGAAGTGTTGAAATTGTGTTTTCCTTAATGACTTCCTGCCCTTCCTCCCTTAAGGGGTTTTTTAAGTACTGTCTCACATTCTTAGGTAATAAAAGAGCCGCATTTCTGAACTCTAATAATCAATGTTTCATTATGAAAACCTCTAGACTAATGACTCTTTAAAAAAAAACCACAGATTTTTAGAGATCTCCTTGCCAATTCACGAATCAATATATACCTCACTCTTTTGCAATCTCTAAATGCCTCTGTAATTACAAAATTTTGTAATTCTACAAAAATTCTACAAAATAAATTCTCTGTTATCTCCATGGCATTGTTAACAATTGTTAATGGGGAATAGAGAAAATGAAAACGTTTTGGTTTTTGTGACAAAGTAGGACACAGAACTACATACAGCATATACATCAGTACTTCTCAAACTTTAATGTGAGCCACCCAGTGGTCTTGTGGGAATACAAATTGTGATTAAATATCTAGACTGGGGCCCGAGATTCTCCAAGTCTAAAAAAAAATATTCTTAGAGATGCCCATGCTTCTGGTTCACCCTGAACAGCATCACTATGTCTTAGTTTATGTAATTGACAATACTCAGATTTTATAATTGCCTATGCCAAGAAAAGTATAGGTCTGTAGGTATGGATATACACATAAAAAATAAAGTAAATAAAACAAGACTGGAAATGTATGAGATATGAACAGATTTGGGGTCATGGGTGAATTTTTGTTTCCTTTTACTCCAGTTTTCTTTTTCCTTGCAAGCTATTTCCTCAAACTTTTCTGCAATGAATATAACTTCTTTTAACAGGAAGATTTGTCTTTCTTTCTCCTTTTTATAAGCAAAAAGGCACATAAAGTATTGGTGATAAGCAACAAGAATAAGAACAGCAAGTCAAATGTAATGCATCTCAAAGTTGGTGAAGGATGTAGACGAAGGTTTTAAGAGAGGACAACACTTGCCTAATGGGGACAAAGGTTTTAAGACAGGCCAACACTTGCCTGATGGAACTTATGTGATATTTGCCTATGGTCACTTGAGTGGCCACGGGGCTTCTGGAAGTCCTTGCTATGATTCATCCACCTGAGACAATTATAGATGATCATATTTTCCAGCAAGGTGGTGGTAAGACCAAACAGCCAACACCCAGCCATTCGCAGAGATTTCTTAGTATTGAGAATGCTCAAATTTCACTTTGGATTCACTCCCAGGACACTGTGAATGGGAAAAGACTCCTCAGGCTCCTCACTCAAAAGGGTTCTGTTTGGATATTGAAAACCTGTGCAGCTAATTCAACAGTGCTTCAACTTACTACTTCATATCAGGGAGACCTCGGTTTAATTAGGAAATCTGTAAGCGCATTGTAGGCAGTCAACAAGAAGGCTGGCAAGTGCTTTAAAAATAACCTTTATTTTAGGGGCATCTGGGTGGCTCAGTTGGTTAAGCGGCTGACTTCGGCTCAGGTCATGATCTCACAGTTCATAAGTTCAAGTTCCACATTGGGATCTGTGATGACAGCTCAGAGCCTGAGCCTGCTTCCGGTCTG
This sequence comes from Puma concolor, assembly GCF_028749965.1. Lineage (NCBI taxonomy): Eukaryota > Metazoa > Chordata > Mammalia > Carnivora > Felidae > Puma > Puma concolor. Next base: position 48,143,023 of record NC_141671.1, on the reverse strand, counting down.
TCTCCCTCACTCACTGCCCCTACCCTGCTCACACTCTGCCTCTGTTTCTCAAAAAAATAAAAATAATTTTTACTTGAGATAAATTAACCTAAGCATACTTGGACTAAAAGAGTTAAGCTGACTTGAATAAATACATTTGTGTCAGAAAAGAGGTAAGATGAAAATGGGTATCTATTCTGCTTCTCTGGGACAATAGGGCATCAGATTTAAAACTCTAAGGGGAGGGGCGCCTGGGTGGCGCAGTCGTTTAAGCGTCCGACTTCAGCCAGGTCACGATCTCGCGGTCCGTGAGTTCGCGCCCCGCGTCGGGCTCTGGGCTGATGGCTCAGAGCCTGGAGCCTGTTTCCGATTCTGTGTCTCCCTCTCTCTCTGCCCCTACCCCATTCATGCTCTGTCTCTCTCTGTCCCAAAAATAAATAAATAAAAAAAAAAAACGTTGAAAAAAAAAAAAACTCTAAGGGGAAACTAACCTGACACCTAAAGAAAGCATTCAAAACTCCTACCAAGGGGAACTAAGCAGACTTGAAACCTCTTCAAAGACTCTGTCAAGCATGATGCACCTTAGGCCTTTGAATCAAGATGTGGAGGTCATTTCTAAGAAATTTAAGGTTGTACCTGAGATAAGTTTAAGCAAAAACCAGAGATAAGTTTCTTCTTTCAGGAATGCCTGAGTCAATAAAAATCACTGGTTTGGATCACAGGATTCCTGGTGTTGTATGCCTTCAGCTGTTTTTCTTATTAAAGAATGCTTGGGATGAAAGTGAACTAAACAATCACAACACTAATAATAACAGCTAACTCAGCATTTTTTACTGTACCAAGCATTATTCTAAGGTTTCTTCATTTAACTTAATCCCAGGAAAAAACACTTTATTATGAGGTTGATGCTATTTATTATTCCTACTTAATAAATAAGGACACAGAGGCACATAGAGATTAAGCACTTGTCCAAAGTCACAGTAAGAAAAGGGACAGTTTTGAACCCAAAAGCTGAACTTCAGAGTTTGTCTCCATACAGAAGGCAACAAAATGACATTTTGGTCAATGTTGAGGAGGCTTTCCTTGCTGACTATAAATTCAATGTTCAGTCATCTGGGGCATATAATGACTCACAACCAAATTCATTAAATTAATTTTCAGTCCTGAAAACTGTCTACCAAAGAAATTTAACCTCACATAGGGGCCAGACAAGTTTGTTGGAGTAAAGGATAATTCACTTTACAGGGCTTATATTACCCTTTCTATCTACCAAGCAGCTTTGAACCAAGATGAGGTCAGGTGCTAAATTCTTTTCTCCAGTGTGGGTCTCATGGTCCTAAGAACTGCCAGTGGTGATCCTCCAGCCAAAAGACCTTGTAGGACTCTGGGGCATCAAGGTGATTCTAGCACCTTCCATAAACATGAGTCAGAAAACTCAGGATGCTCTGTCATGTTTTGACTCCCTACAAGTAAGTCCCTCTGAAGGCCATTCTCAAACCTTTAGAAGGGAGATTGTATTCTTACCTACTTAGTAAGTGTACGCAATTACTAGTTGTGTGACCTACCCAAGCCACGTGGTCTCTATACCTAGGTTAGGTCATCTGTAAAACAGGGATGTATCTTACCTATCTTGTCTGCCAGGAGGCAAGAGGATCAGATGATATCTGAGGACATTTCAAGCTCTAAATTGAAAATAAAGGGCAAAGAGGGAGGAATGAGGTAGGGGGCACTGTTCAACAGTTTACTCCTCAAAAGCCAGGAGTCCCATTTGTTTTGTTCATTCTTGAAGTAACCAAAGACTCCTTCAGCACAGCTGAAGTCCAGTAGTACATCTTTGCTTCTCACCGATCTCCAAACCAGGCCACACTACTAAGGAGTTCATGACAACAGTATTTAATAAAAAAAAGAGGAACAAATAAAATGAGTTATTTCAATAGCACCAGAAAAAATTTTTCTTTTCCAACACATCAAGAGAGACGCATTTGCAATCCAGTCTTGCATACAAATGTTATTAATAAGGAGCTAAAGACATGAGTAAGATACACAAATCATGTAAAGCAAACTATACATTATCTACCTTGAGATCCGATTTACCTACCGTATTTAAAACTTTAAAATAAATAACAACCAGATAAAAAGTATTTTTACTAGACTAAATACTTTGGAGTATAAAGCCCATTTAAATGGCATCTCACCTTCAAAGCTGGGTCTTCTGTTCTCCCTCTTCTTTTCCTAGTTTTGTTTTTTTTCCCTAACACTTGATGAAATAAAAAAGAAAAATGTGCACATCAGAAGAAAGTAAAAAGAAAATATTTTGTTTACTTGCTACTTTAATTTTCCCATTTCTTTTTACTTTCTTTTTCAGCTTTAAAAGAAGCCGCTCTCCTCATCTACTCCCATCGCCTTTAGAGAGCAGACCTCAAACTGCACTTCTGATTTTAGTTCTTAGATCACGGAGGCAGCAAAGAGATCAATTGAGATGTATTGCAAAATGAGACTTAACAAAAGCATTTTCTTATTTCAAAAGGCTCACATTTTACCAATCTGAAAATACCTTTCCTGCCCCTCTTCTCAATGACTTAGGTCCCCAGGCCGTCACAGTACTTAAGACACAAAGGAGGTATTGTGTTGCTCACTGTTCTTCATTCTGTATGGAGTGACATCCGCCTCCCAGAAGCGCTGCCCCAGTCTTTTAAAAAGTCTTCCCGTTGGATAACTACAGGCTGGCGTTCCCAGGAGAGAATTTTTCTTTTAAGGATTATTGCTCAACCACCTGCTCGCAACATTCCTCAGGCTCTCCTTTCCTGTTTCACATCCTCCGGCAATCAAGTCCTCGGGGACCGCGAGGTGACCTCTCCGCAGAGTGGACGCGGGGTGCCTCTCCCCACGGGGAGAGAGCCCGGGGTCCTCGGGGGGCCTGGCGCCCCACAGCCGGCTTCATTCCCTGTTGGTGCGAAACGTGATCGCGGTCATGGAGTGCTCCTCCGTGCGCCTGGTCATGCGGCCCTGCGTCCAGGCGGTCCACAGGACTTCCTCTGTTACCTGATAGTCCACGATCCGCACGAGCACGGACTTGGGCGGGGCTGCGGGGTCCTGCGGCGGGGCTCCGAACGGAGCGTCTACACGGCTGCCAGAAATTCCCTTTTTTCCCGGAAAGAGGGAAGGGCAGTTGGGTTCCCGGTCGTCTCCGGCCGCCTGGAAGAAGTCCTCCTCACCGGCCGCTTCTTCCCGCGCAGGGTCCCCTGGAGTCCCCAACCATCTCTCTGGGTGCAGAAGAAAGAGCACTTTCTCTCTGACCCAGGGCTCACAGTCCAGGTTCTCCGCCACCGGGCGGTTCTCGGGAGCGCCGCCCCGGCTTCCGCTCGCCCCCGCAGTCGCCGCGGGATTCCGGGAGCCAGGAGCCAGGGGAGCCCCGCGCCCCACGTCTCGCGGAAAGGACCCGGCGCGCCCCAGGCTGCGGGGAGCGTCCGCGAGATTCTCAGGCCCGCGGGGCCCCGGAGCCCCGGGGCCCCCCAGCCCGGTGGGAGGCTCATTCATCCGTCGGCGGTTTCAGCGGTTCACGCGGCAAACTCCCGCTGAGCTGGGGAAAGCGCGGGCCGCGCGGGCGCTGGGTGTGGTCCCGGGGCCGCTCTCCCCGCCCCGCCCACGGCCAGCTGGGTGCAGACCCCGCCTCCTGCCGCTCGGCGACTCCCGGCGCGTCCACCTGGGGCCGCCTAGCTTGACGTCCCCGCAGGCGCTTCTCTTTCTTCTTCTTACCCTCGGCTCTAGCCCTGCTGCTTTTTTCGTACTTCTCTACCCCTTCTTACATCCCAGTTGTATTCTGGTTCCCACCTTCTGCTTTTCTACAGGGCAGAGGCGCAAAAGACACCCTCGCACAGCGCCCCCCTGAAGTGCCCGCGACGAGGTGCCCTCTTCTTTCCAACGACACGCCTCCAGGTGAAGGAATAGGGAAGGTTGTTTTGGTTTTGCTTTAATTATCTGAGTTAATCAAATGCTGTGAAAACGGTTTCGTGTCCACTCCAAATCCATCCCCATCATGCTGCCAACATTATTGAATGTGGATCTAGGGATCAGGCTAGAAAAGTTGAAGCCTTTGAGAACGCGGCTTCTGGTGGGGTTGTTCTTCTTTTGGGATGCCAGGATCTGCAGGACAATGGTCGCTTCTATCTTCATTTTGGCTATAATCGATGCTTATCCTGAGAAGGGGGTTAGTGCTTTGCATGGAACAAAAACAAAACAAAAACATCACTAAATGAACGTCTTCAGGATTTAAAATTTGGTGTTTGCGTCATTTTTGTATTTTTTATTTTTGTAGAACAAAGATCAAGGTGTCTTTTTTTTTAAAGCTTATTTATTTGTTTTGAGAGAGAGAGAGAGTATAAATGGGGAGGGGTAGAGAGAGCGAGAAAGGGAATCTCTGCACTGTCAGTGCAGAGCAGGATGCAGGCTCGAATTCACAAACCGTGAGATCATGACCTGAGCTGAAATCAAGAGCCTGAGGTTTAGCCAACCAAGCCACCCAGGCTCTCCTCATCATGGTTTAAATCTATACCTTTACTCCTCCATTCCCTTTCTCTTTCACCCCAGAGGTTCAAAAAAAAATGTATGTATCTGAAGTTCTGAAGGAAAAAAAAAAAAAAGTATGTATTTCTAGGTAGACTTTTGGAATCTTCTCATTGGCCACCTGCTGACACCCTCTTCCTTGACTAGGGTTAATGGGGGAAACTAGCTCATGGAGAAAGGGAGGTCAGTTTGTGATTGCCAGTCCATCCTTAGTAACAGGTGCTTGTTTTATTAGAAAGTGCTCGCTGTTTTCCTGTCTACTTAAGTAAAAATGACTGGGATGGTGGAAATTTCTACCCATATCTGAAGAACCAAGTGGTGTGCTTAAAGAGATATTTTGGAAAGAGAGGACCTTCTGCTGTTTATGAAGTCTTTCATATGTATATGAGTGTTGGAGGAGTGAGAAAACCTGGGTCAGATCTGGCTGAAAAGATGCCTGACCTTGGGCTGGTTACTGCTAAATGACAAAGTTTTTAAATGTTTTAGACAAGAATTGTTCTAAGCACTCTATATATTTAAATTCATTTATTCTTCACGATAGACTAAGCAAGTAGTACTATTACTCTAGTCTCCTTGAGAACTTTGGAGAACAAGGTTAAGGTTTTGTCCAAGGTCAAGCACCAATAAACAGTGGAGCCAGGATTCTAGCATGTTTTAATGCTTCCTCCTATTTCCAGTTACTCCTGTTTTAAGGCTACAAGTTCATGTTTTTTTTCTGTTCATTTACTTAACCACTAATTACTGAGTGTGTGGGAAATGTCAGCCAATATTCTAGGTGATGGGGACATCTGGGGGAACAAGCCAAATTGCTTGTCCTCTTGAAGCTTTCATTCTTCAAACCCTATGTCCAAAAGTAGGATATAATACCTTAACTTTAATGTACATGAAAATCTCCTGATGATTAATGTCTTACCCTACTCTCAGCAATTCTGTTCTTATAGAGTTGGATAGCACTCAGAATATGGATTTTGAGCAAGCCCACCAGTAAATCTGATGCTAGTAGTCCATGGACAGCATTAGGAGAAACATTACCAAAAATTGATATAGATAAGCTCTAGGCCTTTTTTGCTGCTTTCAAGTGGCAATAACACTGAATTTCCCTTCCCTGCAGGAAATTGAGAGAATTTCAATGAAAGTGTCTGTATTCTTTTTTCTTTTTCTTTGTAGTTTATTTTTATTTGTTTTGAAAGAGAGAGAGAGAGCAAGAACTTGGGGTGGGGGGGACAGAGAGAGAGAGAGGGAGAGGGAGAGTATCCCAAGCAGGCTCTACACTGCTAGTTCAGATTCCTCCCCACCCTGTTGATGTAGGATGTAGGTAGGGCTCCATCTCATGGCCTTGAGATCATAACCTGAGCCAAAATCAAGAGTCAGAAGTTCAATAGATTGAGCCAACCAGGTGTCCCGGTGTCGGTATTCTGAGGGAAGTGTAATGGAAACCACAAGTTTTATGACTTTTTATTTTATTTTATTTTATTTTATTTTATTTTATTTTATTTATTTTATTTTTTGCTTTTGGAGATTGGGTGAGGGATTAGAATGGGAATGTGAAAGGGGGAAAACTTAATTGCTGAGAACTGAGGCAGATTCACCCAACATGTGGCACCTGAATTTCTAGATGTCAAGAAATATGTATTAATGCATAAAAGAATATTCACAGGAAATGCAGAATAAATTAAACTTCAAAGAGATAAAGTCTAAAAAGAATATAAAACAGAGAAATATAGGCAGTGTGCCTCCAGAGTAGTGGTGTCTGCTCTGTTTTAATATCTCATAGTGCCTAAAAGACTGATAAGGGGTGCTAAAGTGAACCCATTTACTTCCTCTCTGAAGTGCCTACAACACTTGCAAACATACAGCCATGGAGGGGTAGTAAAACAATTTATACCCTGGGGTCTGAAAAGTGGTGGCATACTCTATACCGTGGTAAGGTCAAAAAGGCCTGTCATTACTAACCCAATCTCCCAGGCACCAGCCCCTCTCATTTTGCCTGTTAGATTCAGAAGTTATTTTCAATACTAATGATATAGTATCACTCTCAGTTATTGTACTACTTCTGCTGTTAGGAGGTTTACCCTCCACTTGCAGGCTTAACCCCTAATGTGTCTGTCTCAAGAAATAGGGTCTTTAGGAAGTAATTAAGGTTAAGTGAAGTCATAAGGATGGGGTCTAATAGGACTTAAGAAGAAAGATCTGCCCACCTTCCCACCTTCCCTGTGAGGACACAGCAAGACAGTGGCCATCAGCAAGTCAGGAAGAGAGCTCTGGCCAGAACCTGACAGTGCTGGCACTCCAATCTTGGACTTTCAGCCTCCAGGACTGTGAGAAAATACATTTCTATAGTTAAGCCACTCAGTCTATGGTATTTTGTTAAGGTAATATAAATTGACTAGTATATCTACTTCAAATGATTTAAGGAAAATAGGCTTTATCGTAAGGATACCGTTGTGTTTTTTTTATATGAAATTTATTGTCAAACTGGTTTCCATTCAACACCCAGTGCTCATCCCAACAGGTGCCCTCCTCAATACACATCACCCACCCTCTCCTCCCTACCACCCCCATCAACCCTCAGTTTGTTCTCAGTTTTTAAGAGTCTCTTATGTTTTGGCTCCCTCCCTCTCTAACCTTTTTTTTTTCCTTCCCCTCCCCCATGGTCTTCTGTTAAGTTTCTCAGGATCCATATAAGAGTGAAAACATATGGTATCTGTCTTTCTCTGTATGACTTATTTCACTTAGCATAACACTCTCCAGTTCCATCCAGGTTGCTGCAAAGGGCCATATTTCATTCTTTCTCATTGCCACGTAGTACTCCATTGTGTATATAAACCACAATTTCTTTATCCATTCATCAGTTGATGGACATGTAGGCTCTTTCCATAATTTGGTTATTGTTGGAAGTGCGGCTATAAACATTGGGGTACATGTGCCACTATGCATCAGCACCCCTGTATCCCTTGGGTAAATTCCTAGCAGTGCTATTGCTGGGTCATAGGGTAGTTCTATTTTTAATTTTTTGAGGAACCTCTACACTGTTTCCAGAGTGGCTGCACCAGTTTGCATTCCCACCAACAGCGCAAGAGGGTTCCCATTTTTCCACATCCTTGCCAGCAAGGGATACTGTTGTTAAGAAGAGCTCACAGATTTGTTGGGAAAGCGGGAATACCAGACTTTAAAATGGGTAGGGATCCAAGCTGTTGTGGAGGGATAGGAAGTTGGTACTGTAGGAACAGGTTCCATTACTGGGTTGAATGAACAACTCTGTCACTTGGCCTTGTGGCATTCACTCAGGAGTCAAAATCTCACTCAGAAGTAGCCAACTAGCTGAGTTTATGCAAAGTACTTACCCTTTGACAATACAGGACAGTAAAAGGAAGGATATAATCAGAGAAGCCTTTGGGCACCGCCTCACCTTCTACAATGGAAAAGCAAACAGCTGGTCTTACCACCTACCCAAACTGCACAGTTGGGAGAGGTAACACTCCAATAGAGACGTCAGTGTGTTCTTAAGAAGGTAAAAGAGTGCCTGGGTGGCTCAGTCGGTTAAGTGTCTGACTTTGGCTCATAGGTCTCATAGGTCTGTGAGTTTGAGCCCTGCGTCAGGCTCTGTGCTGACGGTGTGGAGTCTGCTTCAGATTCTCTCTCTCTCTCTCTCTCTCTCTCTCTCTCATTCTCTGCCCCACACTCCCTCCCTTTCTCTCTCTCAAATATAAATAAGTAAACATTTTTTAAAAAGAAGGGGTAAAAAAATTGCACTAATGTGTACCATACTATTATGAACAGAATTTGGATATGAGAGTGACAAATAGGGCACTCTGGATAAGGGAACATTATGAGCAATGGTGCAATGGTATATACGGAGGCATATGTAGAGAATAGTTTTATTCTTGGCAGTTTTCTTCTCACAAGTCTAAAATACTCTCTGTGACTTTATTCTCATGGCTTCAACTGCAGCCTGGCTGCTAATGATTCTCAAACTTACATCTTTTTTATAGACCATGACCCACTTCCAAACTTGTGGTAGAGTGAATTATTGTCTCAATTATTTACTTCTTCCTGAAAGAGGATTGTTATTTCCTGGCTTGTTTACCTTATGACTTGCAGTGCTTCCTCTATGGGGGTATACTTCCCTACCCCACTGATGTTGGCTTTGGCCATGTGACTTTTTTCAGCTTATAGGATGTAAACTCCTGTGACATCAGATGCGTCTGAGCAAAAACTTGAAGAGTCACTGTAAGGTTGGCTCTAGGCATGCCCCAGATGAGGGCTGCTGTCTCCACCATGGTCAGAGAATGAAGACAACAAATAGGACAGAGCTGCAGCTAACACATATTCTCAGTAAGAAACAAACTTTTGTTGTTAAAAAAAAAAACTGCAAATGTGGGGTTTCTTACCACAGTGTAATCTGGTGAAGTATATTTCTCTTCAGTTTTCTATTGGACTCATCTTCTGAATGTTCCATGATTCCAAAGTACCTATAATTAGACTCCTCATGTATTCTCTTAAATCTGCCCACTTTTTCTGTGTTCCTTGTTTCAAAGATCAGTAAGACTGGCAATTCTGTTATCTTCCTTTTCGCTCAGAAGCTAACCCTGCCTCACATATCTAATATTAAACCAAGTTTTGCAGAATCCACGGTTTTTTTCCTTTCTGACTCTTCCTCTCCAATTCCCCAAGCTACAAAAATAAAGTCAGACTCTTATGCATGGCATAAAAGAGCTTCATAATCCTACCTATCACTGTACACAGTTGAGTGAATTAAAAAAGAAGGAACAAACATGCTGCTTAAATGAACACAAAGCACAGGTTTGAGAACAATGTGAGGTTGGTTATTCTAATTAAGTAAAATCCAGCCTGGATCTTGAAAACTATCAGCCTTTTAAAAGAGACTTCTATCATATTTCGTTTGAAAACTGAGATTCTCATGACCCAGAGAACTTAGACTAGGCAGAGATCACCACTGGACTGAGTCAGCAGACTTTGGTGGGTCATGTTATCTTGGTCGAGTCTCCCAGTGTCTCCAATCCTATGTTCTTATCTGAAGATATGAATAATGTCTGTCTCACTTGTTTCCCACGGCTGTTGTGGAGATCAAATGAAAGGATTCCTCTGATAACATTTTGAAAATTATGAAGCCTGAAAAATATATTTTTAAAAATTTAATTCCAGCATAGTTAACATACAATGTTGTATTAGCTTCAGGTGTACAATATAGTGATTCAACAATGCTACACATTACTCAGTGCACATCAAGATAAGTGAACTCTTTAATCCTCATCACCTATTTCCAGTGGTCCCCCCCCCCCCTCTGGTAACCATCAGTTTGTTCTCTATAGTTAAGAGTCTGTTTTTTGGTTTATCTTTTTTTTTTCTTTGTTTGTTGTGTTTCTTAAATTCTGCATATGAGTGAAATCATATGGTATTTGTCTTTCCCTGACTTATTTCACTATGCATTATACTCTCTAGATCCATCCATGTTGTTGCAAATGAGAAGATTTCATTCTTTTTATGGCTGAGTAATATTCCACCATCTATACATACAACATCTTCTTCATCCATTCATCTATGGATGGACACTTGAGCTGCTTCCGTAGCGTGGCTATTATAAATAATGTGACAATAAACACAGGGGTGCATGTATATTTTTAAATTAGTGTTTTCATATTCTTTGGGTAAATACCCAGTAGTGGAATTACTGAATCATATGTTAACTCTATTTTTAATTTTTTGAGGAATCTCTATACTGTCTTTCACAGTGGCTGCACCAGTTTGCATTCCCACCAACAGTGCATGAGGGTTCCTTTTTCTCCACATCCTTGCCAACACCTGTTACCTCTTGTGTTGTTGATTTTAGCTATTCGGACAGGTATGAGGTGATATCTCATTGTGATTTTGATTTGAATTTCCCTGATGATGATTGATATTGAGCATCTTTTCATGTGCCTTTTGGCCATCTGCATGTCTTCTTTGGAGAAATGTCTGTTCATGTCTCCTTCCCATTTTGCAGTTGGGTTATTTGTTTTTTTCTGGTACTGAGTTCTATAATTTCTTTATATATTTTGGATACTGAACCTTTATCAGGACATGTCATTTGCAAATACCTCCCCCCATTCAGCAGGTTGTCCTTTAGTTTTGTTGATTGTTTCCTATGCTGTGCAGAAACCTTTTTATTTTGATATAGTCCCAATGGTTTATTTTTACTTTTGATTCCCTTGCCTCAGGAGACATATCTAGAAAAATGTTGCTATGACCAATGTCAGAGAAATTATTGCCTGTGCTCTCTTCTAGGATTTTATCGTTTCAGATCTCATGTTTAGGCCTGCAAAATATTCTTTTTTTTTTTTTTTAATTTTTTTTAACGTTTATTTATTTTTGAGACAGAGCATGAACAGGGGAGGGGCAGAGAGAGAGGGAGACACAGAATCTGAAACAGGCTCCAGGCTCTGAGCTGTCAGCACAGAGCCCGACGCGGGGCTCGAACTCACGGAACGTGAGATCATGACCTGAGCCGAAGTCGGACGCTTAACCGACCAAGCCACCCAGGCGCCCCTAGGCCTGCAAAATATTCTTAAATTAGTTTTTTAAAGTTCAGTTTTGTTCTTTAGTACTGGGTACCTAAAGCAAAGTTTTTAATGAGGTCCTCAGAGAAAGATGCAAAAGTCAAGGGCTAGAGGTAGGAAATGAGAACCAGGCTCATCGTCCTGGGATAGAGGAGCAAATGTTGGTAGTGATGAATTAGTGGGGGGAAAGAGGAAGAGTGGGAAGGTGGCAATTCTGTGGATATCAAACAGCTTAGCCCAGTGGTCTGAGGCAAATTTTTAAAAGAAATCTTTGTCTTAAATTTTGAGTGACCAATATTTGTGTTCTTGGGAGAAGAAAAAAAGAGCCTTAAGTTTACCTAATTTGTAGCTTAGAGACTAACTCGCTATATATGTGTGTGTGTGTGTGTGTGTGTGTGTGTGTGTGTGTGTATAAATATATATATATTTTAATTTTATATTGTATATATATACTTAAATGAAATATTTATGCATGTTCCTTTTTCACTCCATAGAGAGCTGGTGACCCCTAAATGCTATTGGCCAGGTACTTTGAGATTTGGAGTTAAAAGACAAAGCATGCTAGGTTTGCCAGTTATCTGCAGGGGCTGACTCATGTAGCTCTGAGTAGTAGCTGCTTAGAAGAGATATAAATATTGCAATTCACTGTCAGCTGCCTGCATCATCCACAGTTTTAAAGTATATTCATCATCATTCTGTCCTGTCAGAGATCAAGATATAAGACTGAGCCCTCTCATTGAGTATGAGTAAACAACTTATTAAACAGGAAATTGAATCATTACTGGTTGAGTCAGCATCTGATGATGATAATAAAGAACTCATGTTCTTTACCTTGTATCCATCTTGAGCATAAACAAATTTGACCTGTTCAGCAGCAACACGTGGTGTTATTCCAGAAATAATTTAATCTTTGACTCAACAGGGGTGAATTAATGTTTATGAATTATTTCAAATAAAATAATCACTTTGATTAGTAAAGGTCATGATCTTAACACCTAATCTTGATTAGGTTATAATAAAAACTTTTAAGGGGGCAAGGCAATTTTTCTTCCCATTATGTGTAAGTCATGTATGTGCTATCTGGTTAGGGATATAACAGCTGTGGAAATTCTCAATATTGTGCATCCAGAAAGCCTGCATTCCCCATTTATATAACTGTTATAATGGTGCTACGTTATATCAACAAAGCAATAAGTGGGTAGAAAACACTGAGTCTCTTGCTTAAGCAAGTTTGCAAACAAGTTGACCTGGAATGTTCATGAACTCAAAGAAACTGTTAGTAATAATCTCTCTTTTTCTTAAACATACTTCATAATTCACCTCTCAAGGGCTAGGATTGGCTTGGGCAAAATGGTATATGTAGTAGGTTGAGTTGGTCATTGGTAATCCCAACACCTCCCTCTACTCCCTGCTTTTCCTCAGCTCTTATATTAAGGACAATCTTATGTTTTTATTTTCAATGCCATGAATTCATTAAGAAAGGTATGGAATTTCATCCTCCTTCAGTTTAATACTCCTGATAGCATCCTTTCCCCTGACCTTGCTTTGTGGCTCTTTTACCTTTTCTGTGCCCTTTCTCCTCCTTTGTTTGTTTGTTGTCTTTTATGCAAGTAAATTCCTTCCTTTCTAATGTGATAAAGCGCAGAATCAAAGAGTTTGAATGCTGGAGTTAACACCCTGGATTTAGTTCCTACCGCTGCTCTGTGTAGCAGAGGGACTTTAGGCAGCATACTTACCCTTTCTTTGCCTTCCTTTACCTACCTGAAAAGTGGGGTAAGATTAGCACCAATCCCATAGAGTTGTTGGGATTGAGTTAACATGCAAAGTCCCTAGAATAGTGACTACCACATAGTAAATGCCATGTCCTCTAGAATGAATGCAGGTTGGATTTTCCTTTATTTTGTTCACCGCAATGTAACTATCACTGCTATCTCCCCAATACCTAGAACAGTGCCTGACACCATTGTTGAATGAACCAGTTTTTTCTATCACATTACTTCCACATATTTTGCCTCTCAGGATCCCATCATCTACTGCTGACCTAAATTGTCACCTATCCCTGGGTTTAAGGATTTTGAGTAGAGTAAGACATGGCAAATTTGAAATTATAATTAGTAGTCATGGAATTACCAATGAGAAGACTGTCAATGTAATACTCTGTATGAAAATATTATATTTAAATTTGTGGTGACTTGTGTTTCCCATTTGTGCAGTTTGAGCTGCCTATAAATCTGCCACTTATTACCAGTAGCTTTGATTCTATAACAAAAATAGTTGAAAGAATAGTATAATAAACAGCTGCCATACCCTTCACCTGGATTCACTGACAACATTTTGTCATATTTGATCTCTTTCTTTCTGAGCTAGATTTTTTTTTTTAAATCCCAGGTTGCTACATTGTTTAAAAGACAAAAGTACGCAAATGGGATATATTCAAAAAAGTCTTATCCTCATCCCTGTCTCCATTGTTTTTAGGTCATTTAAGAAAAGTTAGTTTCTGATTATTTTTCCTGTGTTTCTGTTTGCAAAATAAGTAGAGATCTATGTTGACATATACTACTTTTCTCATTCTCCTGCATGTATAGTGTAAATTTTAAATAGTTTCTCCTAGTTTGGCATTTCTATTTTGACTATTTATCAAACTTAATTTATTTTTCTTTTATTACCTCTGATTTTGGAGTTTCTGAGTTTTGGAAGGTTTTTCTCATGTCCAGGTCATAAAGAAACTAAACCATGTTTTCTTTTCTTTTTTTAAAGTTTATTTATTTACTTTAATGTTTATTTATTTTGAGAGAGAGGAAGAGACAGAGAGAGAGAGAGAGAGAGAGTAGGAGTGTCTGCCTGCGAGCAGGGGAGGGGCAGAGAGAGAGAGGGAGAGAGAGAATCCCAAGCAGTCTCTGTACTGTCAGCATGGAACCCAACTCGGGGTTCGATCCCACAAACCGCAAGATGATGACCTGAGCTGAAATCCAGAGTTGGACACTGAACTGACTGAGCCATCCAAGAGCCCCACCATTGAAAATGGCTTAGGATATGGCCACATTTACAGTTTTGAAAGAGCACTCTACTCTGGAAAGAGCACTTTCCTTTTTAAAAGTTTATCTATTTATTTCAGATCAGTTTGGAGTTTATTTTGGTATAAGGTGTGAGGTATGAATCCAGTTTTATTTTACTTTTATTCAAATTGCTATCCAGTTGTCTCCTTAAATAAATTGCCATTTCTTTAAAATTTCATCTTTACTTCAGTGATTTGAAATGTAATTTTTGACGTTATTTTAAACTTTCCTAGGTACTTGTTATTTCTGGAACTTTTTTTTTCTATCTCATTGTTCTGCATAATCACTTACCATTACTATACTATAAATTGTATCATCTTCATAGTATGTTTTATAATGGTGGGGTTAATCTCTCATTTTACCTTATATTTTCAGAATTTGTATTGCTATTCTTATGTATTTATTTTCCACATAAGCCCTATAATAAACTTTTCTAGCCCCAAGAAACTGCTGAAAGCAAATAGAGCAAAATGCAGCAAAAATTCTAATGAAACAACTAGCAACAATTCAAGTGTTGGTTCTTTGTGCAATAATCTGGAACTAAAACCTGACATCTAGTGTTCCCTGAAATAACTTCATGGTACTAACCAAACATCTGATATTCTTATACTATAAGCAATGCTTTTTAAAACCTAGAACAGGGGGGGCGCCTGGGTGGCGCAATCGGTTAGGCGTCCGACTTCAGCCAGGTCACGATCTCGCGGTTCGTGAGTTCAAGCCCCGCGTGGGGCTCTGGGCTGATGGCTCAGAGCCTGGAGCCTGTTTCCGATTCTGTGTCTCCCTCCCTCTCTGCCCCTCCCCCATTCATGCTCTGTCTCTCTCTGTCCCAAAAATAAATAAACGTTGGAAAAAAAAAAAATTAAAAAAAAAAATAAATAAATAAAACCTAGAACAGGGGCGCCTGGGTGGCTCAGTCGGTTAAGCGTCCGACTTCGGCTCAGGTCATGATCTCGTGGTATGTGGGTTCGAGCCCCGCGTCGGGCTCTGTGCTGACTGCTCAGAGCCTGGAGCCTGTTTCAGATTCTGTGTGTCCCTCTCTCTCTGACCCTCCCCCGTTCACGCTCTGTCTCTCTCTGTCTCAAAAATAAATAAACGTTAAAAAAAAAAAATTAAAAAAAAAATAAATAAAACCTAGAACATATTTTGCCTTGGAAAAATGTAGATGTTAGTGAAAGAGAAAGCTTAACGTAAACTAGAAAGAGGAATACTGAGACACTATTCTCTCTTTATAATTTTTTAATATCACAAGGACAGGAATAAGAGAAGTGGAAAAGGGGCACCTGGGTGGCTTAGTTGGTTACGTGTCCGACTCTTGATCTTGGCTCAAGTCCTATCTCACGGTTCCTGGGATGCAGCCCCTGTATCAGGCTCTGTGCTGGCAGCACGGAGTCTGCTTGGGATTCTCTCTCTGTCCCCCTCTCTCTGCCCCTCCTCTGCTTGTGCTCTCTCTCTCTCTTTCTCTCAAAATAAATTTAAAAAAAATTTTTTTTTAAAGAGGAAGTGAAAAAAAATGCACTTAAGAAAAAAAAAATTCTCTTGAGAAGTGAACAAAATAGAAACAAGTCTGATAACATACATGATTCCAGCACTGCTGAAGTAAGAGGGGATGAAGAAAAGAGGAGAGACTGAGAGTGGTTACTTTCCCTCTTTACTTTCATTTTTCGGTGTAGTAAGAGCCACAATGAGAAAAGCAAGAGGGTATAAGTGATTGTTTTTTTTTTTTAAAGTTTATTTATTTATTTTGAGAGAGAGAGAGAGCAGGGAGGGGCAGAGAGAGAGAGAGAGAGAGGGAGAGGGAGAGAGAATCCCAAGCAGTCTCCACGCTGTCAGTGCAGAACCCCATGTGGGATGCGAACTCACGAACGGTGAGATCATGACCTGAGCCTAAACAAAGAATCAGATGCTTAACGAACTGAGTCACCCAGGCACCGCCAGTGATGGGGTTTTATAGTTGGAGCAAAGGTTTCTAAGAGAGATTGAGAAACATGGGCTATTACAAACTTGGGAAAATGGAACTATGCTGTTAATTCTAGCTGCACTAAGAAAACAGTGTCCCCACTGAAATAATTTTAGTGCAAACATGCCAGCCTGAAAGGAAGAAATCATTTCTACAGTTGGTGCTACACTCTTCCATTGTATGTTCAGTTTTATTTTTCTCCCTGTCCCTAGTGTGTACTGGGGGTAGAGAACAGATACAAAACTTCAGGTTTTGTCACAGACAACTTAAGGACATTGAATTCATAGTTACTTCATATTCTTTCTCAAAATTCAAATCACCCAACAAAAACTAGTGATTAAAAATGCAAAACAAAGAGAATCAAAACTTGCAATATTAAATGAGATTCTGTTTTAGAGGATGTATAAGTGTCACCCCAAATTGCACTTCCTTATGTTGTTCCGAAAATTTGAGCAGATTAAATTCTCAGTCGTCCTTCTGTATTTTCCCCTAGTTGTTCTTAGGCAGGGTAAATATTCATTCTTGCAAAACTACACAGATCCTTGCAAAACAGGACAAGTACCTGTCTCAGGAGAGCTGAGCATGTTACCCATATTGACTCCTTTCACCATGTGTAGCCATGGGCACACCATGAAGTACTTGCTACCATTCACCAGAACTCCTCTTTTCCCAGTAAAAGCCTTTATGCTGCTTTCAGAACTATTTGCCTACGATTTCCTCTCTTCACAGTTGAATTTTAAATAGATGATACAGACTTTTCTGTGATTGCTTTGCATTGCTTTGCATTTGGTGTTATCATGTACATCTTTTCCATATCAAGCAGTTTTCTGGTGTTCTGTAGAGTTTCACTGAATGGCTGCCCTGTATTTAATCAGTGAGTTACTTAAAATATTTAGTTTACTTTTTAATCTTAATGAACAATGTATAATGAAATCCTTTTATTAAATCTTTGTAGACTTGCTATTATACTGGTAAGATACATTATTATTATTTTTTTAATGTGGACTCATTTTTGAGAAAGAGAGAGAGGGAGAGGGAGAGAGAGTGAGCAGGGGAGGGAAAGAGAGAGAGAGGGACAGAAAATCCGAAGCCAGCTCTGTGCTGACAGTAGAGAGCCAGATACGGGGCTCAAACTCATGAACCGTGAGATCATGACCTGAGCCGAAGTTGGACTTTTAACCAACTGAGCCACCCCGCTCCCCCAGTAAGATATTTTTAGAAGTGGAATTCTTGGGTGAAGGGAATATGTGTCCCCCTGCCCCCTGAATTGCAGGCCTGTTTTCTGTTAATAGGTGTTTCAGATGGCAGTGTAACATACATACAGAAGAGTGCATAAATTATAATTCTAGAGCTCAGTGAGCTTCCCAGAGTGAACATACTTTCATGACCTACCTGGGTCAAGAATCAGCACATTACCAGAAATAGAAGCCACTTCCATCCTCTTCTTGCTGCCATCCTGAAGGGTAACTGCTTCCTAATTTCTAAGGCTATAGATTTATTTTGCCTGGTTTTGAACTTTATACAAACAGAATCATACCACATGTCTTCTTGTTTCTGGCTTCTTTTTCGTACATGTATTTAAAATATTAGATAGGGCAATGTAAACTTTTCATTCCTTACATATTCTTGTCCTCTCAGCATAATTTGACACCATTGACCATCCCTGTTTTGATATTTTTCTCCTTTCTGTTTGGTGACAGTCACCTCCTGGCTTTCCTCCTGCCTTTGCTACTCTCTTTCCCATTCCAGAACCTTCCCCTTCACTCAACCTTAAATTGTTGATGTCCTCAAGGCCCCTTCCTAGGCATGCTCAGCCAAATACATGGCTTCGGTTACCATCTATGTTCCTACTACTTGTAAATTTAAACCTCTGTTACAGACAATTTCCCTGAGACACAACTTGAACCTATCACTTAATAGGTTTCAAAACTCAACATCCCCAAACTGAACAAACAATCCCTTCTGCTCCCAGTTGCTTCACATCTGGTGCTGTTTCAGTATTTCTTCCCTCAGTGAAAAACACCACCAGCCTCGGGTTTCACAACATAGACACCTACCGTAGACACCGTAGACACCAAGGAGGCATTCTTGACATGTCTGTCTCAGTATATCCTGTGGCCATGAAATCCTGACACCTTTTCCTCCTAAATACCTGTGGTAATGGTTCGCTTCTCACCAACATCATTACCTGCATTCAAAGCCAAACTAAACTTGGATCACCTCTTGCCTAGACTATTGCAATACCCTCCTGATTGATTTACAAACAGATGAATAGTCTGCTTAAAACTCTTCAACACTTTGTATGTCATACTGAAGTTTCTTAAGTCAGCATTAAGGACCCAGTCCCTTCCTACTTCTTGAGTCTCTCTCTTCTTGCCGTTCTCTCCTTACTCCAGATATTTCTCCACACATTCCTTAAAAGAGCTAGAAACAGGGTTGAAAGTTGAACTATTATATCCAACATGGTTATCTGAAAAATAAAATTAAAAAAAATATATATAAACTTGCAGTGAAAATTGATGGAAAAAAATCTCTTTCAAAATACGGAGCCCATTTTGGGGCGGGGGTGGTGGTGGTGAAAAATTCAGAAAGCAATTAGATAAAAGAGTAATCGCCCCCAAAGAGTTTCAAGCTGTTTGGGGCCAATTAGCATAATGAGTAATAGTACAGGCTTCAGAATATCACAAAATCTGGATCTGATCATGATGTGGCCACTTAAAACCTACATAACATTTGCTGAGTCCTAACACCTCTGAGCCAGAATTCTCAAAATAAGATAATTCCTATCCTTCACAAAGATTAAGTTATATATATCTACATTTGGCACAACTATCAGTACACCGTTAAATTTTAAATAAACTGTAGGCAATTATTATTAAGAATAAAGTAAGGCTATAATATTATTGCCATATACCAGATAGGAATAACCCTTGTTTAATCAATGCTGAACATAATAAGCATCCCTGGGGCAGAACCTAGACCATATTCCCCCAAGGGCTTTATGGACTCTGATTCCTTGGTGCTCTTCCCTTGGGACCAAGAATACGTTTCCAGGTAACCAGTCACTCAGGATGGCTGAGTAAAAATAAGCATATATTTACTCCCAAGGAGTCTTGTTTTTTTATTAAAATGATTCTTTCAGTTTGTTTACTTCTCTCAGAATAAACACTTAAAATTGAATCTCCCTTTATCTTTGTAGTTGGGATTCTATGACCTCTGTTGGGCTAAGAAAATAATATTTTCTGTATGGCTAAATCAACTTTATACAGACTAGACAAATCCAACTATTGTGTTTCTGCCTGCTTTTATTGCAAATGGGAGAACACAGCTTGTGATGCTTACCTCTTCCTTTGCAGTCCTTGAAAGATTTATGTATATATATATATATATATATATATATATATATATACACACACATTCATACATACACACATACACACACAAGTAATTGGAAACCAAATTAAAAAAAATAATGATAAGAGACTAATGAAAGTATTTATTTAAGCATGTAAATTTCCTTTACGAAAAAGATACATGATTTAGTGAAAAAAAAAATAGATTGAAATCAAAATAAGAGCATTCTGGTTTGACATCTAACACTGATTATATTATCTTGAAGATGTAATTTATTTTCCCCGATCCTTAAATTTTTCATATTCAATGCAAGTTTATCATCTTATCAAAATTCTATGAGTTTATACATATGCATATATAAATATGAAAGGAATGTATATATAGATGTATCTGTGAAAATGGTTATATGCGCATCTGCGTTCACACCCACAGACATCCTCTGTTTCTAGTATTTAAAATGCCCACATCTTCATTCCTCAATCCAAGACAACTGAGCAGTGGGAACTTTTTAGAAACGCAAATTCTCAGGCCCTACCCCAGAGGTACTGAATCAGGGGTTGTGGGGGAGACACTCCACCATCTGTGTCGCAACCTGCCTTCCAGGTGATTCTGAAGTGCACTAAAATGTGAGAACCACTGCATTCAAACATTCCCAGGGAAGAACCATAGGCTGGAGTTGTAAGCAGAAATGGAGAACCAGTAATTAAAGGGGGAAACGCAGGATATTCTACAGACAACTTGGGTGAGAAGTGGTAGGAATGGTTTAGGGAGACACAGCAGAGGCAGGCAAGGGGAGTGTTCTTTATGGTAGTAAGGAATTGGTATGGCTGTAAAAATACACTGCAGAAGCCGGAGGGGCAAGAATAAAGCTGTAGCCACATGCTCACATGTTAAATCACTGTTCTCATGCAGTCATTTCTGCAATTGTGCTAAGAATTGCTGGATTTAGAACCTTTTTCCTGCAGTGGATCCCAGAGGAAGATAATGATCCTGTTCTCAGCCATATCTATCTCTGACCCCTAGTTATTTACTGTAGAAACCTGAGACAGGAAGACTTAAGGCTTCTCAGGCTGATCCTGTGTATCTTTTCCAGAATCTTTTCAATAACCCAAGATTCTTCTGATTCCAGGTTGAATTTCCCCCTCATTGGCAGCTTGGGAATATCTGTGTTCAGGGAAAGGAAGAAAATTCCTGGAGTTTCAATGGGCTACAGGTAAATTTGACCAGAGAAAGTTGCAGGGGTGAGAATAAGCCTATGAAAACGACAAGGCAAGAACTCAGCATGGACACTCTTCAGGAGGCTTATGGATGCCACGTTGTCATCCAGGACATTACCCTGAGAGGGGAACCCCTGGCTTTGTAACTTCCTGGCCAGTGTGAGGGCCACCAGCTTGCAATAACCTTTTCTGCGATGCTCTGGCAAGGTATAGCCATGGCACATGGTGGCAAACTGATCTGTGAGAGACCAAGAGACTGGGTTTCCCTTGTCATCGCGGACACATACACTGGGGAAGCAAGAGATGAGGTTCACGATGTACCGGAGACACTGTTCATTGCCACCCCGTGACCAAGTCCTGTTGAGAAGATCAGCGTCAGCAACACTCAGGTAAGTCAGTTGTGGGGAAGAACCCATTCTAGAAGAAAACAACATGAGAAGGAACGTGAACTTGGGATCATATGAATACAAACAGCTGCTTCACTTTCTCCACTGATTCAAACTGAGAAACCATTCCAGAGATTGTGCTTAACAAATACCAAAATATTTTCAATGAATTAGAATCTGTCACTTCCCACTTATGAACATCATTTAGGGTTTCATTTCTGATAGGGCAAAATACTCATATCAAATTTAAGTCTTTCCTTTCAAATTTATGCCTATTTCTTATTGTCTTCAGTGTAGATTAGGGCAAGTATTTCATTTTTCTATAAAACAATTCTGACTTGTTCTTAATTTTTCTTTAATGTTTATTTATTTATTTTGAGAAAAAGACAGATAGATTGAGAGTAGGGGACAGGCGGAGAGAGAGAGGGAAACACAGAATCAGAATCAGGCTCCAGGCCCTGAGCTATCAGCATAGAGCTTGACATGGGACTTGAACCCAGGAACCGTAAGATCATGACCTGAGCTAAAGTTGGATGCCTGACCAACTGAGCCACCCAGGCACCCCAGCCAACTTGTTCTTATAAAGTCTTAAGTCTGTTGACACCCTTCTGAAACCTGAACAACTCCAGATTCTTGGGCCCCTAATCTTTTCCTTGGTTAAAAAAATAAAGTAGTAGTATAAAACTTACATCTTTCTGCATCCATAGCCAGAAGAGAAATACAAATTGCTGAACATTCTAGGAATATATAGATGCTCAAGAAATGCTAGTTTTTCTTACCTTCCCCTGAAAGGTCTAGAAAAATGTCTAAAAGTTCATGGTATTGAGATAAAAAGATAGGAATTGGTACAATTACTAAGGACTGAGATGGGATTACTTAGTTAAGCCTACGGGGCTGGTTTTGCCTCAGAATTTGTTTTCATTCTTGAAGTTATCAATGTCATAAGACCATCCTATATGTTAAGAGACTGCTAATGCCATTCTTGATATGATCTTTATAAAGTACAAGTTTGTGTTTTCTTTTCATTAGTGGCTCTGCAGCGTTAGCTCACATTTTAGGCATACTACGGGCTCTGGAACTGGGCCAACTGTCTAACCACTAAGCTTGGGTAAAAAATAAATAAATACAAGCAATAACTGGCTTAATAGAATTCTTTTTTTTTTTTTTTTTAATTTTTTTTTTTCAACGTTTATTTATTTTTGGGACAGAGAGAGACAGAGCATGAACGGGGGAGGGGCAGAGAGAGAGGGAGACACAGAATCGGAAACAGGCTCCAGGCTCTGAGCCATCAGCCCAGAGCCTGACGCGGGGCTCGAACTCACAGAACGCGAGATCGTGACCTGGCTGAAGTCGGACGCTTAACCGACTGCGCCACCCAGGCGCCCCTATAGAATTCTTAATTTAATTTTTGAAGATGAACTTTATTTTTTTTTAAGTTTATTTATTTTGTGAGAGAGAGCAAGGGAGGGGCAGAGAGAGAAAAAAAAAAAAAAAAAAAATCCCAAGCAGGCACCACACTGTTAGCACAGAGCCTGAACTCAGGGCTCAATCCCATGAATCGTGAGATCATGACCTGAGCCGAAATCAAGAGTCGGTAGCTTAACCAACTGAGTCAGCCAGATGCCCGGAAAAACAAAGGCTGAGAAGCCTAAGGCAGAGATGTCACTGTAAATAAAAACATTGCTAAGACAAGTGTTTTAGGAATAGTTGTCTTAGTAGTTACATATATGACCTTGTATCTGAAGAGCAGGGTATCCAAATTAAGAGTATATGAGTTTGATAATGACTTAGGCGCTAAAGACAGTATCTTCCTAATGCGGAAGGGAGAAATTGATTTAAATTTAAATTAAATTAAATTTAATTTAATTTAATTTTAGAGAGAGCGAGCATGAGCCCGTGAGCATCTGTGCACAAACACCAGGTGAAGGTGGGGAGGGAAGGGTGGAGGGAGACAGAGAGAGAGAATCTTAAGCAGGCTTCATGCCCAGCATAGCACAGAGCCAGATGTGGGGTTTGATCTTACAACTGTGAGATCATAACCTTAGCTAAAATCAAGAGTTGGACACTTAACCGACTGGGCCACCCAACTGCCTCAGAAGGGAAGCGATTTAAATCAAAATCCGATTTTAAAAGGCCTGACTGGGGATGGAGAAAATTTTTAAATAACATTTCAGGGATATGACAGTAAACAGACTGGGAAACTCTAAAACTCTAAAGGAAAAATAGCCTCGTTTCTTCAGTAAAAAGTAATGTAAGAAATAAAAAAGATGAACGGGGAACCCATATATCAAAAAAAAACAAAACAACTAAAGAGAGGTTAATCAATTGCAATATATGAGCTTTATTTAGGTGCTTATTCAAAACAAACTGCTAAAAGTATTATGATAGTTTGGGAAATGTAACTACTGACTGGTTTAAGGAAATACTGACAAAATTTTAAGATATTGTAGAGCAAAGGGCTGGTGCAGCAGACCTAAGGACTCTATCTTTAGAAAAGCCTGCTTTTGGGGCGCCTGGGTGGCTCAGTCAGCTGAGGGTCTGACTCTTCATTTCGGTTCAGGTCATGATCTCATGGTTTGTGAGATTGAGCCCCATGTTGGGTTCAAGACTGACAGTGCAGAGCCTGCTGGGGATTCTCTCTCTCTCTCTCTCTGTCCCTGTCCCGCTCATGTTCTCTCAGTCTCTCTCTCAAAATTAATAAATAAACATTAAAAAAAAAAAAAAAGGAAGAAAAAGAAAAGCCTGCTTGCCAGGTTGGCCCTTGGCTGGTATCTGGCAATTTGGATTTCTGCCGGTGTCCTGCCATTCCCAGACCTGATAGGAGTTGAAACTCACTGTGCCTGTTTGTAACAGTCAATGTGATTTATGATGAAAACCTGCCTTCCTTCTGGAAGTCTAAAAAACTGGTATGTGCTAGACAGAGGGTGCCTCCAATAAAAATCCTGTATATGTTGTGACAACTTATTGCTGGGGAAATCAAGTGTGTTTTGTGTGACTCCATTGGGGAGGATTCTGGAAAGCTTGTCCCTGGTTTCCTTTGGACTTTGCCAATGCACCTTTTTCTTTGTTGATTTTGCTTTGGAGTGTATGTATGCTGAGTCCTATGGGTCCTCCTAGCCAATTAGTGAGCCTGTGGGTGGTCCTGGGGACCCCTGACACAGAAGTGATATTAGTATAGTGTGTGTGTGTGTGTGTGTGTGTGTGTGTGTGTGTGTGTGTGTGTGTATGTGTGTTTTAAATAATCCTTATCTTTTGGAGACATATATTAAAATACTTAAGAATTAATGGGCAAATCTCTGAGATATTTCCTTCAGAATAATTAGCAGATGGGGTATGGATGAAACAAGATTAGCCAGGTATTGATGGGAGGTTCGTTATAGTAGTCTCTCAGCCTTTGTATGTGCTTGGAAATTTTCATAACTGAAAAAAGTAAAATAAAAGTAAAGTCCAGTTGCTTTATGTGATTTAAAGTGCTCATTCTTCTTTAGGTTTTGTCTTGTTTTGCTCAAAAATTCCTTCAATATACTCCATAGAAGAAAAAGTAACATTCACTGAGGTGGATACTTTTTCAAGATACCATGTTTCATTTCTTTACATAGTACATGTAAGGAAGATATTATAGGTTAATTTTCAAAAAGAAGAAATTGATTAAGGCTCAGAAAGATGAAGCAGAAAGGAAAGTAACTAGCAAATGGCACAAGGGCTTCCCAGTGAGAAAGACAGAATATAGATACAAAGTAACAAATCTTTTGAAGACTGGATTCTGGAGACAGAATCAGGAATTATTTCCTGGCTCTGCAATTTACTCCTGTGTGTTACTTAAACTCTGTTCAAAAAGGGAATTCCACAGTTAAAGGAATCTAGACATAATATACATAAAACATTTAGTGCCTGGCATATAAGAGCTCCACACAAGTCAGTTATTTACCCTCATCCTTGAAACATGAAAAAAAAACAAAAAACAACAATAAGTACTTTGGGCTCAGACAACAGAAGCTAGTTAGAATTATCTGCAGGAGGAGCATACAGGAATAATTTTTCTGGGTGTACTGTGAAAATACAGGACTCCTGAGTCTGTTTATCACTAGGCACAAAGACTCCGGTTTGATTTTGCAAAAAATTATGAGCAGTAAAGCACAGCAGAAACAATTAAACACACACAGATCCACAGGTGCATACACACAGAGACAAATCTAGACCCCGTGGCTCTAATCCAAGGTACCCAAATGTTCCTTAAAAATACCATGTATTCTAGGTACTGGTACTACTATTTGTACTCCTATATAGTAAGTCCCATCCCACATGTAGAAACTTAGTTTACATACAGGGAACTGGTGTTCGGCAGAGTTGAAAGAGGAGAAAAATGAACGGCCTTGAAGGAGGTTAGCTTTACATCTAACTGCTTTGACTTGGCAACAGCTTTGGAAACATCATATAATTCACTCTGCAGCCCTGTACATGGTAAGAAATAATGAAAAATGTGGGTATTTTATTTGAAAACACAAAAAAGGAAATTTGTTGCAGTATTTTTATACTAATTATCATCAACACCACCAGTTTGCCACCTTGCATTATCCTAACCACTATATACTTACATATGAATTATTACAGTTACTCCTTGCCTGATTTTCAAACATTGTGTGGGATTTTCAAATCCCCATCATATTGTTCATCACAATCATGGTCTCCCATTAATATTTCTGATGAGAATATCCCTTAGGAATTTGGAATTGCTTGTGGGATTCTCTTGATTTTTCTGACTTTCCAGACTGATCTTACACTCTTTAAGATAAGAGAACTTTTATAACTATGAAATTCTACAATCTAATATACAGCTAGAAGTATAAAAGAGCTCAAATTGATTTGGCATGACATTCTGACTTAAAGACTCTTCCAGCCTCTTGTCCTAGATTCCTGTTACAGAAATATCAAGGTATAGGGGTGCCTGGATAGTTCAGTCAGTTGAGTGTCTGACTTTTGATTTCAACTCAGGTCATGATCTCACAGTTGGGGAGAGGGAGCCACATGTTGGGCTTTGCACTGACAGTGTGGAGCCTGCTTGGGATTCCCTCCCTCCCTTTCTCTCTGCTCCTCCCCCACTCATGCTAGCTCTCTTTCTCTCTCTCTCAAAATAAATAAATAAACTTAAAAAAATATATCCTCAATAACAAATCCCTTCCCCCAAAAGGAGTATCAAGGTATAAACTATATTCCTAAGGTATAAACGTAGGAGTATCAAGGTATAAACTTACTTGTATCCTACACATTTATCACAGCTATACTATATTATCTATAAATCTTTATTCAGTACTTGTCATATGTAAAGCCCTATGCTGGGCACTGTGTCACAGTGAGACAAGAATGGTACTGTCTCTGTTCATCAATGATGAAGCTCATTGCATGGAATGTTAGCTTCTATTTACTGAGAACTGACTTGCTCTCCTTTTCCAAAATCCTATTGGCTCTCTCCTTTCCAGTCTGGGTCTGGATAAAGATACTGATGACTTCTCATAAGCTATTCAATATTCTAAAGAGAGGGGCACCTGGGTGGCTCAGTTGGTTAAGTGTCTGACTTCAGCTCAGGTCATGATCTCACAGTTGATTCAAGCCCCGCGTTGGGCTCTGTGCTGACAGCTCAGAACCTGGAGCCTGCTTCAGATTCTGTGTCTCCCTCTGTCTCTGCCCATCCCCTGCTCATGCTCTATCTCTCTCAAAAATAAATAAACATTAAAAAAATCAATATTCTAAAGAGATTATAGCTCTTACCATAGAAACCTACAGCCAAGAGGCCACATCAGAAGCTAAAGGTGATGCCTGCACTGATTACATACTAAATGAGGGGCTTTTACCACTCCAGTTATTTTAGGTACTATTAACTTACATCTGTCCCCATCAAACTTCAGGAAAGATGGTTGTGTCAATTTAAATGACCATAACTGACTCATAATTAACAGCTCAGCCTTCTGGAAAAAAATACTGGCAAAAAAAAAAAAAAAAGAAAAAAAAACACACACACAAAAAAACCATACATCCTTCTGGATGTTCTCTTCCTAATGATGGGTTCAGGTGATTTGAGGGTAGTAGGCCTATAGCACCATAATGTATACAGTTACTGCCATGATTTTTCACACCAAGGAAGAGATACTCATTTTCACATTAAAGTAATAATGATGAGAAAATTTTCCTAGGTTGGCTAAGTGAGTGGTAGAACCATGTCTCACTTCTAACCAGCATAATTGGGGTAAGTCTGTAAAGCTGGGAGACAGTTTAGAACTTCCACTATAAGGTCATTTTGAGCATTTCCAAATGGATTTCACAAAACACTCCAAGTCTTTAGGTTATGAATATGCATTAGTCATTGCTTGTAGGTTGAAGGGAGTAGTCAAGATGGCAGAGTAGTAGGGAGGCCCTGGGCTTGCCTTGTCCCTCAAACACAGCTAGATCAACATCAAACCATTGTGGACACCTAGGAAGTCATTGTTTGCAGGTAGATAGAAACTTTTCCTGTGAGAGGGCTTCAGCTATTTGTTGATGAAAAAAAATTACCAGACTTTAAATTTCTAACATGGGGGACCCTGCCTTCCTGTCACATGATCAAGAAACTCATTTTCAATGGAATAGTTATAAATAGTAACTTTGTTGACTGTATCACCCACCAGTCAGTATGTAAAGTTGAAAAAATTATATACTGAAGCTGAAACTGTCCATCTACACTATTAGAAACTCTTTTTTAAAAATGTTTATTTATTTTTTAGAGAGAGAGTGAGCAGGGAAGGGACAGAGAGAGAATCCCAAGCAGGCTCCATGCTGTTAGCACAGAACCCGACACGGGGCCTGAACTCATGAACGTTGAGGTGACGCCCTCAGCCAAAACCAAGATTTGGGTGCTTACCTGACTGAGCCACCCAGGTGCCCCATCACACTGTTGGAAACTCTGAATGTATTTTTGTCTTGGCTAAAAGTTCTTCCACTAGCATTGATAACCATGCAGTTGTCTCCTCAGAGCTCAAATATACTCTTATTTTAATCATGTCAGGATAACCTATGCAGATCAGTTAACTATCTCTTTCTAGAATCATTTGCTTCAGAAAGAAGAGAAGACCTACCTATTGGCTTATACTTAAGTTAGAGTCATTTTAAAAGATTGTGACAGGAAATGATTAAGGGTAATAAATAAAAATATGCTGATATTCATTGATATCCATATTACAGTAACATTGAGGGAAAAAAAAGTCACCTAAAAGCAGCCTCATTTAAATGCCCTCCACATACCCCAATGCCAAGCCTCATTAGGAGTAAAACATGAGTTTTTTTTTTTTTTTTTACAAAACTGTAGTACATAAATTGTAACTATATAAAATGTATATGTGTATATATATATGAATTTGTGTACTTAATATAGGTCATATCTATCTAACATACATGACAAAAATGAGAACAAAAAAGACTGCTTAGACTCACACCTATCTCACCTTGTATTTGAAAAACTTGATCCCAGTTGATAACATCATGTTCTTCCAACAGCCGTCGGTAAGCCCTGATATCCTTGTAGAACACAGCATAGGCATTAGTATAATGGTCCAGGTTATCCATCTCAGCCTAGGATGGAAGACATAATCATAAATACATAAATATATCCTCTAGGTAACCCAAATCCTAGATAGATTAGATACCATTAGCTGCATATGTCTAGATAATTCACATTACCAGAGTTAGCCATCTATAAACAATGGCTAGATGGGAATGTGGCTAATATACTGTAGAAAGGGAAGAAACAGAAATTTTGGAACTTATGCTTGATAATTCTTCTGGTATTTGGGAAGTGTTAAGATATTTCACATTTTTCTGGGATATTATTTATTTACAAAAATGAAATGCATATAATTTAATGGAGCCGTCTACAAGAATCAAATGGAACTCTCAGAACTTTCCTAGTGTGGTCAGAGCAGCACACCTTTGATCACGTGAGCTTCTCTTTGGCCTTGAGGCAGAACAGGGCAGATGTCATCCTTTTCAACCTTCTTAGATATTTATCCACATGACCCAGAGTCATCGGTCACAAGGAATCATCTAACCAGTGGAAAAACTAGTATGCACAAGTATGTATGCTTCATGCTTCTAGAGATTATGAAACACTAAAGAAGCACTTAACACATTTAGAGTAGTGGTTTTCTATGTCTGATACTCCAAAGCCAGTAAAATTAGAAACTAATGGTGACATGTGTAGCGTGTTAAGCTAACATACATGGCTATGATAGTTATAATATCTCCTTTACCTAATCTTTTCTTTCCAGTTGATGTCAACTCGTATATATTTTGGCGTTTCAAACCTGTACCTCTTTCTGTCGCCGGGTGATAACAGCTTTGAAGTCTGGCCATGAATCCACTACCACTTCCTTTTGAAAGGGATTCCCACGATTTATGTTCATGACAGCTCCGTAAACCTGAGCCAGAGAACCCAGAGAGACAAGCCAATCACATTACTAACTATTCCAGTTACATGTTACAATTTTCACTCTTCTGCTGTATAACTGAGGCCATGAGAAGGGAAATTATAAACGTACACACACATATATATACAACACGCACACATACAAATTTTTCTCTTGTTATTTCATCACTGTACATGAAAACTGATAGTCTGTGAAAGCCTATGAAAACACTCCCCAAAGTTAGGTTTTTACCATACAGCAGTGAGAAGTACCAAAACAATGGGGAGTCGATGGGTGCTTGGCACATAGGCCATAATAAATACTTACAGAATGCATCAGAATCTGATGTATGGATTTAGGGATTATATATCTTTTAAAAGTTCCACAGATAATTTTGATTCTCAGGTACTTTTGCTGCTTATTATACTCTCTGAAAATAACCTGTTAAATGCAATGACTCCTTTAACCCTGATTTACAATTAAACATCACTGAGGGTAACCCCCTCTCCGAATAAAAGACCCCTGCATTTCAGATTTGATGGAGCAAGGCTCTATAAGCATTCCCGGAGGGTCATAACTATGTCTCATTCATTATTATATCCATGGAGTCTGATACAATGGATCAATTACTTGTTGACTAAACAGTACTGAATATTCGAATTCCCTTCTGCAGCCTTTCATATTTAGTCTCCACTAAGAATCAAAGATGCCTGCCCTACAAAACAACTTCCATATGTTATGTGTGTTTACAGAGAAGAGAAAGTTGTGGAGACTGAGGAGAGTGAGCTATAGGCTAGTGCTCCTAGCAGCATCTTCATAACAGATAAAAACTGGAAATAATTGGAGTGTCCACCAACAGTGGAAAAAATGAATAAATGTTGGCACATTTATACTTTGGATTACAAAAAAAGAAACTTAATGTTGAGCAAAAGAAGGTAGACACCAAAAGATACTTACTTGGATCCGATTTACATTATATTCAAAAACAGACAAAACCAAATTATGGCTTAAGAAGTCAAGATAGCAGTTACTCTTGGGGAACAGGGAAAGGCAGTGTTTGGAAAAGAGCTTTGCAGGGTAAGGAGAAGTCGTGCCTGAAGTAATTTTCTTTCTTGACTGGAGTGCAGGTTATATAGATATTTGTTCTATGGAAATTCATTGAGCTACATAATTATGTACACTTTCTAGTATGTGTTATACTTCAGTGAAAACCAATTTAAATTCTAAGGGCATTGGAACCTACATTTTACCTCTTTCATCACATCTTTATTCAAATCACTCACCTCAATGACAACAACATTATTCAACTGTCTTCTGTCTTACCCAGCCTGGGACCTCACTCAAGTCTTCTCATAGACCATCTCTTTCCAAATTTAGTCTGGCTAATACTAATGTGCAACATGGATCACAGTGAAAATCTGAGAAGTAAAGCCACCTGGAAGGGTCATGCTTGTTTCATTAATCATTAAATTCTGGGGCTGCTGATCCTACATATATATAGGCATAAGCTTATTAAAATGTCTATTCCCATGAAGAAACCATACATCTTTATTCAAAAATGGAACTTAGATGTGCTTGGAATGCTTAGAAGAATAGAAGGGAAAAAACCTTTCCAATATTCAGATTGTGAAAGAAAAAAGGCAACCAACATGACTTGTTTGTAAGAGATATGCAACCAACTGCAAGATTTCGCATTGGTTGAAAACTAAGAAACAAACTCTTCTAACAGCTGTTTATTTAAAGGGTGAGTGTTGAGAGGAGAGGGAAGTAGCTAGGGGAAGTAAGGATGCTGGAAGAATGAACAGTTGGAGTTTGTGGAGAAAATTTGGAGGAATATTTAATCACTGAAATACTATGATGAAGTAGGTGGGGGGATGGGTAAAATAGGTGATGGCACCAGGCCAATAAGGACGCCATTTGTGATGAGCACCGGGTTTTGTATGGAAGTGTGGAATCACTAAATTGTACACCTGAAACTAATATTACACGGTATATTCACTAACTGGAATGTAAACAAAAGCTTAACAAAAAGAAAAAACATGAGATTATAGAATACAGAGCCATGGCCTCCAAAAAATGGAGGAAGTGTGTACAATAAGACTATTTTTTATCTTTTTTATTCTCTAAAGGCCACAGTGTAACTGAAGGGGTATTTTGAAAGTATGGTCACAGAACCCAAGTCAGGCATTACACAACAATGAAATAATTGAAGTAAGATAAAGAGTGTCAAAGAAAAAGAGACTTTAGTGTATAGAAAACGAGTAATTGAGAGTGCCAAGCTAAGCAGCTATGAAAGAGAAGATTATACAAGGAAGACGTTGATTTGTGCCTACATGCTTCATTTCTTTAAGTCTTACTTCAAATGGTGTTATGAGAGGCAAACATTAAAAACAAACAAACAAACACCACACAGTTTAGAATCTGATAACTTGGATTTAAATCTGAACTCTAGCACTTAGATATAGGGAAGGCATTTAGTAACATCATCTGTAAAATCATAATGTAAACACCTGCCTATTCAGAGTATTAATATTCTAGAGGGATTAATAAGTTTTTATAAAGCTCAAATGAGATAGTGTGAAAGATATTTTGAAAATGATTATATACCATTCAGACCAACTCAACTAATCCAAATTCAGATGTCTTTAAAAGATAAGATTTGAAAAGGTGGGGATTAAGAAGCAATTATTTTATAATGCTGCCAGTGACCAACCAACAAAAGTTTATTGAGTAACTATTTTGGGCAGAGCCCCATGGCAAGCACTGTATGAACAAGGAGTCCAAAAAAAAAAAAAAAAAAAAAGACAATATCTGCACTTGGGCATCTGGTAGCTAAGTCGCTGTGGGAGAAGCAGTAGATATGAAATCAAAGGAACTAAGAACCGAGATTTAACTTGATTCTTTACTTGCTTTAACCTTTTTTGGACTCCAACTTAATTCATTTTTAAAATGGATTAATAGACATCTTACAAAGCTGGTGGAAGGATAAAATAAATTGAAACTATCTGTATGCTAAAGTACTGTCCAAATATAATATTTATAATGTAGGGGCCCATTATTTGTCTTGATGATCATAACATCTTAGATGACCCTGTGAAGGTCACCAAAACCTTTTTAGTTCTCTCCGATGAAAGAGTTGGCCAAACATTTACTCACTTTTGTGTCTGCATTCAGAATGGGAAATTTTGAGTCAGATTGTCCATTTGGTACTCTTTTAGTCATAAGATTTCAAATTATCCCTCAGATTTTCTCTACCATGCACAGTTTAAGCATGATTGGTAGGGCAAGATGACTAAATTTAATCAACCCAGTACGGTGCTCCAGATCACTTTTGTTAAAAGTCTAGTGTAAATAAGGATTATCCAGCATGTGTGCTAAAAATACAGCTCCCTAGTCTCCATCCTTAGAAATCCTGATTCATTATATCTCTTCTGGGTTATTAGCATGCCACTCATATTTGCAGTGAAATGCTCTACCACTGAGCTATAACCCCCACCACTCACATTTGAAAACCACTATTGCAGGGCTATCTCCTTGGTCAAGAAACTCAGCCCTCACAGACGATTTCTTTGCATTCTGCATTTTTTTTCTCCAAGTGCTTAAAATATTTTTAATCTCACATTTATTTGTAATCTTTGATTAATGTCATCTTCCACAGTAGCTCTGAGTTATCAGCAGGCCCTCATGGACTTTGAGAAGACTTCAACAGATAGAGGCTTAATGACCAATAAAGTCACTGAAAAGAAACTTCACAAATAAAGATCTTGAAGTAATCGGAAAAACTTTATAATGACCCCTGAACCTCAGCTTCATCGTGAACCTAGATTATGTTCTTATGAGCAATACCACTTAATCCATACCCTTCTGCCATTAAAAAAAAAAGTTCAGTTCAAAACTCGAGTTTGCTTTAGAAATAATCTAGTCCAGTACCCCCTAAATTTTCCTAGACATCATCTAAAGTGGCTGTCAAGAATATAATTACCTGGGCCGTATCTACAATGCACGGGATCAGTCTCTGGCAGGAGGGGACTGGGAAACAGTATATTTAATAAGGGCTCTAAGAAAGTCTTGACATCAGAAAAATTTGGGAAACAGCTACAAGTCTGACATTATTTCACAGATAAATAAAGAAATAAAATCAAACTCTTAAATGTGTCATACCTTGAGTGACTCAGGAAAGTGACTCTTCAGCATTTTTTCCAGTATCAGTAATTTGGTAGAACAGTTTAGCACCGACATCTTCTCCAGGGCACTAGCAATTATTCCACACCTAATTAAAAACTTGAAAGTATAGTTTTAATTTTTGCTTATTAACATCTGAAGCTCCTGAGGAATATCCTTGAAATCCTCTTTTCACCGGGTGTAGTTCGGAATGCTGTGGCTCCCTTTGAAGAGGGAAGGAAACGATGGCAGTGGAATGGGTTCCCACTCAGGGAACACGTGGGAATAGAGAATGTTAATGACCTAATCCTGGAAAGAGGTGAGTATCTACAGTGGGTTAAGTCTTGCTATTATACACATTCTGTGTACACTCAACTCTTCCTTTAAGACACCATAGTAGTTATGATTTCACATTTGTTTGTGTTTTAATTAAGTCTGTCTCAAGTAGACTGTGAAGGAAGGCAGTGTGGGGGCACCTGGGTGGCTCAATTGGTTGAGAGTCCAACTTCGGCTCAGGTCATGGTCTCATGGGTCATGAGTTGGGAGCACAG
The DNA here is from genome assembly GCF_028749965.1 of Puma concolor. Taxonomy (NCBI): domain Eukaryota; kingdom Metazoa; phylum Chordata; class Mammalia; order Carnivora; family Felidae; genus Puma; species Puma concolor. The sequence goes on along the minus strand of NC_141671.1, from coordinate 48,108,810 downwards.
AGCCTCCTCTGTCTCCCTCTCTCTCTCTTTCCCCCTTCCTAGCTTGCTCTGTCTCTATCAAAAATAAATACACATTAAAAAAAAAGGAAGGAAGGGTTCATGTCTGCTTTGTGCTCCATTGTACCCCCATCACCTACAGGGCCTGGCATATAGTAAAGGGCATTCTAGGTAGTTGCTGAAAGAATGATAGGAAGCTCAGAGTAAGAGTCTTAGGGTTAGGTAGGGAAACTTCTTTTTACAATGTGGGGCAAAGACCAGAGAAAGGCTTGAGTGGGTCAAGTGTCAGGTGGTTATGAGGAACAGCTTGCATAGAATCATCTAGATTGAAGATGAAGAATCACATGTGAGCAAAGGCTGAGGCTCATTTTATTATTATTATTTTTATTTAAAAATTTTTTTAATGTTTATTTTTGAGAGAGGGAGAGAGAGTGACTGAGCAAGCACAAGTGGGGGAAGGGCAGAGAGAGAAGAAGACACAGAATCAGAAGCAGGCTCCAGGCTCTGAGCTGTCAGCACAGAGCCTGAGGCGGGGCTCGAACCCACCAACTGTGAGACCGTGACCTGAGCCGAACGAAGTCAGACACTTAATCGACTGAACCACCCAGGTGCCCCAGTGAGGCTCATTTTAGTGAGATAAAATTAAGGAATAAAAAAAGGGTCTTAATATAATGTATGTAATCCAACCATTCATATACAATTATATTTTCTAGATTTGGGGGCTCCATATCACCTGATTTTTGCATGCAAGAAAACTTTTTTTTCTCAACATCCCAATCAGGTCTTGACTGAATTAAAAAATATACATATTTTCTGTTTTTCTATATTCAGTGTAGTAGAGTTTATCCACTTACTCTTAGCAGTCAGGCACTGGGATGGCAAAGATAATTCAGCTAGACAGGAGAACCTGGTGCTTCTGGGTTGTGGTGGACTGTTCCTGCACAACACATTTCCAGATAGAGAAAGCTACTACTTGATTTCCTTATGTGGCAGCTCTGTGTGACTATAAGATACTCAGAGTTTGATTATGATTTACTTAAAGTCCACCATAAAACTCTACATATAGTTTATGTGAGTCTGAACTAGAATCATATTTCTTGTGATCAGGCCCCGTGGGCTCCAGTTGGCTGAGTGGCACACCTGAGGTATTTGTATTCTCTGTGGGAGTCAGAAGAGATACTGAGGGCCAGTACCAGAAAATCAGGCTTCTGGACCATAGTCTAGTATCATAGCCTGGGCCAATATTAGAAGCTTTGCAGAAATAGAGTTTCCAGAGCTCAGGTTGAGCAAAAGAAGAAGTTGAGCCATCCTCTCTTCACCCTTGTATCTGCTTGACTTTTCATTCACTCATGCTATCTCTGAGCAAAAATTTTAACTTAATAGATCCTCAAGTTAAATATATCACTTTACTGTAATGCAATATTTTTTGAGAAAAGGTGAAATAACATATTTCATAGAGAAACTGATCATGTATCTCTCATTACATTTGATGTCTAGAGATGTTTTTGTGTCCTGATACATAGCAAAGTAGCTAGTGCAAAGAGTAGGAATTCCAAGTATTTGTTGATGATTTGCTGATTTATTGTCTGGTTTATTCCCCAAACCATCTAAAACCACTTACACACATAAGTAAAATACATGAAGAAAAATTAACTTTAAATGAACATTCAGGCAAGGGGAAAATAGAGGTATAAAAGTAATATGGGGTCAAGAGTGAGGCCAGTAGGCAAAGCATATGGGGTACAGTTCTCCATATAGAGTTGATCCTCTTTATTTGTGGATTCCATATTTATGAGTTTACCTACTTGCTAAAATTTATCTGTAAACCCCAAAATCAATATTGACAGTGCTTTCAGAGTCATTTTTGGTTATGCCCAGAATAGTGAAAAATTTGAATTTCCAACGCCCACATTGTCAGCTGAAGTTGCAGAAACTGACTTTCTGTTCCAACTCTCATACTCTAAACATGTCCTTTATGTGATCTCTTTGTTCCACATTCTTTTGCAGGTTGTGCTTTTTGTTTTGGGAGTTCACTGTTTAAAATGGCCCCAAGCAGAGTACAGTAAGACCTTGGTTTGTGAGCATAATTCATTCTGGAGACATGATTGTAATCCAAAGCACTTGTATATCAAAGTGAATTTCCCCATAAGAAAGAATAGAAACTCAGATGATTCATTCCACAACCCCAAAATATTCATACAAAAATGATTACAATACTGTAATATAATACAAAACAATAAAGAAGATACAAAATATAAAGAAAAATAAATACATTAACATCCACTTACTTTGCAAACCTTTGTGGCTGGTGTGAAGGAGATAAGAGAGTGGAGGGTTATTGTGTACGACAACTTTCACTATCACTAACAGATGTTGACTACAATACAGTATTAATAAACTTGTCATATACTGTATTTAATGTAACTGGCAATAAGGCAGCAGAGGAAAGGGTCTATATCTGCAGGCAGCCTGACCTAGAATGAAGCAAAGAATTCATAAGCTTCTTATATGGAAAAGTAAAGGACTGTCCATAGGGGCTTTGAAGTAACAAAAAGTATACTAGTACCAGTTGGGGGCACCTTCCAATGTTCTGAAAAATCACTGATTTCTGCCAAACACCATGGCCAGAGACCGAGCATCCAAGCCATGGGAGACGATCACACAACCCCACAGTGAGAGAGAGAGAGAAGAACCATTGGCTCAGTGGTGATCATGTGACATTCAGGATCCTGTACTACTTGTGTTGCAAGACATCGCTTGTTTATCAAATTAAAATTTATTACAAATGTTTGCTTGTCTTGTGGAATGCTCACAGAACAAGTTACTCACAATCCAAGGTTCTACTGTATTTAGGTGCTGCCTGTGTTCCTAAGTGCAAAAAGACTGTGATGTGTCTTACCAAGAAAATACATGCTTTACATATGCTTTCTTCAGGCATGAATTCTAATGTTTTTGACTGTGAATTCAATGGTAATAAATCAACAATACATATTAATGTCTTTAAACAGAAATACATAAAAACCACGTTATGTGTTGATCTGCTGATGAAAATATTGTGACCAGAGGCTTTCAGGAACCTAATCTTTTATTTTCCCTGGAAGCGATGGTTCAGAACTCACTAAGACAGTGTTCCCTGTGTTTATTAAACATAGCTACCACACATAATGAGAATCAAGTGTACTCACAGTAGGTGATTTGTACTGTAAGCTTTCGAGCAGCTAACACAAGAGAAACAAATGTGAGTAGTTATGTGATTCAGTTTGTCCATAAAATTATCTATATGCTCTTTACCATAGCATTTGCTTGACTTTTCACTTGTAATATCTCAAAATGAATTTCTCTAAGTTCTACATTATCAAAACCGTCCTTGATCTGGCTTCAATATACCTTTCTAGGCTAAGAAACTCTTTCAATCCACAAATTTTGCAGGGTGACAAATACTGGTGATATTAAAATCAGAGAGACATTTCTCCTTTGGGTGCACACAGAGAGGGCACTATATTTGTTAATGAAGAAAGAGATTTTTTTAAAGCACTTGTGATCCAATGATAGTAATTATTTTTCAGATGATAGGTTTTCTGTTTAGAGATTCCTCTCGTATCTGTTTCTCTAGTAGTGCCCCTATCAGTGCAAGTAATTTAATATTTTGCAATGCTTGTTTTCCACATATCAAAATTTACAACAGTAAAACAAAAACAAAAACACCAAAAAACAAAAACATCTTTTCCTGTAAACTTGATTATGATTTATTCCTCCTATATAATGCTGAATTTCACCTTCCCCCTCTATTTCTCCCATTTCTTCTTTCAATTATAATTAATGATTTGGAAACTTATAATTTTAACGAACAGATGCTTACCTGCTATGGAGAGTTCAGTTTGCATCAGGGTAGTGGTTTCTTTTCCGTAATTGGTGAGTTTATTCTTCAAGCCTACTTCCCTAATTAGTCCTTAGTGGAAAAAGGAGGTAGTGGAAAAAAAGTGTCCACACCTGTAGAAGGGGAGGAGCTTATGGTGTCAGGTGAAAATCATCACACATACAGCATGAGTATTTTTACTCCGTCTCTTTTTTCTACCACATTTAGACTTACAGTAGAAACCAGTGGATACTTATCTTGATTTAGAGATGGACATTTTCTAGACACAAAATCTATCTGTTAAGATCCTGTGAAACAGAATAAAAAGGAATGGGACCCAGATGAAGGGGGTACAGTAAGTAAATGACAGAGAGGCACTGACCCCTTATATATTTTTATCCGTTTTGAAGAAAATGATTTTGCTTTCCTAAACTTCCAAGGCTGACAAAGGGGTAGTCTCTAAAAAGCATACTTGTGGAATTGAGAGTACTTTTGGAAATTTTGATACTTTTACCCTATTCTTTTAAATGAAAAGTCAGAGTTTACTCCCTTCTGTCAAATGGCTGCAATTTCAAGCGCCATATAAAACTTACACGAGCATGTCTTCCCACAGCACAATTCCTGAGCTTTGGGATAATAAATAGTACGAATGTCTCAGTGGTATATGAAGAATGTTTCAATCTGAATGTGGTCACATGGGAAGATACTGGTTACCAACTTATGTCTTATAAAGTCAAGATTAAATGAGGGGAAGATCAGGGCATTCTTTATTTAAAGATGCTTATTTAAGTAACACAATGGTTAGTTGGTACTTGAAAATGACTGGAGAAGTTGTATTAGATGACAATTACTGGATGTCAAAATCAGACTGTTTTTGATCTGGCTATATTGATAACTCTTTTTCTTTTAAGATATTGACTGATGGCAATATATCTGTTCATGGCTTTAAGGATACTATATAAGTCTAATCTCTTCTAAATATTATCTGAGGAAAATCAATTTAAAAAAAGGAACAGATACTGTTATTTGTCTAACGGAAACTGTTTTAGATGTGATGTACAATGTCAGGAAAAAAAAAAAAACCTTAAAAAGGATCAAGTGATTTATAGCCTCTGAGAGACACATAAATGTCTTCCCAGATTTAGACCTCATCATGTTCTCAAGTGTATCTGAAATACAAACTTCTATTCTTTTTTCAAAGAAAAAATAAAATAAAATAAAAAACTAAGCAGAATAGGTGTTTTTTGTTTTTGTTTTTGTTTTTTGCCATAAGTAAAAATATCCACAGCATATTACCTTTCCAGGAAAACTACATTGGTTGAAGGTAATTAAATTTGATATGTGTCCATCAAGCTAAAGTGAATTGTTAACCTGAGACTAAAAGGAAAAAGAAGGGAGGAGGAAGCTTGCTTACTAATATAAGATAAATTTAAAGAGATTTTCTTCTGCAAACCCACATTCATACATATTATCATTATAACACATAGTATCATTATACCTAGGAAAATAGAGGGATTTTTACATTGTTGTAAACAGGATGCACTCATCAGCCTCAGGAGCCTCTTCTATTTGTAGCTTATCAGAAAATCCCTAAGTCAAAATTACTATTTTTCACTTCTTAGTTCTGTCACTTACTATTTGAGCAAGAGTATTTGAGGCAGGTATTTATCCTCCCTGAGCCCCAGATTTTTCATTGCAGGATGGGGTAATAGTTGCCATTATAGGGTTTAATCCCTAGTGTTACTAGGATTAAACATTGGTATAAATGCACATATACATCCAATTGGTTTAAATTTTTTTTTCAACGTTTATTTATTTTTGGGACAGAGAGAGACAGAGCATGAACAGGAGAGGGGCAGAGAGAGAGGGAGACACAGAATCGGAAACAGGCTCCAGGCTCTGAGCCATCAGCCCAGAGCCCAACGCGGGGCTCGAACTCACGGACCGCGAGATCGTGACCTGGCTGAAGTCGGACGCTTAACCGACTGCGCCACCCAGGCGCCCCTACATCCAATTGGTTTAGAAGAGTGCCTGGCACACAGGACACATCAATAAACGCCATTTTTGTCATTGGTATTATCGTTATATAGCCCTGTTTCCCCATTTGAAAAACCTACCTTAATTTTAAGGTCTTCTTTAGGGCTGGAAATGGGATGAAATTGACGAAGGCACACTTACTTCTATTAAAAAATGAAATTGTTGGCCGGGTCGCAGCAGCTCGAGAGACGGCAGGAGCGACAGCGGCCAGGCAGCCCAGCTTCGCGAAGGCTCTGGGCGTGCGGCGGACCACAGGCACCTGCACGCAAGGGCCGCGCCACCAGGATGCCCAGGAGGAAGGTCAATTCCCCCGAGGGGGCGGAGAAGGAGGAGCCCAAGAGGAGGTCGGCACGGTTGTCAGTTGCAAAACCTAGGGCTGCAAGAGTTGAAGCCAAAAAAGGCGGCGGGAAAGGATAAATCTTGAGACAAAAAAGTGCAAAGAGGAAAAGGGGAGCAAAGGGAAAACAGGTTAAAGTGGCTCAGCAAGAAACAAAATGACTTACCTGCAGAAAACGGAGAAACTAAAAATGAGAGTCCAGCCTCTGATGAGGGAGGAGAGAAAAAAGCCAAGTCTGATTATGGATCCCATGTCTTATCAGTGGCCACTGTCTGTCTCCCTTCCTGTACAGATCACAGGAATACTTTTATCAATTATTTTGTAAATCCAAGTTTTTTAGTAGCTCTAGAAACATTTTTAAGAAGGAGGGAATCCCAGGAATCCCAACTTAGCCCATTTTTTAAGTGTAAATGCTTTTTTTTTTTTTTTTTTTTTTTTTTTTTTTTTTTTTTTTTAGCAGTGAAGTCATTTGCTGGTTGTTTATTTTTTGGTACAACCAGGAAATAGTGGGATATTGAATATGGGAGGCTCTGATTGTCTTGGGTTTCAGTTTAACATTCCATAGATGGGGTAGTTTTTATATACTATAAAAACAAGCATCCTAAATGGCAATTTGGAGTCAGTCATGCATTTAATATGTCTTGAACATTTTAAATTATACTTCTATTACCATGTTGTTTTTGGTAGAATTGTTTCCTAAAGAAAACCACTCCTTGATCTTGGCTCTCCCTGTCAGAATTTTGTGAATTCTGTAACATTCTTGGTCATGGTAGTCCAGTTTCCTAGTAACTTTGTTAATGTGCTGTGCAAGATTAAAAACTTGAGTATGTAGTATATCAAATTGTGAATTAATGAGACTTAATGTAACAGCATATCAATATTTGAAGATATTGGTACTTGATATACTGTTAAGGAAAGTTTGGCTCCAAATTTTAAGCTGGAGGGTCACTGGCATAACTTAGAAAAGAATCACAAGTACATGATTTTTTAGATTTTTGGTACATACATTGAGAAGTGTATACAAGTTGAATTGTCGGTACTGATCCTCAGAACAACCAATAAAAACTGAATTATGAAAGAAAAAAATGAAATTGTCTGTAGTAGTTTTACTGAATTTTGAAAATGTCATCTCTTCATCTTCCTCTTTGTCCAATTTTAGCAGCTATCAACCCATCTTTGGATATAGTTGCTACACAATTTCATAGCCTGCATAACAGCAGGTCACTTTAATGAGAGCAAACATCTAAGCCAAGATAAAGTGGTTGTATGTTGGTCTACTAGCAACGAAATACATCCAATGGCAGCAACTCTTAGGAAAAGCTGGTTAGAATACAAAAATGGCTCAAGTTACTTTGTACATGATGAAGCCCAAATGGGAAATCTGAACTTCTCTCTGCTCATTTTCCTTCTTTCCTCTCCCTTCCTCAAAGCTGAGTATTTCTTGACAATGAGTGAAACATCAGAGGATTTAGAAGACTTTTGTTTGAAAACTAAGCCAACCTGAACGATTTACATACTAATTTTGACAGGTGCACCTGCATTTATCTTTTGGTTGAGAATGCCAGGAAATTCTATCCAACCAAATAAAGAAAGTAAATCCTGTAATTTTAGGTTCCAGTGCAGGTGAGTCATATTTAAACAAAACTCGTTTGTTAAACATACACCCAACTGAAAGTTGAGGAAAATAGAAGGGCTCCTATAAGATAGGAATTTTAAATGACAGTGCACTAAGTTCTGCCACATATCTGTATAGGCTACCCATTCACCTTCCAAATCATAGTTTACCTTGCTCCTTTTATGCTATATATGAACACTATCTGCCATTCCAAAATATATATGTTTTAGCCTTGAAAGTTTGTGGCAAGTGGCACTCTCCACTTGTGGAGAGGAAGTGTTCCATAGCTGTCATGGTCTGTGCATATGAAAACTTAGGTGAGTGAGGATACTCCATAGGACAGTCATCTGAATTATTGGGACCCCACACAGTTAAATTTTACTTTTATTTGGGTCTGTGATTAACTCTTGAATTCGTCACAAAGGGTATACCAAAATTTAGTCTTCGAAGAAAATATTGTGTATGTTTTCGATTGCCTGCCACGTGCCAGAAGATACTGTAGACCTCTCAAAATTAGATCACATACTTTTCAAAGCTGTAAGAGGGTAATATGACCGGTTCATGCATGGTGAAGAACTGATTACTCAGTAAAAATGGTGAATAAAAATTCCAGCAGACATGCAATAACCTTGAATGGATGCTCTGAGAGAAATAGCAGACATTTAATTAACTCGTCTTTCCCATCAAAAGCTATTATAAACATCATGATTAATGAGAAAGATCTGTAAGTTGGGGCTCTGTTTGTCACTCTAAAAACAAAAGTTCCAAGTTTCCAAGTGAGGGGCTTTACGGATTTTGTATTACCTTGTACTTTTAGTTCCTTTGCCTGGCACTTAGCAGGCAGTCCCAAGTATAGCAAAATGTTTTCTTTAAACGCTGCACCGCAGGTTTCCTTTCTTGAAGACTTCCTCTAAGATCTATTAATGTTCTCCTTGACCATTTTTTCCTAAAAGGATATTGCTTTTGACTCTTTCATTAAAGCTCCCTAGGGTTCCACATGACAGTGTGGTCTCCCTTACTGCAATGAGCTTTAGTTGGAACTTGTTTAACTAAGGTTGTGTTTCTGCCTGGAGGGTATCAACACAATTATGGGACCTTCTACCTTAACTGACAAGATCGTCTAGGCTAGAAAGAAAATTAATGAGAAATTGCAGTTGTTTTTAAAAATTTTTTTACTGTTTATTTATTTTCGACAAAGAGAAAAAAACAGAGCATGAGTGGGAAAGGGTCAGAGAGAGAGGGAGACACAGAATGTGAAGCAGGCTCCAGGCTCTGAACTGTCAGCACAGAGCCCGATGTGGGGGCTCAAAGTCATGAGCTGTGAGATTATGACCTGAGCCAAAGTCGGACACTGAAACAACTGAGCCATCCAGGTGCCCCAAGAAATTACATTTATTTGTTATTTTATTTTACAAATAAATAAAAGCAAATCAGACAATATACTGTAGTGTACAGAAAAGACTTTTAATATATTCAAATGATAATTTACTCATATTATATATATATATATATATATATATACACACACATATACTTATTACTACAATGAGAAAAGGTTTATAGAAAGGGGTTTTTGTTTGATTTTTCTTTTAAGGGATAAATGTGCTTAGGTTTCTTTTAGATAAAGTATGCTTTGATAATAGTGGAAAATATTCAACATCTAGTCAATAACCAACCAAAGAAATATGGTCATGCTACCTCCAAAGGCAAAGACACCTGGCAAATCTTAATTATGCCACAAAAATCCAGGGGGTTATGTAAAAGAATTAAGGCATTTGGGGATTTCTCAAGTTCCAGATAACCACACAGAAAATGCAAGTCATGAGCTAAAGGATAATAATGCTAGCAAACAATTATGTTTCTATGTACCAGCTACTACACACACTTTATATATGACAGTACCACATTTCCACTGCACTAGCCAATAAATGAGTTCAATTCAGTCACTGTAAATCATTAGATTGTGACTGTTCCTTGTTTCATGGCTTCAGGCAAATAACCAGAGATACAGCAACAGAAATGTGAGTTCCCAGTTTTGGCAACTACTCAAAACAGTTTTTAGGGCATTAGATGCTAACAGATCTATAAGGCTAATTTTAAGTGTGTATTGGAAATACATCCTGAAGAAGACTCACCCTCTGCAATATCATCACAAGTAACAGTTTTATAAATTCATAGACATTAAATTAATATGGAACAGTCTAAAAAAAAAAAAAAACCTCATTAAGAGGCATCCAGTCTCTTATAGGCTTCTTCAATGAAAGTTAACATATTCTTCATCTGGGGTGAATTATGGAGAACATCCAAGTCCTTCAGAAGAGCATTATGGTTTGGAATTAACGTCAGAATTTCTTTCTGTGGGTATAACAGAATTAGTTTAAAATTAAAAAAACAAATTGAGATATAATTGACATAGAACATTAATTTCAGGCATACAACACAATGATGTAGTATTTGTATATTCTGCAAAACGATCACCACAATGAGTCTAGTTAACAATTATCACCATACATAGCTACAAATTCTTCCTGTGATGTGAACTTCTAAGATTTACTCTCTTAGGAACTTTCAAATATACAGTACAGTATTATTGACTAGTTACTGTATTCTACATTATATCCTCACATTGATTTCATAACTGGAAGTTTATACTTTTTTTAAAAAAATTTTTTTTTCAACGTTTATTTATTTTGGGGACAGAGAGAGACAGAGCATGAACGGGGGAGGGGCAGAGAGAGAGGGAGACACAGAATCGGAAACAGGCTCCAGGCTCCGAGCCATCAGCCCAGAGCCTGACGCGGGGCTCGAACTCACGGACCGCGAGATCTGACCTGGCTGAAGTCGGACGCTCAACCGACTGCGCCACCCAGGCGCCCCTGGAAGTTTATACTTTTTGACCATATTCACCCATATAATTAGTTTTTAACCTTTTATTATAAGAAATGTCAATTATGTTAGAGAAAATGGTACAAAGCCTCATATATCCATCATCCAAACTTCAGTACTCATCAACTTATTTCTGCTCTTTCAAATTTGTATTATTCTGTTTTCCCTCTGCCCATTTCCTCTCCTTTCACCCTAAATGGATTATACATAAGCCTATTTTAAATTGTTATTTTTTAAAGTTTATTTATTTTGAGAGAGAGAGAGGGAATGAGCATGAGTGGGGAGGGGCAGAGAAAGAGGGAGAGAAAGAGTCCCAAGCAGGCTCCGCACTGACAGGGGGCTTGATCTCACAAATCATGAGATCATGAACCGAGCTGAAATCAAGAATTGGATGCTTAACCGGTGACTGAGTCACCCAGGTGCCCTATTATAAACATTTACACTATAATACCTACTGGGAACCTGTGAAGGCAGATACCAGCATATAGTCGGCTACAAATAACACAGCACTATTTTATGAAGAGTTATAGGCCATTTTTAGAAGCATAAACTCAACTATTGGAATTTACTTCCAGAAATCTATCCTACACTTATGACCACACAAATATGTAAAGATGTATGTATAAGGGTGTACTGAGCAAATAATTGCAAAGTCTTCATTTTAGTAATTCACAAATTATGGAATGGTATATTCATATAATGGGATGTTATAAAGCTATTGACAAGAATGAGACAGATCTACAAGATGCTCACAAAGAAATATGTTCAAACCATTTTGTCAAATGAGAAAAATAATGTTTACTAAAAACTTATGTATTTCATTTGTTTAAAAAAAAGAAAAGGATATTATGGTTTTATATATGCAATTCATAACTGGTGATATAGTTGATATGGTAAATTGGCATTTACCTGAAGTGTGGGAGCTTTGAGACTCTTCTGAGAAAGTTCTGGAAGACAGAGTACCCCACTATCTATCTGAAACATCTAAAGTTGAAAAAGAAAGCTACAGATTATTTCAAAAGGCTGATTTCTCTCTTCTTACATTCAAAAGTTGTCTTGGTGGAAGGTAAGCATTAAAAATTTTATCCACACTCTAGCAATACATTATTAAGCAATTACCTGTTTTACTTTCTCTTCCTCTTCTTCCACCTCACTTGTCAGAATTTGAATTTTGTTCTTTAGGCTGTGAATATTCCCAGTCATTGACTCTATGGTCTCTAGTATTTTATCTATTTCCTCCTGAGTCCGAAATAAAAAGTTAATATTTTAAACTGAATATATTATTAATTGAAACCCAAATAGGTATTAATATACATATACATATTTTTAAAAAATCTCATACAGTGAAACACTTTTGGAAGAAACCGGTATATTTCTTTTTTTTTCTTTCAAAAAGTAGACTTCCTAGAAACTAATTTACCAATATAATAATGCATTGTAAGGAAACTTAATTTCCCTGGAGCAAGGAGATCTATATACCCCATGTACAAGAGTATTTCCTCAAAAACTAGGCAAAACTGCTACAATCAGAGATCCTGGAAGATCCGTGCAAATGTGGCAGAGCCCCAGGACTGATGGCCTAAAAATCTGTGCTTTGCCTGTTCGTCTCTATCCCCACCACACAAACCTGGCAATCACTCATCTTTCTATTCTCCAGTTTTCCCACTTCTGGAGCACTCTCATGTTATATAGTTGCAGTAATACAGTATGTGTAGCCTTTTCAGTTTGGTTTCTTTTATAATATGCATTTAAGGTTCCTCCATGTCTCATTAGGGCTTAATAGCTCATTTCTTTTTAGTGGTGAATAATATTGTCTGATGTGCCACAGTTTATTTATCCATTTGCCTACTGAAGGACATCTTGGACTTTTCCAACTTTTGGCAATTATAAATAAAAGCTACCACAAACACCCATATGCAATATACCAAGGAGCGTGATTGCTGGATTGTGTGGTAAGAGTATGTTTCATTTTAAGACGCTGCCAAACCGTATTCCCAAGTGCTGTACCATTTAGCATTCCCACCAGCTAGAGTTCTGTTGCTCCACATCCTTGTCTGCATTTATTGTTTTCCATGTTCTAGATTCTGGTCATTATAATAAGTGCATATGAAGTCTCTTTTCATCTCTTGTTTTCCACTCCAATTTTTTTGGTTACTTCCAGTTTACTTGTACTAGAAACTAGAGAGTTTGCCTTCTAGCATTTGCTGGTCAAGTTTCACCTGTTCCTCAGCCCTGAATTTCCTGTGACTTGGCTTTTGGATTTTGAAGAGTGCTGTTCAATACCACTATATGTAAGGTGCATGTATTCCCTTCCTGCCATAACAAACACAAACTTGGTGGCTTAAAACAGAAATTTATTCTCTCACAGTTCTTGAAGGCAGATGTCCAAAGCAAGGTGTTGGCAGGGCAGATTCCAGATCCCTCTGGAATATCTAAGGGAGAATCCTCTCTTGGTTCTTCTGGCTTCTATGGCTACAGCACTCCAATTTCTGCATTTTTTTTTTTTTTTTCCCCACACAGACTTTTCCTCCAAGTCTCCGCATAAGGCCACTTTTGTCTCTTTACTAGACAACTGTCTTTGGATTGAGGGCCCTCCCAAGATAATCCAGGATGATCTCGAGATCCTTAATTATATCTGGGAAGATTCTTTCCAAATAAGGTCACATTCGCAGGTTCCAGGGTTAGGACTTGGGCATCTTATTTTGGGGGCCACCATATGACCCAACCCAGAGGGAATGAATAACAGCACTGAATACAGAAAACAGTATTAATAGGACTACAAATTTCCATTGTAATTAAAAAATTATTTTGTTGCATCACTTTGGTTATCTTCTTCGGGTATTCCTACCCTACCTATGCCATATCTTCTTTGCTGAGCTCTTACATTTGTCACTTTTTCTCAATACCTTTAAAAATTTCCATGTTTCTTTTTGATTCTTAAAATTTTCTCTTTATTTTGTTTAAGTATTATCTGTTGTGTTTAATTCTCCTTCTAATTTAGTCTGTACACCTGAAAGGTTTCTTTCTTTTACTTTTAATTCTTCCCTGAATTCTGTAGCTGCAGTTTTTGGTATCTCTAATCCTGATTAATGATTTTTTCCATACCCTCTATAGTTTTTCTGAATTTCTTTGTTTGCTTGACAATTAGGTTAGTGTTCATCTGTTTTGTGAACACATGTTTTTGGTATGCTTTTGTTATCTGTGGATTATTTTTTGTCCTTATTTGTATATTTTCTTATGTTAACTTTGGTTGTGAAATTCTATGGTTCTGTTCTTATGCAGAGATCCACAGAGATTAAAACACTAAGGCCCAGCAGATCTTTTACCACCTTCTCAGAGTCACTCCAAGACTTTGCTGACTGCCTTTTCCCTAGTATCATCACGGAGTGAGAGAGCTCAATGAACACACTGTTGTTGCATGAATACAACTTGTTACTCATTAGCTGATACAGGTTTTGGAGAGTCACCATCAAGAATAACTCTAGGCTACAGTGGGGAAAAGCAGCAGTTCTAAGACACACAGCGGAAAACTGATGGATACAGACAAAACCTACAAACTCCTAGTTCAAAGGCTCTATTATATCAATGAAGAACTCTTATACCCAAAATGCCAACAGTGCTTCCATTGAGTAACTGAATATTAAGCAAGCAAAACTAGGACTGTTGTAATGTTGTGATATAAAAAATACGTATTTGGTCTTCATCCCTGGTTTCTGGCACAGAGCCTCTAAAATCCTTGTAATCTGCTGAGTGATTGGGGTGACAGCAGCATCTTTTCTATTCATAATAAGCCCCTTTCAACCTTACCTGAGTTTATGCTAATAATGAATGATTTAGAGAGGACAGAGTCTGGTTGCCAGAGCAACCCACCATGTCAGTACAGGGTTGGAACTTTTAGCCCCACTCCTCGATCTCCTGAGAAGGGGAAAGGGGCTGGATATTCAGTTATGCTCACGTGATGAAGGATCCATAAAAACTGTAAACACTGGGTTCAGAGAGCTTCTAGGTTAGCGAACACGTTGGGGTGCTGGGAGGGCAACACTCTTCCCCTATATCCTGCCCTATGTATCTCTTCCACTTAGCTGTTCTTGAATGTATCCTTTATAATGAACGGGTAATAGTAAGTAAAGTGACTTCCTGAATTCTGTAAGCTGTTCTAGCAAATTACTGAAAGTGAGGAGAGGGTCATGGCAATACCTGATTTGTACTTGGTTGGTCAGAAGTACAGGAGTGGATGGCAACTGTCATCTGAAGTGGGGGGCAGTCTTGTGAGACTGAGCCCTTAACCTGTGGGGTCTGTACTAATTTCAGGTAGTGTCAGAATTGAATGAAATTGTAGGACACCTAGTTGGTGTCTGCAGAGAACTGGAAAAGTGCTTCATGGAAAACCCACACATTTGGTGTCAGGGGTGCTGAGTACAGAGAAAACAGTTTTTTCCATTTAACTCTATTTACCCTTTTGGCATATGGAGGTCCAGTTTTTGCTGTAAAACAGAAATGCTTCCAAGTATTATAAAAATCACAGTATCATTTACGATGTTTGATCACTTTCAAGTGGTTTATGCAAATATTAAATGTTAAGATAACATTTGCCATCATTTACTTTAAAATCACCTTAAAAAAAAAAAGTCAAACTCACAAAAAAGAGTAACAAAGTGGTTAGCAGGGCCTGGGGGATGGAGGAAATGGGGAGAGGTTAGGAAAGTGTACAAATTTTCAGCTATAAGATGAATGAGGTGTGACGACCTAGTGTGAAACAAGGTGATTATAACTGACAACACTGTACTGTACACTTAAAATTTGCTGAGAGAACTTAAATGTTCTTACCACACACAAAATAAAAAAATCATGTGAGGTGATGATGTGTGAATTTACCAGATGAGGGAATGCTTTCACAAAGTGTACATATATCAAGTCACTACAATGTACGCTTCAAATATCTTAAGATTATAGGCCTATAAAGCTGAAATAAAAAAAATAACCTGTATTAATGTCATCCAGGTGCTCATTACATGGTGGAACTATATCAGTAGTTAAAATATACTCTTAAAAAGTAGTAACAGTGGGATAAAAACTTGGCTATCATCTCACAACACGAAGGAAGTGGAGTTTCTATTTAAAACGTATATAATTCATTAATTTATAATATATGTAAATTATATACATTTCATTAATTTATAATATATGTAAATTTGTTGCTCAGAATCAAATCCATCCAATGTTGATTGTATGGAAAAACCAGAATAAAATGTGAATTCTGAATTATTAGAAATCCTTGGGCATGCACATTCCTTGCATCAACTACCACCCAAACTGTATTTTCTGAATTGCTAACAAAGACCTATGTGCCATTACCCACAAACTGCTCTGAAGTGGCTAAGGGATATAACGTCTAACTATTTAATAAACCCCCTAAGTTTGCTTTTCTTAAATGTTCAAATATTGACTAATTAAAAGTCTGAAGTTAATCATGATACCCAATGTTATCTCCCATTACCTTCTACAAGAAAATGATCAAGAATCAGAATTTGAAGTTGGGCTAAGGTCTACATCATAACTTGAAGCAGTATGTGTAAGTTTTAGCTAAAAGTATTGGATGTCTCTTTTTTCACATTTGTAAAATGAGATCACATGGCATAGACCTCTTTAAGTCATTTTTAGAATTAAGGGATATAAGTGCCTAGAGTAGTGCCTAGAACATAGAGAGCCCTCATTACATGTTAGCTATAATGATAATAAACAACAATAATAATGATGACCATGCTCTTCTTGTCAATAAGTACCATATACAGAATGGAAAAACTAATATAATGTTTTGAAATTCTATAGCATTTAGTGATGACCTCCTGTAATTTGATAATCCAAAATAGTAGTCCAGTTAAAGTCAGATAAAAAAAATAGAATTGCTAATCATTAATATATTAGAAGTACTTTTAACTTTAGAGGCCCAAAGTTTAGGCAAAGTTTTTGCTTTGACTAATAATAATAAAAATAATAATAATAATTTAATGAATTACTTGTTCTAATATCAGTATTCATTACTCAGAGAATATCATGATAATTAAAATAATTTCTTGTTTTCTTCCCCTTTCTCCTAACTCTAATTACGGACTCCCTGTTCAAATATCATACCTGCAATAATGCCAGACCTTCTTCATTAGCTCTGTGCTCTGCCCTTTCCATTTTCAGTAGACTTGACACATTAGTTAAATCTTTCAGCTTTTTGGGAGGGACTTTAAGATTTTCACACAGTTGTAGCAATCTTAGGGATAAAATAAAAACATAATTATATTTACTTTTTTAGTACCATTATTTTTGTTTTTTGTTCTGTTTGAAGTACTGTTGCCATCTCTTCTCTGACCTCATATTCTCAAGGGCTATAATATTCTTTTATTAACAGTGGCTAACATTAGCAGTGAGTCACCCATAAAAAGCCATGACACATCATCTTTAAACCTTTCAATTTATTAAGATTTATCTCAAATCATAGGGCACTTAAGCTGCTTCATGAAAGGAAAAAATTCTATTTTACATATTTAACAATTAATTGTATTATATACATTTATTTATACAATTTAATTTTTATACAATTTTATTTATACATATTTTAAAGTAAAACTTTCCTTGTATCTTCTGAAAGTGTTTCCTGGACTATTATAGCACATAATTCTATTGGTTATTGTGATTGTTGGATAAAAGATGGAACACTACTCTGTAAGTCATAATTATGACCCTGGATGCTATTTCAGTTGTCTCAGACAATGTGACCAATGAAAAAGAACTTCTATATCAGTTACTCTAACAATGGCTTTGAAGATAAGTGAGTGCCATAGAGTTTAAGGCAAATAAAACATGAAGATTAAAGTGCTTTGTTCAGAGGCGCCTGGGTGGTTCAATTGGTTAAGTGTCTGACTTTGGCTCAGGTCATGATCTTGTGTTTCATGAGTTCGAGCCCAGTGTTACACTCTGTGCTGACAGCTCAGAGCCTGGAGCCTGCTCTGGATTCTGTGTCTCCTTCTCTCTGACCCTCTCCCGCTCTGTCTCTCTTTCTCTCAAAAATAAATAAACATTCAAAAAATAGAGTGCTTTGTCAAAAGTACTATCATCATAAATACTATTCAATATTAAAGTTAAGAAATCCTTTCTAAATATATAATAAAGGAAAAAATTAAAGAACAAATTAAAAACAAAAAGATAAAAAAACAAATTAAAAACAGAAAAAAAATTAACAAAACAAGGCTAAGAAAGCCTCCTTCAAACCAGGTTGATTAGATCACCAATAGAAACTAACCTATTACTATCCTCACTTGTAGCAGGGAGCAATACAGCTTTCCTAGATTTGATTCTTGAATTCGAGGAAGAAATCAAGGAGGAAAATCTAAATTTGGTTGCTTTTACCTAGCAGCAGCATTTTGGCATTCTCCAAAACCCTACAACTTAAGATTTGTAGGGTTTTAACAAGAGTGGAAACCAAAACTCATCTTCCAAAAAATACCAGATAAGAACAGTAAACTGTTAACTTCGAATTGCTCAACATGAAGGGAGTTAAAATTGACAAAATATTTTTTCAAATCCCAATACAAAACAATGAACTGTAGAAGTAGGCATTTTGTGATTTTCAGACTCTTTTCTTAATAAATTCTCTTAACTTCAGAATTGCATGCAGCAGCAGTTTAGAATATACATTTCCAAATTGTTCATCTTCTTAAAACAATAGAAGCAACAACAACAATGAAAACCCAGTATGAAAGAAAAACTTTATATCCCACAAATGTCTGTTCTGATAACATAGGAACAGATGAGATTTTTACTAATTATGTTCTAACAATTTTCTATTGCATAACTATATTACCTTTTCTTTAGATAGTTAAGATGATACTGAACTTGTTCATGTTCTCTAATATTGTTACTCAAAATTGTTCTGGAAAAGAAAAAACATATTGAATAAGTAGTAGTTTGAAATACAACTAATACAATGTTTACTTTTTTCTCTCTGATTTCTTTCATGTGTCTCTTACTAGCCAGGAAGAATCAATCACTTTTTATTTTATGTTAAATACATTTTAAGCACAGATAGAATCAAAATTCTTTTTATTACATTTTATTATTGTAATTAATTTAGATGAGTTCAGTTTCTTGATGGCAGAATCCATCTTTATATCCCCTTTAGCACGATGGTAGCTTACGTATAGTGCCAATTCAACTCAACTTCTTCCTAAATATCCCTAGTGAGGGAACAACTTTAAAGTTTACAAATAGCAAGTTATGCCACATAGGCTTTGTTTTTCTTTCTTTGATGGAATGATAAGCTTCTGAAATTAATAAAGACTTCTTGCTTAAGGCTAATAGCATCACAAGACATTACGTGTATCTTCTTCTGAAAGAGAAAAATACCCTACCACCATTAAAACAAATAATGACAGTTAAAAGGATACCGTTTGTAGGAAACATTTGAGCACAAATCAGGAGTGAAAAAATTTCATACTTACATTATTACTGATTCCATCATAGCTTGTAAATGCTCTCTGCTCCTCTTTGAAAGAGGCTGCCAGGTTTTTCTCTTGTTGAATGCTACCTTTACCCGTTTTAGATTAGTATGCTCTGTTTGTCCTGTTACTGGTGAGAGAAGAGACTCTGGTCAATCTCAAAGTTTTATGTTTTTACTTAGGAAGAGTTTCAAGTATAAATTTACTTTAAAAAGCTAATAGAATTACAAGAACCAAAATATTATAAAACTGCAGGAATCGTTTAACTTCTTTTTTATTACACAGCCATAATGTCAAGTGTCAAATATGAATATGCTGTCTATTATTATGTTAGCTAAAATATTAGTAGCTGACATTGCAGATACAAACCCAAGACAATTCTAAATGAAGAACCAGGCTACACTTATTAGGATTCAATATAAAAGTCTGGTTCCCAGAAATGATATAAATTAAAGAGCTTCATTGAGAAGACTAGAAAGCTATTTCTACCAAATGTTGAATGGCAACTGGAACAAAATATTCAGGGTCTCCTAGGTTGTTGATGTTGTTCTACTTATAAGGGATAAACAAAGGAGATATGCTACTGGCTCCTCTGAAGATTAGTTCTGGAGAGAAGGGAGATAAAATAATTATAATTAGAAGTATGCAAAGCATTACAAAAGAAAAAGTTCTATGTACTATGTGCACTACACTAATATAAAACCAGAGGACCTAGCTTGGTCTTGGTGAGAAGACGGAGGGAATTCTTCAAAGAAGTGATGCTTAAGTAAAGATGACTGCTCCAAACTAATTTACTCCAAACAAAATTGGACAGTAGCTCCAAACTAATCTATACAATGGTGGTAGGACAGAAGCGTATCTGTTTTAAAGAGAAATCAGTAGAGAAATCATGTGTCTCCATGTCACAAATCAGTAATAATTCAGACTATGGGACACTGGTTTTTTTCTAGTTCCTATCAATTTAGAATCCTACACAATATTTTGCTAGAGGTGGTAAGTAAAATTTCAGTTGAAGAAAATAACTAACAAGTACTACTTATTCTTGCAAAAATGAGAATGCAGCTGTTTATCACTATCTTTTCCAGAACTCATAAACAAGATGCTGAGAATTTTTTCATGAATACAGATAGTATTGAGACCGACAGACAAGTTAAATAAGCTAGAGAAAATAAATACCTTCAGAAGGCAGATGCTTTGGATTTTTATTTTTTGCTGTGTTTCTAACCTAAAGGAAAAAACACATGCACACATAATTAAGCATCAGGTAAAAAGATAGCGTTTTTGATATATATTTGTCATGTACGTCGAAGAGTATCCATATATCTTCCGACAAGATGGAAAAAAGTAGATTGCCACTTCTGCAGAACAAGAGTGTGTATTTATCACAGGCAGCAGATATACTAAAGCAATTCCTGGACAATGGTGATAATGTACAGCAGAATTCCATACAATGTCAAAGAATGTTTTAAAGAAATTGTTAGTCATTTTGCCTGTGAAATAGTGTTATATACTTCACCTACAAAAAAACATAGGGAAAAACACATTTTTAAAATTATTTTATAATAAAAATTTTGGAAGAGAGGGGCACAATGATGGTAGACAGAAGCTAATTTCTCCCAAAGTAATTTTTCTCTATGATAATAAATATATCTTCTCCTAACTCACAGATTTTCCTTTTAACATAGAATCTCTATACACTTTATTCCTAGTCTTCACATTTAAACCTTAGCAATGCCCCATTACCCCTTCCTGAAAATAATTCTCTGATCAGTATCTTTGGAAATTGAAATACATAATTTTCATCTGAGAACTTTTACAAATCATATTGCAATAGCTCTCACATAATATGAATTACTACAATTTGTAGTAAAACTGCCCTTTAGTCTTCACATATTCCTTCACATAGAACAGATGATATTTTCAATCACAAAGTTCTAAATGATAAACTCAGTATTTTCATTACCTTTCTCTCTGGTAACTCCACTTCTTCATCATCAGTTTTTCGTTTTGGGTTTTTTTTTAACTGTTGAGGTCTTTTCTTGGAAGCCCCTGCTTTGTTAGACATCTTGATTAAACAGAACAATCATAACAAAAAGTCTGGAAAGATAAAAGGACACAGAAAAGCTTAAGCCTGCATAACAAATTTTGTTAAAAAGAGCTACTATACATGTTCCAAATTTGCTTTAAAAAAATCGTAATGAAAGTTTTCGGACAGTATTGTTTTTAGAACATTTAAGCATATTTCAAAACAAACATCAGTTATTATTAAAGTAAGTGTGTCTAATTCAATTTCATTCTTAAAAATATCTTCCATTTTTATGGCTTTACAAAATTATGTGAAAATGCTTTTGCATTTCTTACTTTATACTTCCTCAATACAGTAACATTATCTCCATGTTTAGATCCAAGAAAATGGAAATATAAGGTATTAAATTGTCTTACTCTAGTCACAGATATTCTCCATTCTCCTTATGAAAGGAGATAATCTTTAGGATCATATTATGAATCTATGTTGTGGAAATTCAGGTGGAAAATTCACTCATAAGGATTTAAGCTCTAACTCTGCTTGGGCTATTTGCATTTTAAAAAAGCACAGAAGTATACTGATTACCCTGTCCTCCCACAAATTACAAACAGGCACAGAAGTGGATGAAGATGTCAATGACAACATTTAGAATGACTCCTTTTCCCTATCTACTAACTAGTAAGTCACCAAACTTTTCACTGTTAAAAGGAACAGAGGAATAGGATGTTTATTCTTGCATTAGACCATAAGGAGTAGGTAGCTTAGAAGTTAGGTACAGTATACATGGAGGGGTGTGTGAATGTGTTTGCAGACATAGCTGGGAGATATTGCAGGTTCTGTTCTAGACCACTGCAATAAAATGAATACTGCAATAAAGTGAGTCAAATGAAATTTTTGGTTTCATTTGCATGTAAAAGTTATGTTTACATTATACTGTAGTCTAGTAAGTGTGCAATAACATTATGTCTAAAAAAACAACCAATGTACATACCTTAATTAAAACATACTTTATGGCTGAAAAATGCTAACCATCATCTGAACATTCAGCAAGTCAATCACTGATCACCATAACAAATATCATAATAGTGGAAAAGTTTGAAATATTCCAAGAATTCCCAAAATGTAACAGAGACAGGAAGCGAGCAAATGTTGTTGGAAAAATGGAGTCAAAAGACTTGCTGATGCAGGATTGCAACAAACCTTCAATCTGTAAAGAACACGGTATCTGTGAAGTATGATAAAATGAGGTATACATATATGTGTGTGTATACATTACATATATATGTTTTCTAGGCATATACAGTTAGATATGTATCAGTCACCATTTAAAATTTTAGAGTTTAAATATATACGGAGATTGAGAGATAATAAAGGAGGTACTTCGGATAAATCTATTTCTTCAAATTTTAAAAGGTGAAGTTTCAAGATTTTTTCAGTAAGATTAACACAAATAGTGAGACATAATTAATTGAACAATCACCAACTACACTTAAGGACTACTTGTAAGATCATTGACAAAAAGCCGTGAAAGTTAAAATACACTTTACCCTGCTCTTGAACAATGTGGTGCTTTACACCTAGTCTCTCGTGTTATATTCCTGAGATGCCCGATTTTCTCAACTTGTCATCCATGCCCTTATACTTCCCCTACTTAAAAAAGCCAAACCACATGAGAGTTTCACTTGTGGACCTCTCCTGGAAGGCTGCCATATATACAGCAGTACAGGTTGTTCACTGAAGAGTATCTGGGCGAGGCAGCAAAAGAGGGCTGGAATTTAGTACTCACTTCATCCGATAGGTTAAAAATGGTGCAAATTCCTTCTCACTCCAATTATTGAGAGATGGAGTCTATGTTCCCTTATCTTAAATCCTGGCATTCTACTGTTTGAACAGTAGAATACGGTGGAAATGATTCTGTACCAGTTTCCTGGCCTAAACATGGAAAGAATCACAGCTTCAACTTCATCATGTTTAGGATATTTGGTCTAGGAGCCCAGCTACCATGCTATAAGGAAGGCTAACTTGGAGAGGAACTGAAGCCCCAGGCAAAATCCCCAGCTGAACTCCCAAAAAGCAGCCAGCACCAACTTGCCAGCCTGGCATGTACCTGAGCCACAATCAATATGCCGCAGCTGATCCTGTATGGAAAAGATATGAGTCAGTCCTACCAAGTTGTTTCTGATCCCAAATTCTGGAACAAAATAAATTATTATCTCAAGTTAAAAAAAAAAAATAAAAAAATCCTTCCCCAATACCTAGCATACAACACCCAAACTCTTTACCATGCCATTTACAGTCCTGAACAATCTAGCCCTGCCTAGTTCCATATTTTTCTCCCACTACTCCTTGTAAGACTCTCTCTCTCTCTCTCTCTCTCTCTAGTACATTTGAGGATTTCCTGAACACACTTTGAGTATGCATGCACTATGCCCTCTACCTGAGCTGCTCGCTTGCCTCCGTCCACCCTCCCAGAGCATGAACCACCTGTTCTCCATGCCTCCTAACCACACCACTCCACTCTAAAAGTCTGTGGGCTCTTATGGTCTCTAACTTTCAGCTGGCACTTATGTATAGTTTGGTTCTGCTTATCAATTTTTCTTGATATTCTTTATTCAAGAACATATAATTTACTGCTACTCCAAATTTAACTCACAAACTGTGACAGTCCTTTTAAATATAGAAAATGACAGTATCCCTTTAGAAACTTTTATTGCAATTTTGCAACAATTTTATGTATACTGAACTTGACTATAAAATAATTGGCTGTTTTTTTCTTTTTAAATGTCATTTTTCCAGTAATTTATTAAAAACAAACAAACAAACAAACACCACTTTCTTTTTTAGAGACGTTTTAGGTTCACAGCAAAATTAAGCAGCAAGTATGTAGAGTACCCATATACCCTCTGTAACCACTCACTACCCCCAGCCTCTTCCACTACCAACTTCCCACACCTGAGTGGTACATTTGCTACAATTCATGAACTTCCACTGATACATCATATCACCCAAAGTTTACTAGTGTTCATTCTTGGTGTTATATACTCTACGGGTTTGACTAGTAATTAATTTTGGGTTGTACTGTACAAAAGAATCAGTTGTGACAGATTAAAAGTAAATAAATAAATAAATAAATAAATAAATAAATAAATAAATAAAAGTTGGTCTTTGACTACCGGCAAGAGGAGATGCACCATTTTCATCGATACCTATTTGAGGCACTAAACCATAGCGCAATAAGTTTCTCAACCTCCGCACTATCAACATTTTGGATGGGGTAACTCTTTGTTGTGGGGGATGCATTGTAAGATGTTTAGCAGCAGTTATGGTCTCTAGTTGCAAGCACCCTCTCTTTGCAGCCCCTCAGGTTGTGACAACTAAAACTGTCCCCTGGTGGGAATGGACATCAGATTGAGAACCACTGCCAAGAGCAAGTCAGGGATAAGGATAAATGGCCTAGTTCCCAATCTCAACTCTGCCATTTAACTAGCTGTACAATTTTAGGCAAGTAAAGTTGTTCAATTTCCCTACTGGTAAAATGGGTTAAAGTTAAAAAGCACCAACATTAAAGGTTTTTGTGAAGCTAAAATTTTGTACAGAATACGTAAAATGCTTAGAACATAGTAAGAATTCAATAAAGAACTGTCATAATTTTCTATCACTTTTGGGCTAATTGTAAAGGAACTAGAATAGAAATTTTAATATAAATGTAAAAGGAATAGAAATTTTGCCGTTTTAGATCCACAGGAAACCACAGCCTAGCGGTAGTGGGTAGAGACAGATATGAAAACAATTGCTATATAAAATTACATACCATGTGAAAAAGCTAGAAAAGACAAATAAATGAATGACTCGAAATGATGTGTGTGGGGGTGGGGGAAGAATGCTACATGCTATGCAGAAAAAAAAAAGTAACATGTGAATTACATTTTGAAATATTTAGCCAGAAGGACCAGGAATGAAGTATTTGAGAGAAAACAGCAAAAGCCTGATGGCAGAACAGTTTAAAAGAAACTGGTCTGTTCAGGGACAGGGAAAATTCAGCGATATTTTAATGTGTATGGGAGTAATGGACAGAAATAAGACTGAGTAATGGGACAGAAATAAGCCTGGAACGGTGGTTTGCGGCCAGACACTATACTGCAGTAAAGAATTTACCCTTACTCTGTAGGAAACAGGGTGACCTCCTACGCTGTCCTGTTTTCCTTATCGGTTTGCTGAAATTCGTGGAAACCAACTCTCTCAGCCTAGGGCTCTATATAGGCACACAGGGCGAGCGCCAAGTCTGGCAAAACACAAAAATACTCTATGTTTACCTCCTGACAAATGCCTCGGGATAGCAACGCTGCCGACGGAAGTTACCTTAGTACCCAAAGATACTAATCTCTAGAGCTGCACTTCGCCCCAAGATGGGCCGCAGGATATTATGGAAAACGAACGAGGAGGCGGATGAATTGGGGAAAGGAGGAACTGAGGCGCCAGGCGTGGCTTCACTCCGGCCTCGCAAGTCAAACAGTTCAATCCTGGCCCCAAAAGTGATTTCCCTCTCACTGGAAAATCATCTCACGCTCCCGAAATACAAGCCGCGGAGACTGCCATAATCGCACTGGCCACAAAACTCATTCCGCAAGCTGGACGCACCCGTCGATAAAAAGCGTTCATTACTCACCAAAGGTACCTATTGAATGCTCCAGGAGGCCAAACTCTGAGCAATTGGCGCCAAAACCGTTAAAAGTCAACAAGGCCCGGAAGTGGGCGGGTAGAAACCGGAAACTGGGGAGTAGAGAGGCGAGCATTCTAGCCCCCCTCTAACGTCATCAGAGGCGCGCCCACGGGAGCGCGACGAGATTGGCTGCAGGGAGGGCGGTGTCCGCCTACACCCCCTGACTCCTCCAGCTGACTTTTGCGCAAGCTCCGTGAGGGGCTCAGCTGTGTGGATCTCTGACTTCTAGGGCTGGGTCTTCCGAAGCCCAGCCGCCGTCTCTCACAGCCGAGGTCTGAGACAGGCAGGCCGTGAGTAAGACTGTGTATTTAGGGATGTCACCTTTCACTGCCCTCCATTCTTCTGACTCCTCTCTCCCCATTTATCCTTGTCCTCTGAGCCTGTCCTTTTTCTCCTCCCGACTTCCTTATTTACCTTCCCACTGTGACGGCATCCCGCTCTCCCCTATCTTCTTGGGTTTAAAGTCTCGACCGACTTCTCTTCAGCGTGATCAGTGGGAATTCGGAGGTACTTCTGGAAAGAAGGTGTTAGTTCGCCTCGGGGGCCATGTCGCCATCTTCCCACGGGTACCCCAAAACCCCGAGATGCCGCTCGGCAGAGGGCGCTTGCAAGATTGCAGAGGGGTGCGCGGGCGCCACAGCTGTCTCTCTTCTAGGCTGCAGCTCTTGTTACTGTGAGGTTATTTGTAAAAGGTGGAGGACTGAAAATGACTTTGTCTATACTTGTGGAGTGAAGGGTAAGAGGAGAAATAGGAAAGAGAGGTCTAAATTAACATAAAATTATAATTTACTAACTTGTTCTGTTTTATCTTGAAAGAGCAATCTTTGAGACGCTGGAAACCTTGGATAGTGTGTGTATGTGTGTAAAGTTTTAAATCACTTGATGATTTTTCTCCCATCATTTTCTAATATTTAATGATACACTTATGCTAATATTAAATACAATTTGCATGCCGTGTCTTGTCATCTCCAACCCAAATTGTTTGAACATTGATTGAAGGTGGTTAGCCTTTCCTAAAGTATTAATGTGGAACCACATATTAACAGAACTTGAGAGTTATTTGATTCAGAACGGTAGGTATTTTACCCATATTTTGGGAGGGTCTGTAGGGATGGGCTTCATCATTACTCTTTAACATATTGTAATCATCAGTAACTTATATTTGTTTTACATGTTTTTTCTTTGGATCCTTGAAGCCTCTTTATGGTGAGAAAAGGTCAGAAGTCCTGTTGCCATCAGTAGTAGTTGTGATGTCTGTTTCCAGCCTTTGATTTTCTGGAATTTGCCATGTGATTTTCTGGAAGTCACTAAATAGAGGGCTCTTTCCTATCATTTGTCCAGGTTTGGGGAACCAGTATTTTATGCAAATGAATGTGATATATTCTGTCTACAATCTCATATCAGGCAGTTTTCAAATTACCTTTTATGTCATTGCTGTAATGTTTCAGTTATAAATTATTTCTCTCACCTATTTTTAAGCTAGTACATGTAGTTTATGCTTGCATTATGCTTGCAAGAAGATGGATGACAAGGACCCCATGGATATAATAGAGTAAAAATCATAGTAGCTTTAAAAGAATAAAGGGAATTGTTTTGTTGTATTTCTTTTTACATTTTGTTCTGTGTACTTTGTACCCAGTTGAACATACTGCATTTACAATGTTTTATCCTGATTCTTTCACTTAATACTTTTTTTTAAAGATTTTTTTTGACGTTTATTTATTTTTGAGAGACAGAACGTGAGTGGGGGAGGAGCAGAGAGAGAGGGAGACACAGAATCCAAAGCAGGCTCCATCCAGACTCTGAGCTGTCAGCACAGAACCCCATGCAGGGCTCGAACTCATGAACCGTGAGATCATGACCTGAGCCCAGTCAGACGCTTAACCAACTGAGCCACCCAGGCACCCCTCACTTAATACTTTTTGAGCCTGTCTCCTTTTTTTTTTTTTTTTCATCGTTTATTTATTTTTGGGACAGAGAGAGACAGAGCGTGAACGGGGGAGGGGCAGAGAGAGAGGGAGACACAGAATCCGAAACAGGCTCCAGGCTCCGAGCCATCAGCCCCAGAGCCTGACGCGGGGCTCGAACTCACGGACCGCGAGATCGTGACCTGGTTGAAGTCGGACGCTTAACCGACTGCGCCACCCAGGCGCCCCGAGCCTGTCTCCTTTTTAAAGAAACTGCATAACATATTTTAAATTTGACTTATGTATAATAGTATATTACGTATATATAAGTGCATATAATTGTACAATTTGATGAATTTCCACAAACCGAATACATCCATATAATCAGCATTCAGATCAAGACCATCGCCCCAAAGCACCTCTTTTGGGGGCGCCTGGGTGGCGCAGTCGGTTAAGCGTCCGACTTCAGCCAGGTCACGATCTCGCGGTCTGTGAGTTCGAGCCCCGCGTCGGGCTCTGGGCTGATGGCTCAGAGCCTGGAGCCTGTTTCCGATTCTGTGTCTCCCTCTCTCTCTGCCCCTCGCCCATTCATGCTCTGTCTCTCTCTGTCCCAAAAATAAATAAACGTTGAAAAAAAAAAAATTCAAAGCACCTCTTTTGTTCGCTTTCTGTACTAGCTGCCATAAGTAACCACTCTTCTGACTTCTGACATTAAAAATTGGTTTTGTCCATTTTCTAAATATATTTTAATAGCTATGTAAAATTCTATCACTTGTATATACTATTATTCACTTATTCCTACATTGTTAGACATTTAGGATGTTTCTAAATTTTCTTTATTACAAATAAAACTATAGGAAACATGCATTTTTATATGGTAACTTTCCTAGGAGTGTTGTTCCTCAGTGGAATGGCATAATCAGTCCTGACACTTTTTGTGCATATTGCCAATTTGCTTTCCAAAGTAATTAAAGCAGTTTATATTCCCACCAGTGGTTTCTCTTTTGTTTCACAACCGTCTAACAAATGTTGAGTATTCTTATTTTTCTTTAAGTTTCATTAAATTGATAGGTAAGAGATGGTATAGAAAATAGAGTTTTAAGTCCACTTGTTGCTTTATACATTATAGAGCATGATGAATATATTAATAAAATTTGCATCCCCAAACCTTTTAAAATACTAGGCTCTGTATGTTGAAGCTGTATGACTCTAGCAAGTATTTACATAATTCAGATGAACAGTGGAATTTTGATCCAATTTCTTTACTCATTTATTTCTCTGGATCTTAATTTCTATGTGTAAAATGGTGAAATCAGACTTAGTCACTTAGTGTAAGACTGTGCTAGTTATTAGGAATATACAGCTCTAATGTTGGGTCAGTTAATAAATTAGCAGAGAAATATGTATATATGTGTATAATTTTATACACCTTAATATATTTTATATAAAAGTTAAAAACAGTATTTTAATATGTTGTAGTGTGGAAGATGACAGATGTCTAAAGAGAGAAACAGTGCTGTGGTATGGAATACTGAAGAGGTCATTTAGCCCAGCATGTGAGTTCAGGGAAAACCTTTGAATATATTATTTAAATGCTAGGACTTTGAAACCTAGTGCTGCCTAGGTTTAAATGCTGGCTCTTCTGTGTCTCAGTTTTCTCATCTGTAAAATGGGAATAACATTAGTACCTATCTTGGTGGTGTTGTGAGGATGAAAATTGCTACTCTGTGTAAAGCCCTTGTAGCAGTGCCTGGCATGTAGAAAACCCTGCGTATTGGAGATGATGCCTTAGCCAGATTAGCCAGAGAAGAACATTCTAGGTAGATGGAAGAGCAAGAGCAAATCATGGAACTTTGATACATGCAGGGAGCTATAGGTTATCCAGTATTTCTGGAACAGTGATGAGTCTGAGAAGTAAGCAGTGATCAGGTCATAGAGACCTTGAATGCCTATTTCTCTTGTTCTCCATTATTATCTCCAGCACCCAACACAATGAGTGTCATAAAGTAGATGTGAAAAATGTTTTCAATGAAGAAATCAGGAGGTTGTATGTTATCCTCTAAATAATGCAGAACCTTTGAAAAATCCTAAGTGAAGTGTGACATGACCATATTTGCATTGGTGTCAGTGTGTAGAATGGATTAGAGACCCTAAGACTGGCCAGTAAAACCAGCTAACAAAGTATTGAGTTAGAAGACTAGAACAATGATAGTAATTGTGGAGAAGAAGATCCAACGTTACGAATTATCAGGTATAGGAAGCAGGAAAGAAGAGATGAAATCATACTAAAATGCCCTTTTTTCCCTTCTCACCAATAGTTCCCATTTGGCTTTTGTAAACACATATATACTGTACTTCTTTCTCTAGGCCAGTTCGTGTTCCTTTTGGGTGTTTTCCATGCTCCATCATGTTGAGGGCTAAGACTTGGCTTCTTTTGCTTTCACCTCATCACCTCAAGCAGCTCAAAGAGTCATCAGGATCCAGGCTTATATGGCGGAGACTTCTGCACCAGCAACAACCCCTTCATCCAGAATGGGCTGCCCTGGCCAAAAAGCAGTTGAAAGGCAAAAACCCAGAAGACCTGATATGGCATACTCCAGAAGGGATCTCCATAAAACCCTTATATTCTAGCAGGGATACCAATGACTTACCTGAAGAACTTCCAGGAGTGAAGCCATTCACACGTGGACCATATCCCACCATGTATACCTTTAGGCCCTGGACCATCCGCCAGTATGCTGGTTTTAGTACTGTGGAAGAAAGCAATAAGTTCTATAAAGACAATATTAAGGGTGAGATTTTTATGCAAAACATTATATTTATGATCAACCATATATTTCCTGTTCCTGGCTTCTTTTGAAGGGAGACTGGTTGATCTCTGTAAAAATGATAGTCACTTTATAATTTTGTAGTTAAGACTATACTCTGAGAAATATGAATGTTTTTCAACTTCCGTCGTCAAAAAAATGAGTGATCCAGAATAGGGTGCTAAATTCTTGAATGCCGATAACAGTTACATACATGTTACATAAAAAGGAATTAGTTAAACTCATATGACATGAGAGACATTGGCTTTTTCTTTGAGAAGCTTTTTTAAAATTAAAGTTTATTTCTTTTTATTTTAAATTTATTTTTATTTTTTTAGAAATAGAGAATGTGTGTGAGCAAGGGAGGGGCAGAGAAAGGGGAAGAGAGAATCCCAGGCAGGCTTCACACTCACTGCTAGTGCAGAGCCCAATGCGGGGCTTGAACTCACAAACCATGAGAATGTGACCTGAGCCCAAATCAACAGTCAAATGCCCAATGAACTGAACCACCCAGGCATCCCTCTTTGAGTTTTTACTTAACGTTGTTAGGATAGGAATTAAAGAGGAAATGGTTTAAATGGTTTAAAGAAAGTAATAAACAAATGATAATGTACAAATATATTTAGTGCAATCTGGCACTTAGGTCTCTAAAAATCATATTAACTACTATTTCTTTCTGATCTATATTAAAATTATATTGTTTGCTAAATTTGAGGATCTGTACATTTATATTGCAGATGGAGGATCTCATATTTAGTGTAAACTATTTTTATTTTTTTGCATGGTGTTCATAATTCTGTTTTCCAGAATATTTGAATAGCCAAGACATCTTGTTATGACCATATTAAACACAAGAATAAAAATAAGTGAGCATACAAATACCAAGTTATGTTAACTATTTGTGAACAGCCAGATCTTTTCATGAATCTTATAAAGTATTTTTACTGAGGGGCGCCTGGGTGACTCAGTTGGTTAAGTGTCCAACTCTGATTTCGGCTCAAGTCATGATCTCAGATTGTTGAGGTTGAGCCCTGAATCTGGCTCTGTGATCACAGCTCAGAGTCCGTTTGGGATTCTCTCTCTCTCTGCCCTTACCCTGCTCATGTGCACATGTGCTCTCTCTCTAAAAACAAATAAATAAACTTAAAAAAATATTTTTTTACCTAAAATTGTTAAGATAAGGGCAAAATAGGTAAAGGGGATTAAGACATACAAAGTTGAAGTTATTAAAAAAAACAAGGTTAAAAAAAACCTCAAATAGACATAAGATAGTGAGATGTTTTGTTCTTTTTGTTCTGGAACCCAGTTTGTACATATTGCCATATGGGAAAACAGTTTAGGAGATGAAGTGTCTTTATTTAAATTTATTTTGACATGTATAAGCATAAAAATAATGTTTGTTATAAAAGTATCCTATGATGAGCTGAATCGACACTGTTAGTAGTGTTAACATAAATCAGTTTACTTTGATGCCAGACTCTTTAATTCTACATTGTTTTTCCTTTGTGTGTTTAGCTGGTCAGCAGGGATTATCAGTTGCCTTTGATCTGGCGACACATCGTGGATATGATTCGGATAATCCTCGAGTTCGTGGTGATGTTGGAATGGCTGGTGTTGCTATTGACACTGTGGAAGATACCAAAATTCTTTTTGATGGAATTCCTTTAGAAAAAATGTCAGTTTCCATGACCATGAATGGAGCAGTTATTCCAGTTCTTGCGACTTTTATAGTAACTGGAGAAGAACAAGGTGTACCTAAAGAGAAACTCACTGGTACAATCCAAAATGATATACTAAAGGAGTTTATGGTCAGAAATACTTATATTTTTCCTCCAGAACCATCCATGAAAATTATTGCTGACATCTTCCAATATACAGCAAAGGTATTTTCTGCTTCTTTTGGGTTTTGCTTTCCTTCTTTAGATGCAGGAATTTTTATAAAATATCATAACCTAATTTGAATTTGATAAGTGAGTCTGAATAATAGTATAAAGTCAGAGTGTGGGTTTTATGTTTATGTGTGTTGCTAGTTTGTATTTTTTTGCTTTCAACGTACTCATAGTGTGTTGTTACCTATAGGAATCTTGGCATTAGACATTTACTGTATTCTACTTATTTTTAAATTTGTATCCTCTGATAATTGTTAGAATCAGGGAGGGCTCATAATTTATACTTTGTTTCTTGCCAGAGTTCAGATTCAGTTTTGAAGTGCACACTTGTGTCTGACAGTTGGAGATCAAAATATCAGCTGTATTTCTATTAGAAACTAGATTAGAAGATGTCATTTATATCTGCATCCACAATGTGGTCCCTGATATTTCACTCCTGTATTAGGTTTATCTTCCCCAATCAGAGTGGTGGAAAAAGAAGGTTCTTACAGTGTTCCTATCTTAGCAACGATCCCTCCACTGGGAAACATAAAACTTCATTTTCCTCCGAGTAACTAATATGTATTTTCTCTCATCATTTACACTCTGCTTCTTGCTGACATTGCTCTCCGTTTCTTTACGTACCTTAAAGTTAGACCGTATTATTTCATGGCAAAAGGCCAGTCTCTCCTCTACCATGAAACCTTTTTTAAAAAAATCTCTTTGGGGCGCCTGGGTGGCACAGTCGGTTAGGCGTCCGACTTCAGCCAGGTCACCATCTCGCGGTCCGTGAGTTCGAGCCCCGCGTTGGGCTCTGGGCTGATGGCTCAGAGCCTGGAGCCTGTTTCTGATTCTGTGTCTCCCTCTCTCTCTGCCCCTCCCTCATTCATGCTCTGTCTCTCTCTGTCCCAAAAATAAATAAACGTTGAAAAAAAAAATAAAAAAAAAATAAAAAAATCTCTTTTATTTCTTGTAATTGCTATTACCTCAGAACTCTTGCAAGCATTGCCTACTCTTCTCATTTGATATTCAGCTTTTACACTTTGCAATTTTATGTCTTTTCATAGATCTCATTTGTCCCTGTGAACTATATTGTATAGAATTGTATATTTTTATCGCCCTTTTCAATTTCAAGACCATATGTGCAGGATTACATTTATTTTTTATTTTTATTTTTTCAGTTTTCCCAAAACTTTTTATTTTGAATACTTTAAACCTTACAGAAAAGTTAGAAGAATGGTTTTGTGTGTGTGTTTTTTATGTATTTATTATTTATTTAATATAATTTATTGTCAAGTTAGCTAACAAAAAGTGTATACAGTGTGCTCTTGGTTTCGGGGGTAGATTCCCATGATTCATCGCTTACATATAACACCCAGTGCTCATCCCAACAAATGGCATCCTCAATGTCCATCACATTTTCCCCTCCCCTCCTCCCCTCATCAACCCTCAGTTTGTTCTCTGTATTTAAGAGTCTCTTATGGGTTCACCTCCCTCTCTATTTGAAACTATCGTTTCCCCTTCCCTTCCTCTATGGTCTGTTGTTTCTCAAGTTCTACATATGTGTGAAAACATATGATATCTGTCTTTCTCTGACTGACTGATATGACAAACACACGTACAAAGATAGCAGTAGCTTTAACTAAACAGGAGTCAATTCTCTTTCATATGAAAGAAGTTGGAAAGTAGGTTATCAAGAGCTTGGTTGTAGGGTTGCTCCACAGTCATTAGGGTTCCTTTTACCTTGTGCTACCTTACGGTTGAGGAAGTAGGTGGGCTGGATGTGTTTGGCATGGGGAGGGTGGCAACTCCTCTGATTTAAGGTGAATTTCTAGAAGGAACAAATGAAAGTTCCACTATCTCAATGGATACACACAGTAGTGAGAGGAGATTGGAAGTACAGTTCTTGCACATCAGCACTCTGCATTTACGGTTCAGGTATTACGGGAAGAGAGGGGAGAATTGAATAGTTGGTAGCAGGTTGCTTAGTTTGTGCTATTATGTACTTGGGCATTTCCCCTTTTGGAAGGTCCTAATGTCATCTGCAAGTTCAAAATTGCTTTAGATAATCCTTCACATAAGTGTAAAAGTTCTGGTTTCACATACTGGTCAAATAATGTTACATTGAAGTACTTTGTAAACTGTAAACTTTTATATTTTTAAAAAACTTTAATTGTAGAAAAATACACAATGTAAAATTTACCATCTTCACTCTTTTGAAGTGTACAGTTCAGTGGCATTAAGTATATTCACACTGTTGTGCAACCATCACCACCATCCATTTCCAAAACTCTTTTCGTCTTGCAAACCTGAAACTCTGTGCCTGTTAAATAATAACTCCCCATCCTCCTCTCCCTCCAGCTCCTGGAAACTGTCGTTCCACTTCCTATCTCTGTGAATTTGACTACTCTAGGTACCTCATATAAGTGGAATGATAAAGTATTTGTCTTTTTGTGACTGGCTTAGTTCACTTAGCATAATGTCTTCAAGACTCATCCATGTTGTACCATGTATCAGAATTAACCTCCTTTTTAAGGCTGAATAATATTCCAATATTCCAATATTTCTATTATTTTTAAAGAAATTCTGCTACTAAAATCCTCTTTGTAGAGAGGCACCTGCTTCTTTCGTTGCTTCTTATTTATAAGCAGTAAATGCACTCAAATTGTCTCTCAATTCCATGTAATTCAGTCCCCTTACTGTTTTTGCGATGGAACATTTTTCAAGACCTTTTGGTTAATTATAAGTATTAAAAAATGTAAATTACGGATAGTCCATAGCATACATTAGCAACAGCAAGTAACATTTTTTGAATGCTTCCTGCGTACTGGAATAATACTAAGTGGTTTAGGTGAGTCATTTCATTTAATCCTACAGCAACTCCATGAGGAAGTACCTCTATTTTATATTTTAAGAAACCAGGGAATAACTAGGTTGAGA
Source organism: Puma concolor (assembly GCF_028749965.1). Lineage (NCBI taxonomy): Eukaryota > Metazoa > Chordata > Mammalia > Carnivora > Felidae > Puma > Puma concolor. The sequence goes on along the minus strand of NC_141671.1, from coordinate 48,073,328 downwards.
AACTTGCCTGTAGCCTTATGACTAGTTAACTGACACTAGCCATCAACTAGACTTTGAGTACTTTGACTCTAGAGCCCATGTTCTTAACTACCGTACTCAGTTTCTGTGATTTAGCTTTTATTATTTTCTTTGGCCAATTGTTGGGAAGGAGGATAATTTTGGGGCTTGGCAGTATATTTGTGCTATGTACCCTCTCTAATAAATTTTAGGGGAATGGTAGAAATGCCATCTTTTTAGTGATTTGGCAAGAAAGAACCTGTCTGGGATATGCTTAGCATTAAACATCACAGTAAATCCAATTGAAGTCTTTGATTTCTAATCCATGTATCTTAATCCTGTTTTATTTCAGTATGTAGTCATTTTCGGTGACTTCAAAAAGAACTTCAAACAAGAAAATTGATAACTAGTAAAACTTAAATGTATTTATCCTTAGAAGATTAGCCCAAAGTTATGAGATCTTAGGATCTCTTAAGAGGTCACAGTCCCTGGTTTGGAATTAAAGATGTTTATTCAGTTTTCGGACTAAAGGTTCATTCCTACTTTTAGCTAATTAATTTCAGAGTTTAAACTTTGACTCTAAAGAATGGTTAGTGCAAATTCTTTTTCACCAGAAAAATAAAACAGGTGCAAATTTTACAATGGTTCATTGAATCACCACTTAAATTGAGGAGTGAATTAAATATAACAAAGTAAGCATTAAATATTTTCAGTTAATGTTAAAGACTACTTAGTGTATCTGAGTTGAACATCATTTAGAAAATAATAGTCTTTTAGAAAATGAGTTTAATAGAGAAACTTTAAAATTTTTTATTCACTGTTATATTTTTTATTATTTCATGTAGCACATGCCAAAATTTAATTCAATTTCAATTAGTGGATACCATATGCAGGAAGCAGGGGCTGATGCCATTCTGGAACTGGCCTATACTATAGCAGATGGGTTGGAATACTGTAGAACTGGACTCCAAGCTGGTCTGACAATTGATGAATTTGCACCAAGGTGAGTAAATTGACCTCAGAGGTTGTTTCAGTGTTAGGAAAATTTTTAGGACCAATTTATGAATATATAGTAAATATATTGATAAAATGAATTTGTGTATATAAATGTCATACTAGATTCTCTTATGTTTTATTGGAGTAATAATAAGAGAATAAGCCAATACTGTTTACAATTAAAAATTAGAATTAAAGTTTACTCTACTTCTTGGTAAATGAGAGGAATCTTGTTTTTCAGTTGCTCACAGAACACAATTAACTGGTGTATTTTGACAATTAAACTGTAAACATATAAATGATATTGACTTTTATTCTTTATTTTTCCATTTTAAAAAGAAGTCATCTATTACATTTTTTTCTGTTGCACTTGTAATTTAAGTGTTTTGGAATTCACAGTGCTATTAAACATTTCTGTTTTAAAACAGCTTATTAATAAATTTATATAAAAAATATACTTGATTGAAGTTTAAGAATTGTTTAAATTTGGTGATTAAAAATTGGACATATGAGTAATTGCTAAGTTTTGCTCTGGGCCAAGCACAAACTTATGTGCTGGGAATAAAATTTGTAAAAACATGACTTTTGCCCTCAGCGAGTTCATAGACTCTATATCAGAGGTTGTTGCATACATATTATGACAGCAGTTCTCAAAGTGTGGTCTAAGGACCCCTCAGGGTAACTAACCCTTCCTGGGATCTTTCAGGTCAAATTGTTTTCATGATTGTATTAAATCTTTATGTGCCTTTACCACTTTCATTATTTCAAGAGTGTACATTGTTTTCCAGAAGCTACATGATATGTGATGTTGCAATAGATTGAATGTAGAAGCAGATACTTATTCCAACTGTCTTCCCTTAAGCCACACATTAGATTTGCAAAAATGTAAACTAGTGACTTTTTTATTACAATTTTTTTTATTTTAGCAAAGTAATTGCTTTTCATAAAAATGTTACTTTTGTTAACATGTATGTTTACTGTTTCTAAATGAATTAATATATACAATATTGATAGATATTATCCAAATAAAAATTCTTTGGGATCTTTAGTATTTTTAAGAGTGAAAAAGTATCCTGAGACAAATATTTGAGGACTGCAATGTTAACAATTTCTTCCAAGGGCATATCAAAAAATTTTACTAGTTTTTAGCTTAATTAAGGCTCACCTTGTTTTATTTGAAGAAACACAGCCTTTCTGCCTTTAGGCATGGGCAAGTAAACTAAATGTGTAAATCAGTGACAGAATATAAGATAAAAAGGAGTAGTGGGTTTGGGGGCAATTGGAGAAATACATTCCTAGACCAAATATACTATAATTCTTTCAAAACAAAACAAAACAAAACAAAACAACAGGAAAACTTTCTTGCTATCCAAAACCACAAGTTTGTGGTTTTATTCCCTTCATGGGTTACCCCTGACTTACATATTGGGTGTTCTTGAAGTATTTATTTTTGGATAGTGATTCATTCTGTATTTAAAGACACAAGAGGAACTTCTTTTCTATAGAAGACCAACTGTGAAGTGAATAATTTCTACCTGAAGCAGGTAACCACAGCTATTTCTTCTGTGTGCCTAAAACTGTACTTTTATCTGTTAGGTTTAAAGTTACTTATGTATATATGCTTATGCTTTGATTTTAATTCAGATTAAGTTGTTTGAAATTAAAATGTGGATGCTGTTTTGTTTAGTGTGTGGTACACTTAGTTTTATTTTCCATTTTAGATTGTTAAGTATAATCAAATAATGGACTTAACATTACTATTTTAGGTTGTCTTTCTTCTGGGGAATTGGGATGAACTTTTATATGGAAATAGCAAAAATGAGAGCTGGGAGAAGACTCTGGGCTCACTTAATAGAGAAAATGTTTCAGCCTAAAAACTCTAAATCTCTTCTTCTAAGGGCGCATTGTCAGACATCAGGATGGTCACTTACTGAGCAGGTATGTGCATAATTTAAAGTGTAGAATTTTAGTAAAGTCATATATTGTCTTACAAGCAAGATAGCATAGTCAGGAAGTAGGTTTAAGAAGCTATCTGTTAATATTTGAAAATTATAATTATTCTAAAGCATAATGCACATTGATGGTTTTTACGCATGTATTATAATAAATGAAGTTGGCTCCTTCTAGTGGTTAATAATATAAAATCATTTAAACGTTAGCTTGTATGCAGTGCTGTTTTATCTTTTTAAAAGTAAAGAAAAAATATGATGAGGAAGAAGTACAAAACACAACTTAGTTAATATCGCCTTAAATAATTTTAAGAGTTTAAATTATTTTTTTAATATTTATTCATTCAGAAAGAGAGAAAGAGAGCATGCAAACGAGGAAGGGTCAGACAGAGAGGGAGAGATAGCATCCCAAGCAGGCTCCCCACTGACAGCACAGAACCCAATGTGGGGCTTAATCTCACAAACCGTGAAATCATTACCTGAGCCGAAATCAAGAGTTGGATGTTCAACCGACTGAGCCATCCAGGCACTCCAAGAGTTAAAATTCTTAACATAAAATCACCTAATTAAAAATTTGTGCATCTGTATTATTTATTTTAGTTATATTTATTTTAGTTTAAATAAATATGCATGCAAACATACCATTTAAATGCTATTTTCATTTGCATAATTTAATTTCATTCTATTAAAAAACTGATCTTTTTTCATGCATTTTCTTTCCATATAAAATTATTTTGATATATTAAAAATAATTCATAACTTTAAAGCTACATTTCTTTTATACACCTAAAAGTAAATAAAAACTAATATATCTATTAAATATTGCTTCGGGTCCTTATAAATGGAGAAGTAGAGATTTCAGGATTGGAAGGAACTTTAATAATCATTTTTGTCTTAACCTTCTCATTTTTACAGCTAAGGCAGCTAAAGTTCAGAAAGGTCCAATGCCTTGCCCCAGTCATAATCAGGAACAGAATGAATCCAGATTTCTTATCTAGATTCATTGTTCATCTGTTTATTAATCACTTATTAATAAATCATTTATTGAGTGCCTATTAAGTCTGGCTTGTTTACTAATTAATCTTAATTTGTTGGATATTCTGAAGCCTAATGTAGGCATTGGCAAAGTAAGTACACAGTAGCCACTGCTTAATCATAGCATCCTTTATCAGTTGTCCCCTTGTTTTGACTTTTTGCTTTTCTCTGAATGTTTTAGGACCCTTATAATAACATCATTCGTACTACAGTAGAAGCAATGGCGGCAGTGTTTGGAGGGACTCAGTCTTTGCACACAAATTCTTTTGACGAAGCCTTGGGTTTGCCAACTGTGAAAAGTGCCAGAATTGCCAGGAATACACAAATCATTATTCAAGAAGAATCTGGGATTCCCAAAGTGGCAGATCCTTGGGGAGGTTCCTATATGATGGAATCTCTCACGAATGATGTTTATGACGCTGCCTTGAAGGTCAGTTTCTCCTCTTTGAAATTTTGGTTTTAAGATTTACAGATTTATAAAGGTTATTAGGTATTTTGATATGTAAATCAAATCATAGATTTATATCAAGATTTATAAAATGTTCGAGAGAAAAAGAGAATTTTAGGTTTGACCTTCTAGTATACAAAACTGAAACATAATTTAAAAATATAATTGTGGGGGCGCCTGGGTGGCGCAGTCAGTTAAGCGTCCGACTTCAGCCAGGTCACGATCTCGCGGTCCGTGAGTTCGAGCCCCGCGTCGGGCTCTGGGCTGATGGCTCAGAGCCTGGAGCCTGTTTCCGATTCTGTGTCTCCTTCTCTCTCTGCCCCTCCCCTGTTCATGCTCTGTCTCTCTCTGTCCCAAAAATAAATAAACGTTGAAAAAAAAAATTTTTTTTTAAATAAAAAAAAATAAAAATATAATTGTGTTTGTATTAAAGTATTTTATTCAAAGAGTTAAAAAGAGTATTAGTATTAAAAGGCTGTAACATAAAAAAGCAGTCCTTTGTCTTCTACTTGCTTTTTTTCCTGCTTCTTTGAATCAAATGCATCTTTTTTGTTTGTTTTTATCTCCATATTTAAAAATTATACATATGCACTAGTTCTAATTCCATCAATTTTAGTCATTACCTATTGCTTTGTAGTATGGTAGTTAAGTATTTTAGCTGATTCTTGCCTCTTTTTTCTTTTGTCTCATAATACTACCAATATAATTACATCTCAATAGTATACATCCTTCTGAAGTCCTCCAGTGCTGTCATTTGATTTAGACTAGTTTCTCTCTAGACCTGCTGACCATTGCAGTCCTTTGACTAACCTTTGTCATTATCCTGGGAATTCTTTTCACCTCTGCTATGTTGAATCTGTATCCTGAATGCTGTGTCTATCTCTGTTGATTTATCCCTTGTTATTTTGAACGATACCTCATAGGAACCTCTCAGAAGTTGTACATAGGGGATGAATTATATGAAACTTTGGATGTTTGAAAATGTCTTTATTCTACTCTGGTATTTGGTTGATAGTCTGTGTTTGAAATTATTTTCATTTGAGAGTTTGTAAACATTGATCTGCTTTTTATTCTAGCTTCTAATATTTCTGTTTAGAAATCTGAAGCTATTTCTACTCTCAGGACCTTTCTTTCTAACAGTTTTAGGATCTCTGTTTTTGAGTTGGGGGACATTGATGTGTATATTTTTCCTATATTGGACTAGACCTTTGGTGGGCATTTTTTATCTGGCCTATTTTTCATGTTCTCATATCTCTGGAAAATTGTCTTGTGTTGTTTTTTTGATAGTTTCGTCCCTGCCATTTTTTCTGTCATTCTCTTTCTAGAACTCTTAATTATTGGATAAGGACCTCCTGGAATGATACTCTGATGTTCTTATCTGTTTATAACTCATCTTTGAGATTCTGTTTTGTTTTCTTAGGGAGTCGTCAACTTTAAATTTCTACTCACTTTAAAATTCATATATCATATTTTTAATTTCCAAAAGCTCATTTTGTTCTCTGTGTTTTGTATGTTATGTTACTTGTTTCATTAATACAGAATATAATCTTTTTTTCTGAGGATATTATATTTTTTGAAGTTTTGTTCTCTATCCTGTATTGTCTCTTTTCTCTGTGTGCCTTTTGTCTTTAATCTTATTATTCAGAATACAGGTTTTTATATCAAGATATCTTACCCTTGCCTCTCTATGTACTTGGTGTTTGGTAGCCCATTGCTTTTCTACAGAGATAAACTTCGGTCTGTTTTTTGCAGATGTAAGCTTTGGTTGTCCTGACAGAATGGGAGAGGGATAGTTCTAAATTCTCAAGTAGTCTTCCTCTTTTTAGCTTCCTGTCTTAGCTTTGGTTCAACACAAATTCTAATTTCTTGAATTCTTCTGGAAAAAAAACCAAGTTTTACTTTGTTCCTTTCTGCTGTGTCATATACCATTCCTCCATTCATTTTCCCACCACCTCATGTATAAATAAGGCTGTGATTGAAGGTTTAGATGTATGCTGGTGTCAATAGCAGTAGAGTTATGTTATTATTGTGCTGATCAAATAAAAAATGAAGTTGCATTTTGAAATACTTTCCTTAAAGAGTATTTATTTATGTATCCATGAAAACTTATGTAACTAAAAATAAAGACTATTGATGTTATCTTTAGTTTTCTCCTAAGACTTGAGTGACAGGTTTTGTGCTTCCAGAATATACATCTTAGTTTTCCTGTTGTCTTTTGAAGTAACTTTAAATATATAATTTCTATCTTTTTTGAGATATAATGGACATAACACATTGTATTAATTTAAGATATAAAACATGATGATTTGATATATGCATGAATTGTAAAGTGATTACCAGAGTAGTCACTTTCCATACCACACAGTTATACAATTGCTTTTTTCGTGTGATAAGAACTTTTAACATCTACTGTCTTAGCAACTTTCAAATATACAGTACAATATTGTTAACCCTATGGAACTTTTTTCCTCTTTAAACAATTTTTTTTAATGTTTATTTTATTTTTGAGAGAGAGAGAAATAGAGACAGCACAAGCAGAGGAGAGGCAGAGAGAGAGGGAGACACAGAAGTGAAAGCAGGCTCCAGACTCTGAGCTGTCAGCCCAGAGCCTGACGTGGGGCTCAAACTCAGGATTTGTGAGATCATGACCTGAGCCGAGGTCAGACACTTAGGCAACTGAGCTACTCAGCCACCCCATTTTTCCTTTTTTAAAAAAAAAAAAAATTATTTTATTCATTTATGTCTACACCTAACATGGAGCTCAAACTCACCCCGAGATCAAGAGTTGCATGCTCCCCCTGACTGAGCCAGCCAGGCACTCCTAACTATAGAAAAGCTCTTGATGTTAGCTTAATTCTTTCCTTATGAAACATTAAACTTACCACTAGAATAGTTTAGGATTTTAGTAATATTGGTAATTATGTAACATAACAAATTTGTATAGTTTATAAAAATATCATTATATTCTTTTCCAGTTTTATTAATCTATTTTTCTTAATAGCTTATTCATGAAATTGAAGAGATGGGTGGAATGGCCAAAGCTGTAGCAGAAGGAATACCTAAACTTCGAATTGAAGAATGTGCTGCCCGAAGGCAAGCAAGAATAGATTCTGGTAAGATAAAATGAAAATGTTTATATGTGAAATCCAGTACTGTACTTAAAAAGAAATATTAATTTCCGTTTAAAGATAACATACATAGTTAATAAAACAAAAATAATAGAAAAATGAAACTTAGATGTTTCTTTATCTATCTATCTATCTATCTATCTATCATCTATCTGTCTTCCTGTTTGTATTTTTGCATGCATGTATGCATATGGGCAAGCATATGTACAGAGTATGTGTTGAGGTATGCCCGTGTGTGTGTGTGTGTGTGTGTGTGTGTGTGTGTTTGTGTGTAAGTGGGTATCTCCAGCGTTTTGAAGATGTTATTATTATTAGTCATTGTGCTCTGCATTGGAGTATTTATTCATTCATTCAGTGAACACTTTTTTTTTTAGTATTTAGCATTTGGGGCACTGTATTATGTCTGGGATACAACTGTGAACAGGAAAGACATGATCTCTTCACCCTTAGAGTTTACATTTTAGTAACAAAGAGACAGAAAATGGGCAAGTGAACACATAATAAAATAATTATAGATTGTGATGAGTTCTGAAAAGGAAATAAGGAGAAGAGTTGGGTGGCAGGATGTCTTTAAATGGTAATAATCTGGTAGTTTGAGGCAAAATATATTCTTATTATGTTAAGGAAATATCTTTATAATTCTGGTTTATTACTTACAGATTTTAAAAGTACTTTTTGTTAAAAGCTATTGGCTGTAAGAGATACAAGAATGTATTGAAAACATTATTGGATGTTATTTCTCTCCCTTATAAGTCTTTATTTGCTGCTATTATTTTAATTTTGTAGTTGTAGAAGAGGATTTGTCAGAAACTCTGAGAAAGTATATAGTTTGAGAGAATAATAAAAATCCTCCCTTAAAGAGATCTGATATATACCAGTTCTTTCCCCTCTCACCCCCATTTTGTTGTGATTTGCTGATCTATATTGAAGTTTCATTAAGATTTAAGAATACTATTTAAAAATATTAAGCTTATAAGCAAAGTATGTGATGATCAGAGCATTACTATTAGGGAAGTATTTATGAATAGAATCTACATATTATTTTCCTCTGGGAAATTGATAGGTTCTGAAGTGATTGTTGGAGTAAATAAGTACCAATTGGAAAAAGAAGAATCTGTGGATGTTCTGGCGATTGATAATACATCAGTGCGTAACAAGCAGATTGAAAAACTCAAGAAGGTAATGATAGCTATCCTATTTTGAGTGCTTTCTGCGCATTGTGTAAACCCTTACATTGTCTTGTTTAATCCTTACAACAACCACATGAGGTGGGTATTATTTCCCAACATTTTAAAGTTAAGGAAACTAAAGATAAGGGAGATTGAGAAACTTGCCCAGAATAAATAATTGAACAGCTAAGACTCAAATTCATTTTAAACCAAGACAGTTGCCTCTGTGAAACTTATATGTTATTATTAAAAATCTCACTGTAATAACACCTCACATAAATTACAGATTAAAACAAAGGCTTAAATGATTATATAACTCACTCAAAACTAAAAATTAAGTTCAGAGTATATGAACCCAGGGCTTCTCACTGATTTGTTTCCATTAGCCCATGGTTCCTGATACCACTATGAAAGGATCATTTGCTTTCTGTTTTTTTCTTTTTTCTAATTCAAATATATTTTAATAGTACTTTAGTAAGATACCATTTGTAAATGAAATATATTTATTTTAATGGAAACTAGATTATTATCTTAGCTTTATTGCCAAGTTCTCACTGAGCTGAATCAAAATATATGAAATACTAAAATAGATAAAACATTCTTATAGTTATAATCTATATATTTATTTTGTATGAAGCTACTGTGGTCTTTTAATCTCTGGCTTTTATAATTACTGTTATTTCCAAAGCAAGAAATTGAATTTTTTTTCTTAGATTTTATTTAAATTCAAGTTAGTTAACATACAGTGTAGTGTTCATTTCAGGAGTAGAATTTAGTGATTCATCACTTACATACAACACCCAGCGCTCATCCTAACAAGTGCCCTCCTTAGCCCATCCCCCACCCACCTCCCCTCCAGCAACCCTCAGTTTGTTCTCTATAGTTAAGAATCTCTTATGCTGTGCCTCCCCCTCTGTTTTTATCTTACTTTATTTTTCCTTCCCTTCCTCTGTGTTCATCTGTTTTATTTCTTAAATTCCACGTATGAGTAAAGTCATGTGGTATCTTTCTCTAATTTATTTCGCTTAGCATCATATACTCTAGTTCCATCCATGTTGTCGCAAATGGCAAGATTTCATTCTGTTTGATGGCTGAATAATATTCCATTGTGTGTGTGTGTGTGTGTGTGTGTGTGTGTGTAAATATGTACATCTTCTTTATCCATTCATCAGTCGATGGACATTTGAGCTCGTTCCATAATTTGGCGATTACTGATAGTGCTGCTATAAACATTGGAGTGCATGTGTCCCTTTGAATCAGCATTTTTGTATCCTTTGGATAAATACCTAGTAGTGCAATTGCTGGGTCATAGGGTAGTTCTATTTTTAACTTTTTGAGGAACCTCCATACTGTTTTCCAGAGTGGCTGCACCGGTTTGCATTCCTACCAATAGCGTAAGAGGGTTCCCATTTCTTCACATCCTCTCCAGCATCTGCTGTTTCACAAGTTGTTAATTTTAGTTATTCTGACAGGTGTGATGTGGTATCTCATTGTGGTTTTTGATTTGTATTTCCCTGATGTTGAGTGATACTGAGCATGTTTTCACGTGTCTGTTAGCCATTTGTATGTCTTCTTTGGAGAAATGTCTGTTCATGTCTTCTCATTTCCTAACTCAATTACTTATTTTTTGGATATTGAGTTTAATAAGTTCTTTATAGATTTTGGATACTAGCCCTTTATCCAATATGTCATTTGCAAATATCCTCTCCCATTCCGTAGGTTGCCTTTTAGTTTTGTTGATTGTTTCCTTCACTGTACAGAAGGTTTTTTATCTTGATGAGGTCCCAATAGTTCATTTTTGCTTTTGTTTCCCTTGCCTCCGGAGACATGTCTTATAAATGTTGCTGTGGCCATGATAAAGGTTGCTGCCTGTGTCCCTCTAGGATTTTGATGGCTTCCTGTCTCACATTTAGGTCTTTTATCCATTTTGAATTTATTTTTGTGTATGGTACAAGAAAGTGGTCCACAAGAAACTTGAAATTCTTTAGTTATCATTAATGCTTTTTCTGTGTTTACTTTCTCTGTGATAGTTTAAGATACGACTTTTTTCTCTCTTCTGTTTAGATGTTCTTTAATAATCACGGGCACATTGGTGACTCAGTCGGTTGAGCATCTGACTCTTGATTTCAGCTCAGGTCATGATCCTAGGATTGTGGGATTGAACCCTGCATCGGGCTCCACCCTGAGCGTGGAACTTCTTAAGATTGAAAATCAATCTCTCTCTCTCTCTCTCTCTCTCTCTCTCTCTCTCTCTCTTTCTTTCTCTCCCTCTCTCTCCCTCTGCCTTTCTCCCCCACTCCAGTGTGCTCTCTCTCTAAAAAAAAAAAAAAAGAATATAAGAGTTTGTTCAGTTAGACTGCATGCACCACTATCATTTTCCATTTTTCTATTGCAGTTAATGGCATTATTTCCATTTTCACCCTCCAGCAGAAGATAACTCCTCTCTCACATTTTTATCACTTTTTTAAAAGGTCCTCCTTAGGATATATCATTTTATTTTGAGTCATCACAAAAGTCTCAACATATATTATATTTGGAAAAGCCCTTTTCTCCCCTCTTATACTTTACACTTTTATTAACTCTGCACCCTTACAGCTTGAGGCGTTCCATTTACCACAAATGGTGTTAAACTTTATTTCAGGCAAGAGAGAAATTCGGTAATGTTAATGGAGTTGGGTTTTTCCTTGCCTTTAGTGTAAGATTTTTGATCCATTTCTGCTTATAGATATTACATGATTTTAGTAGCATCTTGAGTAGTATCATATTTAGACTCTTTTATAGGTGGTGCAAACTTGTAAAAAATTGGATTTTAGGTAACTTTGTTTAGGCAGATTGTTGGCGGAGCAGAGTAGAGCTAGGATCTGAGGGGAAAAGGTTTTGACTGTGCTTTTCATGGTCTTTCTGTCTCCGCTGCAGTATTTCTCATCATCTCTGTCTCTTTCTTTCTCTTTGAGAAGACAAAAAACAATATACATATATATTATTACCAATATATTGTTAGTTAGCTAGGGAAAACAATGTATAACAAATATTCTCTATGTTGTAATCTATTATTATTTTTTCTTCCTTGTCACTATTATTCTTTAGTGTGCCTTCCATATAAAAGACCTACTTGTTTTTGATGTCTTGTTACATTAGTAAAGCCTAAGTAGCATGTACTAACTACTTTGGAGAGGCTTCAGTGTTATTTCTCATTGCCCTGTGTATTTCTGATTTATCAGGGCTATGCAGAATTCAGTATTGTTTTAAATGTTTATTGAATGAGTAAGTGAACAAACTGAATGAATATCAGACCTAGGATACATATTATTCTCTCCTTTTTTTTTCTTTTGTTTTTGTGGTTAAGATTATGGAACAATTTCCATGTGACGTATATCAGTGTCTAATCTCCTGATCTCTGTTTTGTTCTTTTTTTCATGTAAATTGACCCTTTTCTTGACCTTTTCCATAAGGTCAAATCCAGCAGGGATGAAACCTTGGCTGAACGATGTCTTGCTGCATTGACTGCATGTGCTGCCAGTGGAGACGGGAATATTTTGGCTCTTGCAGTGGATGCAGCTCGTGCAAGGTAATGATATTTAAGTTCGGAGATTTCCAAATACCAGAAGTTGACCAGTTTAGGGGTGCCAGGGTGGATCACTTGGTTAAGCATCTGACTCTTGATTTAAGCTCAGGTCATGATCTCAGGGTGGTGGGATTGAGCCCCTCGTGTGTGGAGCCTGTTTAAGATTCTCTCTCTCTCTCTCTGTCTCTCTCTCTCTCTCTCTCTCTCTCTGTCTTTGCCTCTGCCCCCCTCTTAGTCTCTCTCTCTCTCTCTTTTTCTGAAATAAAAAAATTTTTTACAAGTTTACCAGTTGAGATTTTCAAAGTGTCCATAAATAAAAGGTTGCTTCTATAAACCTTGTGAGCCTAAAAGAAAATATTGGAAGTGCAAGTGAAGTTAATTTTTGTTTTTCTTAAATATCTGTGCACTTGCGACATTCATATGTTTTTTTAAACATGTAAACATTATGAGGCTTTAATCCTTCTAAATAAAATTTAAAAAATGAAACATTAATACTTAAAAAATACCAAGCACACATTTGTCAGATTTTGAGAAAGTCCATCTTACTAGTAACTAGCTAAATAGATCTAAACATTTCTACAGATAGATGAACAAAACAGAGCAGAAGTGATCGATTTTTGTCAAATTCAGTTACTGGCAAAATAAGGTAGTGAGAACTGTTCAGGTGTGTGTGCTCATTTCTCATCTCCAGAGTAAAGCTGAGGTCAGTCATCTCAGCAGTTAGATGGTAACGAATTATAAGTGAACTCACGTATGTTCTTCACCAAGGGCATCATGAAACTTCTTTGAGCAGGAGACATGGGTAAGCCCTCTCCTTTCCTTCATGGGATGAAAGGTAGTGGGCTCACCACCCCCAGGAACTCGCGTGCCACGATGTGGTGCAGGATGCAGTGCAGCTGGTAGGCCAGCTAGCCCAACAGCGGGGCCACCGAAGACATTTTATTCATTTACAATACTTGGATAGCACCAGGGTTTGAGCAGATAGAGCATTCATTATTCATGATACTCCAGGGTCCAGTTGTGTCCCGCCGGCCTATTCTGGAAGCATGTGGAGCTATTAAAGGTGTATTAAAAATCAAACAGACTTTGATTTAGAGTTCATTAATGCGTAAGTACTTAATTTTCTGTTTAGTGACCAGTGACTGAAGCTTTCTAACAAAGTTTGGGAAAGGGTTAAAAGTATTCATAGATGAGAAAGGATGAACCAGGCTTTCAAGAATTTCAGCAAGTGATAACAGAAAAACCCACTGAAGCCCTTCAGAGGCAGCTAAGCCTCCTTCACCACCTCCTGCAGGATGGGTAGAGTGTATTCATCCTGTGTATTTCCACTGGCTCAGGACATTTCAAGCTGTTGTAGTGAATCCATGTCCCTCATTTGCAGGTTGAGAAGTTTGATGCATTTTCGAGCATAGACATTTTTATTTTTGACAGTACACAAAACTACTCTTTGTCCAGAGGTAGGCAAGGCTTCCAAAGCTATTCATAGATATCTTTGAATGGATACCCCAAAATAAAGGTCAGTCAGTACTTTGCCTCATAGGACATGCAGAAAAGCAAGTGAACCACAAAAAATTTTCTCTCCATAGATGATGTCATTGGTGAATTATTTTTGCTTTTGTTATTTACGAACTTTTTTTTTTTTTTTTAACATGTTGTTTTAAGTACTTAAGAGGTAGGATAACTAGTGTGTGGATTGGGTTTTTGTTTTTATTTTTGTTTTCCAGTTTTAACTTCTTAAATAAGGTGATTTCTGTGCTTAAAATCCTCCAGAGGTTTCTCATGCTTTTAAATTAAAACCTAATCTTACAATGGCCTGCAGGATTGTGTGAGATGTGACTCTGGCCTCTCTCTCTGACCCAACCTTATTCTGCTTACTTCATTATGCTGTGTCCCCAGTGTCCTTCTTTCTATTTTTAAAACATAGAACATGTTTTGGTTTTTTGTTTTGTTTTCTTTTTTTACCTCTGAGAACCTTTGCACTTAGTATTTTCTTTTTCAAACACTTTTCCATTCTCCTTTATGTTCCCTTCAGTTTCTCCTTTTCATTATTTAGATCTTAGTTCAAAAGCTTTATCTTCATTATCTTCAGAATAGCTTTTCCAGACACCAGATTTCACCTTTTTAGTGTGTTCATAGTACTTATTATCATATGAAATCCATATTAATTGACTTGAGTTCATATGTATTGTCTGTATCCTCTGACTAGATGGTAAGCTCTGTGAGAGCAGGTTTCTTTTCCCCCTCCCCCAGTCTTGTTTGTCACCGTATGTCTGGCACTTACCATGCTTGCCCTATATTAGACACTCAATAAATGTTGAATGAATTAATAAACAAATGAATGGAATATGCTAAAAGACTTTTTATCAAAAAGTATCAATGGGAATTTTGCTCTTTGCCCTGTAGTATTTAAAAAAAAAATTTTTTTAATGTTTATTTTTAAGAGAGAAAGAGAGAGAGAGAGAGAGTGGGGGAAGGGCAGAGAGAGAGGGAGACACAAAATCCGTAGCAGGCTCCAGGCTCTGAGCTGTCAGCACAGATCCTGATGCAGGGCTCGAACCCACAAACTGTGGGATCATGACCTGAGCCAAAGTTGGATGCTTAACCAGCTGAGCCACCCAGCCCTCCCCAAGCCCCCCACCCCCTGCCCTAGTTGTATTGTTAATTGGTGAATTATTCAGTAATCTTTACATGCTTGTCTATCTATAGTTTTTAAGTCAGCCATTTTTTGTTTCAAAAATGTTAAATTCCCTACTGTCCTAATGTTAATGCTTTGTTAGAGGGAAAAACAACCTTAGGTTGACAATGGCTAGGCCCCCTGCGATTCTTCTTTAGCATATGAAAATCCCTTTGGAAACTTCCCCCTTGACTTTACCTCCCCAACTCCCAAGTATATAATCAGTCTCTCCTTACTATCCCAGGACAGCTCTTCCTGCCCATGGGTCCTGTCCCCATGCTTTAATAAAATCACCTTTTTGTACCAAAAAAAAAAAAAAAAAAAAGAGAGAGGGAGAAAGATTGCTATGTATAGAGGCATCCAGAATCATTTTTCATAAGTAATCTGAGGAAAGAAGCTTTCATCAGTGCAGTAGAAAACATTTTTATTTAAGTAAAATAAATGAGTGAGAGAAAGACATATACCATAGTTTTTGATAGCCTACTTTTTAGGTAATAAATTGTGTCCTATTACATTGAATATTAAAGTAAATATTTTTTATCTCAAATAATGATGTTAACAGAACCTCTATTTTATTATTTTAATATTTTAGATGTACAGTTGGAGAAATCACAGATGCTATGAAAAAGGTATTTGGTGAACATAAAGCTAATGATCGTATGGTCAGTGGAGCCTATCGGCAGGAATTTGGAGAAAGTAAAGAGATATCATTTGCTATCCAGAGGTAATAAATGAGATTTCTTAAACCAGAATGCCATCTTTTCTGTGAACATAATCCCAATGAATCAGTTGCGGGCTTAATTTTCTCACATACCATTTGGAAAACATTTGAATGGACTTTCCCGTTAGTCTGTAGGTTTACTAAAATAATATTTTCAATTTTCACTATAGTTCCCTTTAAGAGTTTCTAATTAAAACAAATGTTTGTTCAACTAGCGTTGATACTGCTTCATATCCCCCAGATACTTAAATTTCAGTCTTCTTATTATAGTATACTTACATTCTTAAGTTTATTTGAATTGTTTAATTTTCAAATAGTTACAAAATAATTTTCATGTTTGAAAATAAATAATTTGGTTACCATCTATGCGTAAATTAAAATCAGTCTCACTGTGGGGCGCCTGGGTGGCGCAGTCGGTTAAGCGTCCGACTTCAGCCAGGTCACGATCTCACGGTCCATGAGTTCGAGCCCCACGTCGGGCTCTGGGCTGATGGCTCAGAGCCTGGAGCCTGTTTCCGATTCTGTGTCTCCCTCTCTCTCTGCCCCTCCCCCGTTCATGCTCTGTCTCTCTCTGTCCCAAAAATAAATAAACGTTGAAAAAAAAATTAAAAAAAAAAAAAAAAAAAAAATCAGTCTCACTGAATGGACAATAAATAGTATTGTCAAGCATGATTAGGAACTATAAATTAATACAAATTGATCATGCTTTCCATGTGTAAATGTAGCTTCCTGATTATTGTTTTTCTCAACTTTTATAACAAATTTTCCACTTTTTATGTCACTACTTATAGATGAGGTAAATACCAAAACATCCAAGGTGAAAGTCATCAAAATGGATTTTTTTTTCTTTTAACAAAAGCAAATGTATTTTTTCATCTGGGCTGTAAATTTATTGGTTTAAGTTAGAAGGTATTTTGATTATATGTCATTAGAAATCACCACATTGCAGTCAGCTTGAAGAGGTTCACACTTGTGATGGGTAGGTGAAATATGGACAGCTCAAAGCAGCCACTGAGTTACATTTGTATGAATGACTCTGAAAGACACTTTTAAGCTTCTTTTTAAATATTTATGCATATTATACGCTGGAGACTGGTTTAAGAAGGAAAAAATTGTCATTTTCTCGTCTTCACTGTGATGTTCTCAAGTATTATGGGCTTACAAGCTGGGCCATCTTTCAGACTTTCCTCTGTGAGGGAAGGTGGTAAGCATATCCAGGCTTTAATGGAATTCTCAATGTAAAATAGAGATATTCATAAAATGTGAGTAATGGATGTAAAAAGGTGTTTTTACATAAACTTGAAAGATTTACTGTGAATACATTATAGATTTTATATCTTACTTTTGGACAATTAACATATAACTGTTGTATTTTATTTTATTTTATTATTTTTTTAATAACTATTATATTTTAAAATGTTCTTAGGGTTCATAAATTCATGGAACGTGAAGGTCGCAGACCTCGTCTTCTTGTGGCAAAAATGGGACAAGATGGACATGACAGAGGAGCAAAAGTTATTGCTACAGGATTTGCCGATCTTGGTTTTGATGTGGACATAGGTCCTCTTTTTCAGGTACTGAAAATGTTGGGATAACTCAAAAAGAATGTAGTAAGTCACTTATATTTAGAAAAAATAGTAAAAAAAGACGATAAACCATGATGATGTTTTTCAAGGTGTAAAAGAAGAAAATGAATTCCACAAATTCCTTAATTTATTTTTGAATGCATACAATCCAGTTAATTGTGACAGAAATAAGAAAGAAGTAGAATTTATGTTAATGTACTTGTTTCTCACACTTTGTAAAAATCAGTGTCAGTAACTAAACTGTTATTAGGTTTCTAAAACTGAAGATTACTTTCAAAGATCTCATCGTACTATTTATTGAGATTTGTCTGATAATTTGTGGAAAAGGTAGCCCACATCAGATTGATGAAAAACGTTTTGAAAGGGAAATCAACCATCAGAGTGAGAGCTTGATTCATAGGTAGGTTTTCTTTTTAGTTACTCTCTAGTAGTATTTTATTTAGTCACAGAATCTTTGACCCAACAGGGTAATAATTTGTTAGAAGTAAATGAAGCTGAAATTCTCTATAGAATGATACAACTTTAATCTTCTCTACAAAATATCTTTGGTTGAGTACATTGTAATAACTTCCATAGTAAAAGTTTTATCCACTACATACTTATTGATCATCTACCAGATGCTAGGTTCTGAGTTGAATAAGATACGATTTTTGTCTTCAGGGAGGTTACAGGCTCCTAACAGAAAAAGATTTACTTATCAGTAAACACAGCAGAGTAATAATTACTGTAATTAACATTTGGACAAGGAACTTACCCAAGTATCCTAGGAACTTATGTTTGAGCTGTGCCTTTGGAAGCATAGAGAACAAGGCAGGGAAAGGCATGCTAGGAAAAGCATTGGCTTGAGCAGAGGTGCAGAGGTACAGAGCCGTGAGAAAGCCTGATGCCTTCAGGTAACTGTAGGACGTTCAGTAACATTAGAATACAGTGCTTGGGGTGGTGGTAGATTACAATTATATGCCATTCTACGGAGTTTGAACATTATCCCAAAGGTGTCTAGGTAGAGTGACAATCAAATTTATACTTTAGAAAGCTCACTTTCCAGGAAAATCACTTTCTTAAGCAGATTGAGAGGAGCTTCCTAGATGCAAGGAGTCCAGTTAAGATGTTCAGTAATGAGTGAGAAGCAATGCAGACCTTACCCACAGGCAGTGTCAGAGTCTTAGCAGAAGTTGGCCAGGATCGTGAAGAAAATTTAATAAAGGTGTTATTTATGGGGAATGGAGGTAGGCTTAAGAGAATCAGCTTATGGAACATTCGGATGAAGACAGCCATGTAAATTGGATATACATGTCTGGAGCATAGAAGAGAGGCCTCTATTATAAATAAGATTTTGAGACTTCTCAGTATGTAAATAGTACTTGAAACCATGAGAACTCATTTAACGTCTCATGAAGAGTGTGGGTAGCAATATGAAAACTTGAACATTAAAAGGAAAAAGAGAAGGAGGCAGCAAAGGAGGAAAAGGAAATGGAGTGAGTAGTGGGATGAACACTAAGGAGGAAGGAGAATTTCAAGGAAAAGGAGGTACTGTTATTCCATGCTGTGGATGAGTCAGCTAAGATGAAGACTAAAAAATTGATTACATTGTTACAAGTAAAGAAATAACCTTCCTGAAGAGGCACGCCCTTTGTAGAATCTCCCATAAGAGTTTTCCCTTTTGAATTTTTAAATAATACTCTAGAGTGTCTAGAAGAAATTCAGTTAGCCTGAGCTTATGGAGACATGTCCTTGAACTGTGTTCGTAGGTAAGTTTATAAATACATTTAAGGTAGGTTTTGTTAAGCATCTCAAATATATTTTAAATTAAGTAAATACATATATTGAGATTGCTTTCATTCTTCCTTTAAGTTGACTACTTTTTCATTCTAGTGTTTTATTTATATGCTACTTCCCTTTTACTTCAGCTTTTTGTTTGTTTTAAATATTGACCAAATATAATACATTTCCAATATTTAAAAATTAGCTTTTGAGAAATATATATATATATATTTTTATAAAATGGAAGTAATTAAAAACTATGGTCATTAATTGGCACTTAAAAGAACTTTTCAAAGAGCTAAAAGTTTATTTCCCTATGGCATGCCATCTATAAAAATACAATTTGCCTTTTAGTACCACAAATTTGTTAATATAATACTATTTCATTTAAAAAAAAGAAAAACTTATCTGTGGATGAAGGTAGAATCCTGTAGTTCTGTGTCTGATTTCATTAAAATTAGATTTAAAGTTGGGGCGCCTGGGTGGCTCAGTCGGTTAAGCATCCGACTTAGGCTCAGGTCGTGATCTCGCGGTCCGTGAGTTCGAGCCCCGCATCGGGCTCTGTGCTGACGGCTCAGAGCCTGGAGCCTGTTTCAGATTTTGTGTCTCCCTCTCTCTGACCCTCCCCCATTCGTGCTCTGTCTCTCTCTGTCTCAAAAATAAATAAATGTTAAAAAAAAAAATTAGATTTAAAGTTTTAAAATGTTCACTATTTATTGACATAAAATACAGTTTAGTGTATCTAAGCATAAAGCATGGAACCGAATTAAGTGGAATTTTAATCTAATATGTTTTGGTAACATGGATGATATGAATGATCATGTGTAAGTCAATTAGGTTTCTTACTTTTAACAACTCAATATCAACAATATGCACATTTTCTTAATGGTTTTAATTTCATAGGCTATATTTCTCACAGACTAGTTTTACCAATCTGCTATGTGATTTTCTTAGAGATACTCTTGAATATGGCTTCATTACCAAGAGTGTAGAATCTTTTGTTTTCACACTGAAATTATGAGGCTTAAAATATTGCCAAACTAAGAAAATTCTCAGATTTTGGTAATTTTTTTGAGCTTATTGTGCAAGTGGTTTCTGAGATAGCCTTCTCCTTCCCCAATTTCTCAGTTTACAGTGTATTTACAATGAGAAACTTGTATGTGTCTTTTATATGAAGTGATTTAAATGCATGTAAATTATCAAGAGCAAATGTTACAGACTCATTGCAGGGAATGAATATGGTCCTGGGTAACTCAATTCATAATTGAATACATGAAAATATCCTTTATGACCGTGTATGCCACACTGGTTAAATCCAGTTAATGCGTGAAAAGCAGCCTTCTTGACACCATCTCTTTTCTTGCTTATGCATTTGCCTGGGTATTATAGCTCCGTAACTAGTTTCTAGCGTTCTTAGGTTATTTCGATTCATATGTTGCTGTCAGTTCAGTGTCTCCGTGGGAGACGGAGGTCCTGCAGCTTCTTAGTGTGCCATCTTGCTAACATACCTCTTTCCCATTCTACTTTAAAACCTGAGATTCACTTTTCACATTGAATCGTATGTTTGGTCTTTTACCTCTTCATAGATACTATAACATGTTGTCTTGTACTGCATCACCACTCAATAAATGTTGATAATGAAGACAACAGATGTATTTTTCAAAAATTGTAATGAATAGATAATGTATTTCGCCTATATTCTTTGTCTTAAAAGTTTTGGGGGGAACTATATTTTGATGTAACAAATCTAATTGATAAATTCTAGGGCTAGAAGCGATACAGCCCTGCTGTTTATTGCATCAATTGGGTGAGTTGGTATTTATGATTTGAGAATGGTGAAATATGAGGTTATAGTCACTTCAAGACTTTTAATGAGGAAAGCCTTGGAATGCTAATTTACTAGGTAACAGTTTTAAAATACTTTTTGGAATAACTTGATGATTTGTCTCTTTACTTTCTAATTGTTTAGACTCCCCGAGAAGTGGCCCAGCAGGCTGTGGATGCAGATGTGCATGCTGTGGGTGTGAGCACGCTCGCTGCTGGTCATAAAACCCTAGTTCCTGAGCTCATCAGAGAACTTAACTCCCTTGGACGGCCAGATATTCTTGTCATGTGTGGAGGGGTGATACCACCACAGGTATTTTTCATTGCCGTATTTTTCTAGTGCTATGATGGGAATCCTGAGTAATATTAGTTTATATGTAGTTCCAATTTACTGTATACTTTTGCTAAAGATAAAATTGTTGTAGATTTTGATCTAAATTATTTCCTGGTGATTTTACTAAGTAAATTGTAGTAAGAATCCAAAAGTGGGCAATGTATTTTCTGTTCAAACTATCTTGTAATTCATTATGTATAATTTAACTTAACAGTATGCAGAGCTTCTCTTTATGAGAGAATTACCTCTTTGCAAACTAGTAACCTAGATAGAGATGTACTTCCTTCATATTTGGTACAGAATGATGGAAAAGGAATAGGATAAAAGTAATAAAATTTCACAGCTAGAATAGAGAAGAATGGTAAACACACAGTGCATATATCAACTCCTCGCCACAGATAGAGTGAGCACTCTTTGTCCTGGTAATGAAGTGAGTCCTTTAGTTAACCAGTCAGCAGCACTTGCTTCTGTTGTCTTAGAGTAGCTACCTTGTTCATTTTTTTCATGTTTCCATCCATACATACTGCCTTAACTCAGAGCTGTATCATTTACATGGTCTTATAAAACCTCTTTTTCATTAAAGCTAATTTGATTGGGGTATAGTTTTCTTAGAGCCAAAAATATCCTAATTCAGAAATAAATAGAATCAGCCTGTTCTGAAAATTATTGGCTGATTGGGGAAGAGGTGATTCTTGAACAAAAATGTGGATCCTATTAGAAAAGGAGAAATGAATGCTAGGAAACAATCAATGATGTCAATTAATTTATTAATGGGGTAGGGGGATACTTTCCACATATTACCTTATCTATCAGTTAAAATAATTAGTTAAGATCTAAATTTGGTCTGTTTCCAATCCAGTTTTTCATTATGTCAAGTTTTCTTTTTTTATTGAGAACAGAAAACATATAGAGGTAGAAGATATATGTGATTGCTCTAAGTAAATAATTGATAGATGCTACAAAGACAGTAGCAGAAATTCTTGGTGAAATATGATCTTATGTAGAGGTCTACTATTTTTTTTCCTCCATACCACTCAGAATATACAATAGTTACTTATATACTACTTATGAAATCAGAAAATATATGTATGAAGTTGTGACACTGATAATAACATAGGACTAGCAAGCAAGCTATGTTATTTATTCTTTCTAACAACACTATACTAAAGTAATATAGTCAACACAAAACTTTGTTAATTGCCTATTACTTTCACAAATATAGTTGACTATTTGGGAATATAAAAGACTTTTATTCTTTATTGTCTGTGTATGGAAACTTATATCTGTATTGCAGTTTTAATATCTAAGCTCTTAGACATGATATTAAAACTTAAGAACCAAAATAGTTAAGCTGCACAAAATATTGAAATTGAAATATGAGTTGAGAAAAAACAGAAACCTGTTATCTAAGCGAGCTGACGTTTTCAAGAAATATATTTCACACAAGTTGTGTTAACCCTCTGGCTATTTGCATTACTCAGAACATTTGTAGGTATTTTACACACTTTTTTTTCCCTATGAGTTTTAAGACTAAAGATTATTTTCTGTAATGACATACTTGTGTGTTAATATGAGTATCCTTTATAATATAATTGTAGCAATCAACATTTACACATTTTTTTCACTATTTTCAGTAAATATATAAAATAATGTACTTACTCAGTTGAAAGTCATTTAGATTTTAAATTAGGAAGCACTAATATATAGTAGTTAATCAAGCCGACTTAGCCACTGCCACTGTGGAGCTCACCATTTCTGCAGCCTGATCAAATAAATATGGTCTGTCCTCACCAGTATGCGTTGCTATAGTCTGGATTTTCTAACCTTCTTAAAAGCAGTGGCTTCCAAGTATTTTCAGCAAGGTTAGCAGCCTCGTGATGCCTACTTCTTTCATGAAGGAGGCAATATGATACTCCCGGCCAGTTCAGTGGAGGATGTTTTAAAATACCAACTTTTTTTTTTTTAATGTTTATTCATTTTTGAGAGAGAGACAGAGACAGAGACAGAGCGTGAGCAGGGGAGGGACAGAGAGAGAGGGAGATAGAATCCAAAGCGGGCTTGAGGCTCTGAGATGTTAGCACAGGGCCCAACACGGCGCTCAAACCCACAAACCATAAGATCATGACCTGAGCTGAAGTCCAACACTTAACTGACTGAACTACCCAGATGCCCCTAAAATAACAACTTTTTATTTGAAACTAATTCCAAACTAATAGTTAATAAAAATAGTACAAAGGACACCTGTATACCCTTTACTCAGATCTACTTGTTTCTCACATTTTATCCCCTCACTAAAGTATATTTTATAAGGCTGTGTTAAGGCTTAGGTAAGTCAAGAAGCCTTTCTCCATTTGCAATATTTCACGGTCCTCTTCCAGGTGAACTCACCTTCCAAATCCACAAGTCAGGTGAGAGAATAAATGGTTCATAGCATTACTAGGAAAGATAGAATGAAATAACTTACCCATTTGGCCATCCCCAATTTGGAGATCATTGTTATTGTTTCGTCAAATTTTTTTATGAAATCTTAAATCTATAGCACCTGCCCAAGAATAATGATGTGTTTGAGGTATCTTTAATGTGTCAAATGTTGAGGTTATAAGAATGATTAGAAATGTTCTCTGCCCTTAGAAGTTCAGACTTAGAAGAAGAAAAGTTAAATAAGATGTGTTAAGTACCATTGAAGACTTATAATATTGTAAGAGTATTACAGGGAAATAAAAGAAACAGCAAAAAAGTCATCGGGGATAATTAGCATGACCATTTAATTTATCATCTAAATGTGACCACTTTTGGGGCGCCTGGGTGGCGCAGTCGGTTAAGCGTCCGACTTCAGCCAGGTCACGATCTCGCGGTCCGGGAGTTCGAGCCCCGCGTCAGGCTCTGGGCTGATGGCTCAGAGCCTGGAGCCTGTTTCCGATTCTGTGTCTCCCTCTCTCTCTGCCCCTCCCCTGTTCATGCTCTGTCTCTCTCTGTCCCAAAAATAAATAAATGTTGAAAAAAAAAATTAAAAAAAAAAAAAAAATAAAATAAATGTGACCACTTTTGAGAACAAATATGGGTGCTATTAAAAAGGGTGCTGTAAAAACAGTCTAATTAAAAAATGAGCAGAGGATCTGAATAGACATTTTCCAAAGAAGACATACAGGTAGCCAGCCAGGTACATGAAAAGATGCATCAGGGAAATGCAAATCAAAACTACAATGAGTTATCACCTTACACCTATTAGAATGGCTATTCTTCTTTCTGGAAGGAAAGAAATAACAAATGTTGGTAAGATGTGGGAAAAGGATACCTTTGTGAGTTGTTGGTGTGGATCAAAACTGATGCAGCCATTGTGGAAAACAGTACGAGATTCTTTAAATTAGAAATAGAACTGCCATGGGATCCAGCAATTCTACTTCTGGGTATTTATCCAAAGAATATGAAAACACTAACTCGGGGCACCTGGGTGGCTCAGTCGGATAAGCATCAGACTTCAGCTCAGGTCATGATCTCTCAGTTTGTGAGTTCAAGGCCCATGTCAGGCTCTGTGCTGACAGCTCAGAGCCTGGAGTCTGCTTCGGATTCTGTGTCTCCCTCTCTCTCTGCCCCTCCCCCCACTCACTCTCTCTCTCTCTCTCTCTCTCTCTCTCTCTCTCTCTCTGTCTCTCTCTCTCTCTCTCAAAAATAAATAAACATTAAAAAAATTAAAAAAAAAAAGAAAACACCCAAAGAGATATATGTACCCTCTGTTTTTCCTGCATTATTTACAATAGACAAGATATGGAAACAACTTAAGTGTCCATCCACAGATGAATGGATAAAGAAGTGGTATATATATACCATGGAATATTATTTGGCCATAAAAAAGAATGAGATCTTGTCACTTGTGAAAACATGGGTGGAACTAGAGGGCATTATGCTAAGTGAGATAAGTTAGACAAAGATAAATACCATATGATCTCATTTATATGCAAATCTTTAAAAAATGCAAAAACCGAAGCTCTTACATACAAAGAACAGATTGGTGGTTACCAGAGGCAAGGGGAAAGGGGATGGGCAAAGTGAGTGGAGGTAGTCAACAGCTACAAATTTCTAGTTATGAAAATAAATAAGTGATAGGGATGTAACATACACCGTGATGACTATAGTTAATAATGCTGTAGGGCATGTTTGAAACTTACTAAGAGTAAATCTTAAAAGTTCTCAACACACATACACATGCACAGTTTTGTAGCTATGTGTGGTGATGGATGGTAACTGGACTTACTGTGCTGATCGTTTTTCAGTATATACACAAATACTGAATCATTATGTGGTACACCTAGAGCTAATACATTAAATGTCAATTACACCTCAATAGAAAAAGGACTCCTGAAAACAAAGAGGGTACTGCAGCAATAAGCACAAACCAGAATGTCCTAGGATATGTGATCACCCTTGTGGATAAGGATCAGGGATTTAGAGGATATCCTAAAACTCAATATTATAGCTACAGATACTCCAACTTTTAAACAGACTACAGCCTGGAGCAGTATTTGTGTCCTGGGAATCTTTTCACTCAGACTGTTTAAAATAAAGTAACAAATAGCAACAGCAACATGGGAGAATTTGTTTTTAAATGAGCTAATCTTTGTTTACAGAAAATCTGATTTCTTCACAAAGCCAAATTCAAAGCAGCATCATTCACCCAAAGAAAACAAAAACACTAATTAGAAGAGATATATGCACTGCTATGTTTATTGAAGTATTATTTGCAGTAGCTAAGATATGGAAGCAGTGGGGTGTGAAGGGTTTCATTTTCAAAAGAAATCATTATGACACCTAAATATTTTTATATACAAATATATGGCTGTAGTCTCACTGAAAAAGATTCAAATTGTATTGAATATGTGTGTGTATGTATGTGTATATTAAAAACATGGAATATTACACAGCCATAAAAAGGATGAGATTGTGCCGTTTATGACAACATAGATGGACTTAGAGGGTGTTATGTTAAGTGGAATAAGTCAGACTGAGAAGGGCAAATACCATATGATTTCACTTATATATGAAATCTAAAAAAATATGTGAGTGAATAAAAAGCAGAATGAGACCTATAAATACAGAGAACAAACTGGTGGTTGCCAGAGGGGAGGGAGTAGGGGTTGGGTTAAATGGGTGAAAGGGAATGGGAAATGCAGGTTTCCAGTTATGGAATGAATAAGTCAAGGTAATGAAAGACACAGACAGCATAAGGAATATAGTCAATAATATGATAATAGTGATATAACAGGACAGATGATAGCTACATTTGTGGTGAGCATAGCATAGTGTATAAACTTGAATCACTACTTTTTTACACCTGAAACTAATATAACATTGTGTGTCAACTATACTCAAAAAAAAAAAAAAAAAAAAAAAAAATTAACAAAATAAAACACTCCCCAAAAGAAGAGTATCACCATTCATGAGTTGCAGACAAAATACCTTAGAGGAAATAAATAGCCTTATAAGCTCAAACCTATAATGTGATACTGAATTGAACACAAATAAGGACAAGTAGTAAAAATTTAGGTGAGAGAAATTATACGGCTTAGGGCTCAGAAGTTCTCAATCAGTGGGCCATACAGCTTCCTACCACATACCACACACTGGGGTATTTGGAAAAGGGGCAGAGTATGCTTTGTTCTTTTAATGACTTCGAGTACAAGGGGTGCTGGCAGCTATTATTAGCTATCCCAGTGAAGGAAGAATTTTTCAACCCCAGATGCCATTAGTGTACCAGTTGAGACAGTTGGGGGCATCAGGGACAAAGAAAGGGCAGCATTTATTGCCCTTTTGTTTCATTTCCTTGAAATTAAATATTGTCTCTTTTATTAATTAAACAAATTCTTTCAACAGGATTATGAATTTCTGTTTGAAGTCGGAGTTTCCAGTGTATTTGGTCCTGGGACTCGAATTCCAAAGGCTGCCGTTCAAGTGCTTGGTGATATTGAGAAGTGTTTGGAAAAGAAGCAGAAATCTGTGTAACATCCTCTTTTTGAGTTAGCTTTTTTTTTCTAGAATAGTGTTTCAATCATGGTCAAAGAGTAAAACTGTGTCTTCAATTGAATTCAACCCCTGATACGTACTTTCTTAAAACTACATTAAAATACCTGACTTAAGAATTTTGTGATGTTATAAGCGTGTATGTACAGTTTCACTTTAAAAATTAAATATACTGGGGCGCCTGGGTGGCGCAGTCTGTTAAGCGTCCGACTTCAGCCAGGTCACGATCTTGCGGTCCGTGAGTTCGAGCCCCGCGTCAGGCTCTGGGCTGATGGCTCAGAGCCTGGAGCCTGTTTCCGATTCTCTGTCTCCCTCTCTCTCTGACCCTTCCCTGTTCATGCTCTGTCTCTCCCTGTCCCAAAAATAAATAAACGTTGAAAAAAAAATTTTTTTTAAATTAAATATACTTAAAAACTCTGTAATACATGCTCAGTACTTCATCAGAAACTCTAGACAGTGGTATTATTTCAGAAAATCATGATATTTATTTGAAGTATTTCTTACAAAACTATTTTTCTATTTAAAAAAAATTAAACTTTACCCTCCCCCAAATTTCTGATTAGTCTCATTCTTCAGTTTAGCATTATATTGACTTGAGCATGATAAAATAAAATTGATATATGAATAAAATAATTACACCTATCTTGGAAAAAATAAGGAAGCATATTTATGTAGAGAAACATATTGTGGTTGTGGTCCTCAACCAAACTCTACCAGAATTATTTCAATAAGAATATTAAGTTAGACCCAAAAGTTGGAACAGGGGAGAAATGGCAGAATATTGCTTCAAATCTGACTTTACTTTCTTCTTGGGCATGAACATGTGACTTTGTTATTGCTGGGCTTGTCTCAGGACCAGGAGAGTGGATGCTTATAAATATTTCCTAAGATGAATGTGCTTAGGTTGTTAATATATGACTTTCTCCAGAATGATGTTGTAAGCTGGGAGTATAGAAGCTAATGGTACAGTCCAAGGCTTAAGACTTGATAACCAAGGGAGTGCATGGTGTAAATCACAGCCTAAGGGCAAGAGAAGCTGATATGAAGTGTCCCAAATCAGTTAGTGAGGCAGGAATTAAAAGGGGTGAATGCCTCCCTCCTCTGCCTTTTACCTGTTTTCTTTTTCTTTCTTTCTTTCTTTTTTTTTTTTTTAAGAGAGAGAGAGAGAGAGAGAGAGAGAGAGAAGTGGGACTCACCCAAAGCAGGGCTTGTGTTTTACCTGAAGCAGGGCTCTTGCTCACCTGATGTAGGACTTGAACTCCCAAATCACAAGATCTTGACCTGAGCTACCCAGGTGCCCCTTTTGTTCTATTCGGGTCCGCAACAGATTGGAAGATGCTCGCACACGTTAGGGAGGGCAACCTACTTTATTAAACCCGCTGATTCATCCAGAACCACCCTAACAGACACTCCCAGAAATAATATGTAATCAGGGCACCCCATGGCCAGTCAAATTGATTACCTGTTGTAAGTACCTATTACCTAAAATTATCACGGAGCCATTGTACATTGCTGGTGGGAGTGTACAATGTTGTTGCTACTGGAGAAAATGATACAATTTCTCAAAAACACTGAACAGTTACCAAACAGTCCAGCAATTCCACTGCTAGGTATATATGCAAAAGAACTGAAAGTGAGGTCTTGAATAGATACTTGTGTACCCGTGTTCATAGCACCTTTATTCACAATAGCCCAGAAGTGGAAGCAACCCAAGTGTCCTTGAGAGAGAAGTGGATAACAAAATGTAGTGTATACTTAGAATACTAGTCAGCCTTAAGAAAGAAGGAAATCCTGACACATGCCACAACATAGGAAAAGCTTGAAGACATTATGCTAAATGAAATCAACCAGTCACAAAAGACAAATGATTTTGTTTATATGAGATTTCTAGAATAATCAAACTCACACAGGCAGAAAGTGGAATGGTGGTTTCTAGGGCCTGGGGAGAGGAAATGGGGCATTAGGGAATTGAAAGGTTATAGAGTTTTAGTTGGGGAAGATGAAAAGTTCTAGAGATGGATGGTGGCAGTGGTTGTACAGCAATGTGAGTGAACTTAAAGCCACAGTACATTTAAAAATGGTGAAGAAGGTAAATTTTATGTATATTCTACCACAATAAAAGTATTTAGGACAGTCTTTCCATATGCTACATATTTTATAAATGGTATTAATATTGTTATTGTAGTATTACTATTGTTAAAAAGAATGGTAAGGCATGAAGCTGGGAAGGTAGGCAGAAGCCAGATTGTGTACAGAGGCAAGTTAAGGGATTTGAACTTTATCTTGAAGACACAGAATCCTATAAGGGTTTTTACTAAGGAACTAATCTGACGAGGTTTGTGTTTAGCACAACAGCTGTGTGGAAGATGCCTTTTAATGGGGACAAGACTGGAGTTGAGAGAAGACTGTTAGAATAATGTAATAGAGATATTCCTGGTATCTAAACTTATCTGCTCAGGTGCTGCTCGGAGACGACAAACATGGAGAGGATAAGATCTTATTTTGGAAGACTGAATTGACAGAATCTGTCTTCTATCTTAAAAAAAAAAAAAGGTTCTTGATCCTTGGGTATTTACTGTGTGGAATCTGCTATATCCCCTCACCTATTATGGTGGTTCTTTTGTAGACCATTTTTGATGTGCAGTGATTTCGAGACTGGATTTACTGACATAACATCAAAATCAGGAAAAGGTAAAATGATGGGATTTGTTTTCCAGTGATCTTTTTGTCAATACTAGAGTTTTTCTGGCTTTGGAAGCATGATAGAATGATGTCTTTAGGGTACATCAAAATCCTTTCCCTGCTAGTTACTGGAAATGTCATTGTTATATAAATATTCTCAAATATAGGAAGTGGAGGAGATGTTTGAAGAGGCATCCCTTCTGAAGAAAACCTGCCTGGAGGTAGAAGAGTTAAAGTAACAAAACCAGGGGCGCCTGGGTGGCGCAGTCGGTTAAGCGTCCGACTTCAGCCAGGTCACGATCTCGCGGTCCGTGAGTTCGAGCCCCGCGTCGGGCTCTGGGCTGATGGCTCAGGGCCTGGAGCCTGTTTCCGATTCTGTGTCTCCCTCTCTCTCTGCCCCTCCCCCGTTCATGCTCTGTCTCTCTCTGTCCCAAAAATAAATAAACGTTGAAAAAAAAATTAAAAAAAAAAAAGTAACAAAACCAAAGAAAACAGGATGAATTCTTCCTCTGATTTCCATTTCAGGGAACAGGGACTCATATAACAGAGAGGAGAGGTAGAGGGGGCTGTTAAACAGCTCTATCCTTTATGCCATGTGTCAAGATTATGCCATGTGTCACCGCCACCCCTCACTGGCATCTTCAAATTCCCACCTGCTTCATACTACTCGAAAACTTTTTCTTAACACAAAAGGGATCTAATAAAACTATTATGTTAAGACATAGATGTCTGCTACTGTAGAATATGTTTATTTTACCCGGTATATTTTTAATTTAAATGAGAAAAAACTTATCAAAGTGATGACTAAAAACACTTGTGACTATCTAAGTAGACACTCAGTAAAAATGATGATGGAAACAACTAACATTATTTCCACCAATAGACAAGTCCTGACTCCTTTCCAAAGAATTATGAACCATCCATTAGACAAATATTTGTGCCTAACTGTGAAAAATTCAGTAATCAAAAATCTTTTCAAAGAAAAATCATTTTGGTTTTCCTCAATAAACATAATGCTATTGTTTTCTGTTTCTTAGATCCTCTTTTTATTTTTTTCTGCTGTACCTGTAGGTGTCTCCCTAAGTTCAGGATTATTCTGTTTCCCTGAAGAAACATTCTTGAACTAATGCCCCATCATAGAAACCCATAGGCTCCGCGAACACTGTCAGGAAAAGCACATCTCTTTAATAATCTGCTTAGATGCACCTAATGTCATCCTTTTTGATTGTGGTTTGTGGTCAGTACAACTACGTGTTGATAATTGTTCATGAACTGTGCTGCATTTGTGCTAAAATGATGAGTTCATTAGCAGTGAAGCTAGAATGTGACCTTGGATATGAGATTATTACTGAATTCTATTTAGTAAATCCGTCTCTAATTCACATTAACTCATTTTAAGTCTCTAATTTTTCACGGCCTATTTCCTCCCTCTGCATTCAAACCCCTTGTTATACTGACCTCCTTTACCACTTAACATGAGATCAGGGCATGATATTAAGAGTATTTACACACAACACAAAACCCAAATTACCCTGAAGCCCTTAAAAAAGAGCAATGCAGAATTTAGTAACTTCTTTCAGGGTTATCTGAAATAACAATACCCTCTAATAATACCCTTTTGGTTCTGAGATCATTGGCAAAATATAATTAAGGTGAATGTCATGAATTTATGTAATATACACTTTTATTGGTTGACTACCATTTGTTAAATTCCAATATGCTATTACTTTTGGAAAATAAAAACATAGATTTCATTGTGTTTTAGCTAAGCTGCACATAGCCAGTAAGCATTACATATGTGTATAACAAAAAGACATCTTTGTTGTTATTTCCTTCTGTGAACAAAAAGCTTAGCCTAGAGCTTGCTTAGGAGGGTATAAGAGAAGAGTAACAGTAATGACATTCTTAGGCTTTCTGGATTGTCTTTACTTGACTTTAAATAGTCCGTCCTATTGCCTATTTAGTTTTGTCATTTTATTAGACCATATGGTCATCAGAGCAATTTAGTGACAATTTTCTGTCAGAATAAATGGTTATCTAGACAATAAGTTTAAAAGGACACTAGGCAGATGACTCTCTTTGCCTCTAAAGCGTTCTTTGGTTTAAGGCATCAAAGACCTCTAAAAATATGTTTTTAAATTGTAAATACATCTGCTAAAAGCCTAATATTAAATTAAACATTTACACTCAATTCTAAAAACATTGACTAAGAGGCCATTGCTAATCGTCCACAGGTTGCACACTGTCAAACTCCAGGGGGAGCCATTTACTTTGCAGTCTTGCACTGTCCTAGTCCTGCATGTATTCTGCTGCAATTTTCTGCCTTAAAAGAGGGATGATGAGAGAGCCCATGTCAAATGTTTGTTTTAAAGATTAAATGAGATAATGCACGAAACCTGCTTTGAACTGTGCGGCACACAGTAAAAGACTAATAAATGTTTTCCATGGTAATTATTATTGTTATACTTTACGCGAGCCTCACTTCTAGCCCTTGGAAATAAACATAATATATGCATTTGACATGATTCTTATTCTCAGGGAGCTAGTAGCCAATTTGCAGCAGATGAGCTCATGAGGAGACTATGACTACAGTGTTGTAAAGGAGGTATCCATGTAGTGCCATAAGAACACAAAAGGAGTTGCTAATTTTCTCCTGTGGGGGAAATGAAAGCTTCAAAGAGGAGACAACATCTGGACCCTAAAACAATGAGGGAGATTAAGTGGCCAGAAGTGTGAGTACATAGAACAGGTATGTGGAAACAGCTTATTCAGGGAAATGGGGGCAGTGAATGTAGTCGAAGCATGCAATTCATGATAAGGTTGAAATACAGGGTATGGATTTTATCATTTATTAACATCTTACTGTGAGATTTTTTAAAAATTGGAGTTTTAAAAGCTATAAGAATTTTTCCTCTCACATCCTTTTTATAACTAAGGGCTTTGTGATAGATAATAGCTTTTTTCAAATGACAGTGAGATAGGAGGCAAAGGAGATATTTTGCATTTCCCTTTTTGCCTAGGATTTGCCAAGGTGTCTGTGATTAGGGAGATATTTCTTGTTTTGGAATCTAATTATTTCTTACTAAAAATGCGGTTATAGCTAAGAATACACCTCTTAGTTTCAGACCATTTTGTAAACCTCACACTCAAACCCAGGGTCATTGTATTAAATATGTGTCACAAAGGAATCTGCCATCACTGGCAAATCATTCCGTAGTTTGGGAGAGAAAACAAAACTTTTCAGGTATGTACTGTACATATATACCTATCTTGTCAGCACCATTTAAATAAAATGGCTCAGAGAGATGGTGCCTGCAATAGGCCTGAAAATTAAGACAAGCTGTGTTTGTTGCCTGCCTTTTCAGGTGAGAGAAGTTAATCACTTCTTATTTTGGCTTGCCCAAACAATAAGACAGGTCTCATTTTCAAAACCCAGGCTTTTTGACTAGAATATTTATTTTGATTATGAAGCAAAGATGCAGGACTAAAAAGGATTTTTTTTTCTTTTTTTTTGGTCCAGGATTCAAAGTATTCTTTTTGTCCTACAAAATGCCTGAAAACATTTGAGATAATTCTAGACTTATATTTGCTAAGAACTCTGCTAAGGGTTCTTTAAGGGTTCTTTAAGTGAATTTGTGGGTATGACTCACTCCTCACTGGAGTAAAAATTTTTCAGTGAGATCTCTTTCCTGAGGATGTGACTAATTGGAATTACCATGGTTTACTTGATAAAAAAATGATCTTTTACTCATTCAAAATTTCTGACTCTCATCAAGTTGCTATTCAGCTGGACAGTAAATTTGTAGACCAAGAGAAGAAATAAATACTATGATTCCAAAGATACTGTCCCCAAATACACTTCCCTGCATGCTTAGTTATGCTGGAAATTACTTTAACAGGAGACTGCATCTCTAATTCCAGTAGAATTGAGAGTAAACTGCAAATATCTTGGAAAAGGTATTGACAATCCATATCTGATCTTACACACATCATTTTGATCTGTATGAGATTATAAAGGACCTAAAGGAGAAAACAGGGTATTTGTGTCAGTACTAGAATGGGCGTAGGGGCAGAGAAAAAGAGAAGATTGAGGCATAGTTTGCAATGGATTTTCCTGCACAATGGGAAGTTGGCAGCCAAGCTTTTTTTGTTTTGTTTTGTTTTGTTTAAGTCACCTGTGCACAGCTTATGCTCTCATGCACCCTACTACTCTCCCACCCTTATCCCCAGTGAAAATATGGCTTTACTGAGGCCAAATTTAGTTGAAGAACCAGGAGAGTCCAACACGTGTATGATAGAACACTTCCTAAGGAGATATCAATAACAGAACTCTACGCTCTGTAGGGAACCAAGAGTGGAAAGCAAATAGTGTGCTAAGGAATGCTGTCTGCACCCTTTTCTCTGTATGGGTACATTTCCTCTGTCAAATTATTTTCATTAAACAATTTGAGTATTTTTAACACGTGCATATGTGTGTGTTTGAGTGTGTGTCCTCACACACACTCATGCACAATCAGGGCTGAAAGAAAAAAATTTCACTTTGGGTGTCTGCCGAGGGTCCACTAAATGATAGTGAAGATGAGCCAGTGTTGTGGAATTAACCGAATTGTGGGTGTTGATGGGTATAATGACTTCTAAGATTCTTATTCCTATATGAAAATACATTTTCCTTTTCTGTTCTCTGTCCCATCAATCAAGCTTCCTCTGTAGGCTTTTATGGTTGTGCACCCAGGATGTGGTCTCTTGGCTCAATCTCAGTGTCTCGTGTTGAGGTGTGGAAAGAGCATAGACTTGGGCATTAGACTTACCCAGTCTATTTCAGCCTCTTACCACATGTTGGATTCTGGGCAAGTTATCCATTTACTACTGAGCCTCAGTTTAAGAAATACTTTAATATCCTCATTGAGTTTTTTTATATGAATGTGTATCTCAGAAAAAGTAAACACCGAAGAATGTTGGTTTTATTTCCCTTGGATAGACAGAAAGCAAATGTGCAGGTTATCCAATATGACAATGGAAAAATTTTTCATTCAGTTAAGACTGGAAGGAAAAATATCAAATTTTCTATTTTACTTTAACTACTACAGATATCAGAGGACACTAGTACATAAGGTATATTTAGTTTGTTTCTAAGGTGTGGATTTGTGATATCTAGAAATCTACAGCAGCACATCCAAAGTAAGTTCTATAAATGGATTTGATTTGAGTCACCTTGTCAGTTTAGAAACAATATCATAAATATAAATGACAAAGTCCCAACGAAAGGCAACAGACATGCCACTTTGCTAGCTTTCACAAAACCTAATTTTCCATGCAATCTCTAGTGCATTAAAAAAATGAAATGTAACATCACTGTTGAAGGCAATCTCCAGATGGCCTTTTATTAGCTACTGAGGAGGCCGCTTCTATTCTCCATCAACTGTACACACTGCAGTGACAATTTTTACCTTTACATGCAATAAGCTATCATCGTTGCATGAGACACTAAATGACACTTGGAGGACTGGTCCCTAAAATATATTTTGAAATGCCAGGTGCAGGGCATAGTTCATATGATCACAAATCTGGATTTTCTCTACTTACTTGAAGGTCAGACAATGTTGGTTTGCAGTCTCAGGAGCTTTGGTAAAATATGAAATTGGCCCTATATTCGGAGGGGAGGGAGAGACTGAAGAAGGAGCAGACCACTTCAGACTGGTAAGTGGTAGTTTTAATCAACAAGGGAGCTTACATATGAGACTTGTCTTGGGTGGCTGCAAGATGAGTAGATCTCCACACCTCCCTGCCAGAATCTTAAAAGTTTATATAGAGGTCTTAACTGGGTTCAGTCATGAATTTAGTCCGGATGGTCTCAACAATATCTTAATCTCTCAAGGCTGTGCCCTTGAAATGGCTCTGGCTATGGGAAAGGCAGACAAACATCCATTCCAAGGACAGGGGAGGGGTGAGGAGCCTCAGATTGGCCAGGTCCAGCTCTCAAGTCATCTGGCAGTCATGTCCTCTCCATGACCTGTCCCAGCAGACAATGTCAGCGAGTGATTTTTTGTTCACTTGTGTATTTTTTTAAAATTATTTCTGCTTTTGACCTCTCTTATGAGAGTTCCATTGAATGGGATATACCTCATAAGAATTTTAAATTGGAAAAAAGAAATTATTGAGACTTTATTCAACTAAGCATATCCCAACTGTTTAAAACTAGAAGTTCCTTTCTAACAGTAGGTCATGTTAATTTCATTAAGAATACTGAGCATACAGGAAACTCCTAGCTTCACTTTACATTAGCTTACAGAAAATCTTTGTCTACTTTCTATGAGCTTCTCTGTCATTTTCCAGTGCTTTTCTATGTTTCTAGTTGCGTTACTTCTATAAGGATCTGCTTACAGCAAATTCATTCAGGTTTTCCTAGTGATAACAGATATAAGGGGAAAAAAAAACCTAGAAAGATGAAGAAGAGTTAGGGCTTAATACATATATTTTAGGTGAAACTGTGGATGGAGCCTAGATCCTGACATTATTGATTTACATGGTTATTAAGGATATGAGAGCCAGGTTATGATAAGCCCTTGATCTAAATGGGAGGGATTAAAGATAATCCAGAACAACACACATAATGAAATGGAGGCCAAGGACTCTTCTAACTGGGTCATTCAGTCCTCCAAGGAGCCTACATGAGACCATGAGATGTGGGTCTCTCAACTCATGCTCTCTGAGGCATTAAGAACATGGCATACTGACCAATATCTATGCTGATTGGTTTGTATTCGCATCAAATGCTCTGGTAACCAAAAATCATTCTGTAATAAGAGAATAAACTGTCATTCACAATGAACATCGTGTGGAGGGTGAAGACAGCTGAATAAAAGGCTATGGCACCCTGTGAAAAGGAAGCCCTCAATCAAAAGAAAAGATGTGGAGGAGACTGAGAGGAAGAACTGGAGCATAGGTGAACAAGTGGCATTTGTTCTTGTTCTGGCCACTTTACATTTAACAATGACAATCGCTCTGAGAAGAACATGTTATGATCCTCAATTACAGATGAGAAATGGTGCCCAGGATGCTTAAATGGCTTTTCAGTTAAGTGGTGGAATCAAGCATTGAAATGAGTGACAACACCAAAGACTGCTCCATTTCCACAGACAGTTGCTTTGTTCTCCATGTTACTTGCATCCTCCTCCCTGCAGAACCATTCAGGACTCAGCCAGGCTATTTAAGCTGGCACCAGAGACACTTTTCTTTTAGCTACCTTTGCTGTATTGATTCAGTTGAGATTTCTCTCATTAGCCTCTAATATATATTGTCCTCACCTACTCTGCTCTCTTGTACCCTGCTCTAGGTGACCCTTGTACCAAAAGCCTTTTATCCAAAAGTAAAAATTATACTCCATTTAGAGGCAAAAACAAAAACAAAAACATTTTTCACTGATCCAATTGCCAAAATGGAACTGGGTCTTGTCCATCAGGAATTAGGGGAAGGTGGGTGTTGGTTAGCAACCTTGGGAGTTCCCAGGCTTATCTTGCGTGGCTGCAAGATCAGTGGATTTCTATTACCTGCCATCAAAATCTTAAGAGTTTATATAGAATCCTCAGTGGGGTTCTGCCATGTACATAATCCAGATGGTCTCAATAACACATTACTTTCTCAAGGTTTTGTCCTTGAAGTGATTCCTAGTAAGGGAACAATGCGTGAAACATACATTCTGAGGACAAAAGAGGGGGTGAGGAGCCTCCAATTGCCCAGGCCCAGTTTATGGGTCAACTGGTGGTCATGTTTTCTCAATGACCTCCCAACAAGGGTATAGTCTAGAAGACCCAAGCAACTGACTAAAACACAGTGGAGAAGGCTCAGGACACTCTGAACATCCTTGGAAAAAAAGAAAAGTCTATGTCTTCATTCAGGGAGCTGTGATTGGGTACTCCAAGTTTGGATGGAGCCATGAAGCTGAAATGCATAAGCACAGCTCTCTTGAATTCAACTTTACCAAAGTATATGACATTTACTCTTAGTCGATCCTTTCCATTTCCTAACAGATGACAAAACTGACACTTAGAAAGGTAAAGTAACTTCCTGAAAGCCTCCCAGTCCCATTGTGGTGAAATAATGATTAGTCCCTCAGCTGCATGAGACCCTCAGCTGGCAGTGTAGCACCGGGCAAATTGTTGCTAGTGTTTGCTTGCCAGTGGGACAAGAATTCACCTCACTGTCTTCTGTTCATCCTAGGAAATTCTCCCTTGCTCCCCTTCCATTCTCTCCCTAATCTTCCAGTTTAGTCTCTCCCATCTGAGTTCAGACAAGCCAGACTCCTGGATGTGACCCTCTGGGTCAGTCTTGCTATGCCACTACTTACGGACAGACACAACCTTTCTTTCAGGTTATGCAGTAGACAGATGATTGCACACTATGAAATGGAAGTGTGTAGAGAGAAATGTGAAAATACTACTTCATTCCAGTCTCTGGATGTATTCACTATGAAATGTTACATGTGTATCATTTATATATGTTTTTATATTATATAAGTGGGACAATTCTATATTATGGTTTTGTGAATTGCTTTTTATAACAATGTATTATGTTTTATCTCAGTATGTATGGATCTACCTCATTCTTGTTAATTCTCCATGGCATTTCAAAACTGTACTTATGGAACAACTCTTCTATGAATGAACATTTAGGTTGTTTCAATATGAGCACCAATCTTAATGTTAATTTCAGACTGAGTTCCAGAATTGAAATTGTTGGTTCAATGCTTTTCAGCATCAATATTTATTCTATTAAATAATAGAAGTCTCCTCTCAGTGCTTTAAATATGAAAAGAAAAGCTGTAATTGTATGCCCGAGTGATCATTTATCTCGATCATAGAAGAGAGGGTGAGGTGGCCTTGCCTCAGGTGAGCAGTGGCCAGGTCATATCCATGGAACTTTCCTCAGATGGCTTTATCTGTGACCACCTCTCCTAAGACAGGTAGGGTCTGACCTTTGAAGTACAAGAGATACTTCACTTATGGAGGCCTGAAAAACCAGGGCAAGACAAGTATGATTATTCTTTAATATTACCTTGAGTTGGAAGCAAAAAGGGATTGTTTTGGAAACACACTTTGGTCGAATATTTGTCTTTTGGAGTTCTGCAACTTATATTCTCTGCTTTATAGGAAGAGTCAATAAAACAACAAGACTGACAAAAAGAAGGGAGTCTAGAATTTATTTGGTCCAGAATTTCCCAAAACATCAAGATGATTTATTCCTGATATTTTGAGCTTGTGCTAGGGATTTTATTTCATAAGAGAGACCAAAACTCTATAGTCAGAGGCATTATTTAGGCAGTAAATACAAGGGAAGAGTCTCACTATCTAAGTGGATTGACAGAATCCTGTAGGGAAAAATTGACTGTAGTCTAGCAGAGTTCAACTCCTCAGCATCAGCTCCCAGGGACCTCAGAGTTAGGTATATTTAAATGCCCACTCTTATTAGGCTGCCTCTTTTCTATGTTT
Organism: Puma concolor; assembly: GCF_028749965.1. Lineage (NCBI taxonomy): Eukaryota > Metazoa > Chordata > Mammalia > Carnivora > Felidae > Puma > Puma concolor. The sequence goes on along the minus strand of NC_141671.1, from coordinate 48,033,959 downwards.
TGTTCCATGGAATTGCTCCACCCCATCAGCCAGAGGGCTTGACTATATGCCTGGATCACTTAATTTCAAGAACATTAACTGATGTTTATGGTGGCACACATAAAATGACATTCTCCATCCTCTCTCATGCATCAGTTTCTACCTGTCTAGTCTACCTGTTCTCTTAGGCTCCCTTTTCTATTCTTCCATATGCTCTAGTTCTTATTATTATTTCAGTGGTAATAATGTTGCCTCTACCTGTAATACATGTTCTCCTGATCTCTATCCTTTCTTCAATGTTAAGCAAAGATGCTGCCTCCTCTCTGGGACCTGCCTATATTCTTTCATCTTTCCCCAATTATTCATGAAATATTGTGATTCGTTTGCTGTTAGGGCATTTGCTAATTGGTATTATATTAGACTCTGCTGTTAATAGCATAGAAACTAAATCTAATTCACACTGATTTTCTCCACAGTCTAAAATTTGCACAGAGAGTAGATGCTCAGTAAATACTGTGGAATTAAACTTCTCAGCTAATCTTGCGTTTGTGATCCCTGTCTTAGAACTTTACCCATTCATTGTGTGCTAATATTTCTTGTTTCCTTATTTCCTCTTCTCCTAGACCATGAGCTAATCTTCGGTAGTGATCTATGAAGTGCCTGGTTTCCCTGACTCAGTCTCTGGGTCTTAATATCTCCATTCCAGTTCTAATTAATGTCCACGGTTTCTAAGTTTGTATGCTACTACATTTTCAAAGTTGAAGGAGGTTTAATTTGTGTTCTGTGACTAGTGTTTCTGCATACTGAGATTCACATTCCTCATTAAAAATATGGGAAGAGTAATTTAATTTACCTTGCAAGGTAATGTGAAGATTAAGAGAGGTAATTTATTTGAAAGAACTTTGTGAACAGCCAGTCATCATACAAAATGATGTTGTTAGTGTTATTAGTAGTAATCAGTTGTAAGCTCTTTGAGAGTAAAATTATCTTACACTGTTGTATGGCAGATTGTGTTGACTGCTTATCCACCAGCTTTCTATAAGCTCCTTTGTGTTTCCTTGCCAGCAGAATCCTCATCTTGCTGTAGAGGTTGAAAATGCCTAGGCAGCTAGGACTTTGGCAGTGGCCCCAATTTTGGCCAATCAGACCTAAGCGGAAGTCAGCTCTGTGGTTTCTCGGAAATATTTAAATCCCTGATTTAAAAGAATAAAAAAGACAGAAGATAAAATCCCTTGCTGCCTTGCCTTGCTGTGGTTGCTGGGAGCTATTAAGGCTATCTTACCATGGCAAAAGGAGAAAAGCCAAAAATGAGAGCCAGTAATTTAAGGGTGGCAGGGGTAGAAAGTTGTCAGGAACAGGTGTCTCTGATCCTATTGTTGAGCAACTACACAGACTTTAAAAGTGCCTTACCTCCAGGACTTCCGCAGTGGGATAGAAGAACTATTCTTATCAATTAAAGCAGTTTTAACTGCACATTCTGTTCTTGCTCCCCATGCATTCTAATTAATATATACTTCTATTGTATCCTTCACGGCGTCAAGACCAAGTTCAGGTTCTTAAATACTCTTTCTTTGATTGTAATTATATTTATCTTCATTGCATGTTTTTGTGAAATAAGTCTTGGACTCCTTGCAAAGGCAAACAAATTGCACCCTAGGAAAACAAAGACAGATTGTTCAGATTATCTGACCATGTTATTAGCAGGACTCCACAAGTGGAAGGCCTGAAATAAACTAGACTTAAATTGAAAGCAGACATGCTGGAGGCAAGATACAAAGATTCAATGAAAATGAAAGCTGTGATCAAGGGCAGTGCTACCAACTGTGGCTCTGCAGACTGGCCATGCAAAGCTTCACAGCCTTTTGCTCAAAGAGCCCGGACCTTGCTTCATTGTGTTAATTGCTCGGTTCTTCTCTACTTCTTTCTTCCCCTCTTCTCATTCCTGGGGCCAGTGTATTAATTTATGCAGTTTAATGAGCTCTCTAATAATTTAACTTAAAGACTGAAACACAAATATGCTCAGAAACACTCCAAATTGTGTATATACTTTCTAAGGAAACTGTCCTTAGAAATATCCAAGGCTGTTAATGAAAACCTGTGTTGCCTAAAATAATCCATCTAGAATTGTTTATCAGGCCACAACAATAATATAAATGGCATCAAATCCATTTTACCAGTTGGATGACCTTCTTTGTTAAAGCTTGCTTTCTAATTCTATCCTAGCCAGCGATTAACTCTCAGCATGAAGAGGAAATATTGCTTGAATGACTGACAGATGCCCTCATCAAGTGATTGTACTGGTCTGGCAAAAGAGCCGGCTGGTCATTAGTGGCTACAACAGTTTTATGACCCGTGAAATTGTGTAGTAGTATAGCGATTGTCCATAAGAACTGACCAAAATGAAGATTCTGTTTTTAACCACAGCTGGAGACCTCTGGAGCCTCTTTTCAGATATTAGGACAGAGCCCCTTCCATTGAAATTTCCTATAAGTGACAGATGGAATTACAGTGGTCCAAGGGCCCAGGCTTCCTTCTCTCATAATTGGTATTGCTGCCACATTTAGTTGTTTTATTGTCTAACATGGAGACTCACAATTATCGAATTGAGTCTTACTGTTCAGTTAGGCAGAGGGAGGACACAGATGTGAGCAGAAAGGTGTAAAACCAGGAAATCGAGAGTACTTGGATTTGGATAATAGAAAGACTGACATCAAGGAGATTTAGGATTATTGGCAGTGGGTCCCCAGTAGTGATATCCTCTCAGGCACCTCTGATCATTTCAGCTCATCTCTGACAGTGAAGAGAATAGGCTGACTGCTGCCTCAGTATTAAGCGTGCCAGGGTTGGAAGGATTGCAATAGCAGAAATGGCCAGGAGAGGTCAGCATTCAGGAAGACTTGGGAGGACTCAGCAATTTGGGAAAGCTGTGACAGCCACAAGCAATTCAAAAGTGATAGGCATCTTTGACACAGAAAGAAAAGGTGTGTTTTCCATTCACGAACTTGATCGTGAGATAATTATTTGGTAAGTACAGCATAGTAGGATTGCTGTGGACCAAGTCTTTTCCTTCATGGTCCAAGACTAGTTATTTGTTTCCTTTATAATTGACTATTTCCTGCTGCCTCTATTTCTCCTCGAAATGTATACTGTTTTCCTTATCTTTCTGTTATTAACGGCTAGCATGTTACACAGTATTTTATGAAGGTCTTCTGGCACACACATACACACACATAGTATAAGACAAACACACATAAGCACATATCTGTTTGCACAAAGCACAATTCGCTTTGTTTCTGGCAGCGTTTATTCTAAAATTTCCAAATAATATCACATTAGTTTGTCATGGCATTAAATACTTTTGGAAAACATAACTGTTCTTGACTTCTGCCTATTCCATTAACAAGTTATAAGTAATTCACATAGCTGCTCCTCTATCTTTGAGCTTTTAATAGTGTTTAGTGTGGGATCCACCTGACCTCAGTGGCGTCCTCGTTAGGAGAGTCCAGGTAACATGCTTTCTGTATTTTGAGCACACAAAATCAAAGTAGAAATTACCTGGGATATGTGCTTAGCAGACCTAGATTTTCATCTGTACTACAGACTCTCTTAGACAACCGTGTGACCTCTTTTTTTTTACATTTATTTAAAAAAAATGTTTTTTAACATTTATTTATTTTTGAGACAGAGAGAGACAGAGCATGAATGGGGAAGGGTCAGAGAGAGGGAGACACAGAATCTGAAACAGGCTCCAGGCTCTGAGCTGTCAGCACAGAACCCGATGCGGGGCTCAAACTCACGGACCGCGAGATCATGACCTGAGGTGAAGTCGGCCGCTTAACCGACTGAGCCACCCAGGCGCCCCTTTTTACATTTATTTTTGAGAGACAGAGCATTAGTCGGGGAGGGATAGAGAAAGAGGGAGACACGGAATCCGAAGCAGGCTCCAGGCTCCGAGCTGTCAGCACAGAGCCCGATGCGGGGCTCGAACTCACGAACTGTAAGACCATGACCTGAGCTGAAGTCAGACACTTAACTGACTGAGCCACCCAGGTGCCCCCCCACCCCCCGTGTAACCTCTTTGAACTAGTTTTTACACAGATAAAAAAAGATTAATAATATATATGGTTTTTAAGGTTATTATTATTAACTTGTAAGATTATAAGGTTATTATAGAAATGAACTAAATCTTGGAAAAGCAATGGAACTAAAAAGTGCTAAAAAATACATTCTAAGAATTACAAGGACTTTTTCCTCTCCTAAGCAAAATCATTAGAAGAGGACAAAAACCAAGCAGTGCTAATACCTACACTAGTCAGGGTTCCTGGTCACAAAAAAAAAAAAAAAAAAATAGAAACCAGCTCTGACTGAATAAAATGTATTGAAAGGACAGTACATAAATCTCTGAATTTAAGGGAGGCCTGATGAAACAGACTCAGAAAATGTGCCTAAATTTGGAAACACATCACAACCAACACTTTATTCTGTAAACAGGAGCAATTCCTTGCTCCATTGCCATGAGACACTAGTCATGAGGACATCAGTCCCTATTGTCACCAGCATCCTCACGCCTAGGTACTCTGCTATTACTTGACTCTCAACTTCACCTCATCTGCTCTAATTCATTCTTTAATTAATGTTTTTGTAGTTTTTATAGTGTGTGTTTGTTAGTGTATGTTGTATGTTGTATAGTGTATGTTTTATAGTGTATGTATAGAGGTATGTGTACCTCTTCTGTTAAATGTACTCTTAGGTATTTTATTTTTATGATACTATTTTAAATGAATTGTTTCCTTAACTTAATTTTCAGATTGTTTATTGTTAGTAGAAGAAACACACTTGGTTCTTGGATATTGATCTTGTTTGTACTTTGCAGAGTTACTGAATGCATTTATTATTTCAACGTTTATTTATTTTTGGGACAGAGAGAGACAGAGCATGAACGGGGGAGGGTCAGAGAGAGAGGGAGACACAGAATCGGAAACAGGCTCCAGGCTCTGAGCCATCAGCCCAGAGCCTGACGCGGGGCTTGAACTCACGCACCGCGAGATCGTGACCTGGCTGAAGTCAGACGCTTAACCAACTGCGCCACCCAGGCGCCCCAACATTTATTATTTCATTTCTACTTTTAGTGGATTTCTTAGGATTTTCTATATGCAAGATCATGTTATCTGGAAATGGAGATCCTTTTACTTGTTCCTTTCCAATCTGGTTGTCTTTTTGTTCTGTTTTTCTTTTGTTTTTGTTTTTGTGTTTTTCATTTTCTTGCCTAGTTATCCTGGCTAGAACCCCCAATACGATGTTAAATAGAAGTGGCAAGAGTGAGCATATTCGTCTGGTTCCTATTCTTTGGGAAAAGCACTATGTCTTTCACCATTAAGTATGATAATAGCTTAGTTTTTCCATAGATGCCATTTATCAACTCAAGAAAGTTTCCTGCTATTCCTAGTTTGGTGAGTGTTTTTTGTTTTTTTTTTTTTTTTAATCATAAAAAGGTACTGGACTTTGGGAAATGTTTAATTTGTTTTTGTTTTCTTCTTTTGCTCTTCCTCCATCTGTTGAGATGCTCATGTGACTTTGTCCTTTACTGATTTTGGTGTATTACATTGGTTTTCACGTGTCAAACTATTTGCTAATGGCGTAAAATTCCTTTTATATGTTGTGGATTCTATTTGCTAGTATTTTATCGAGGTCTTGATTTTCTATGAAATATTTTGTATTACTCTTTCAAGGTTCAGAGGCACGAGTTCTGAATTGGATGTCTGCTGGCTGATGCTATTCCTGACACTCATGCCCTAGCGGCCAGAGGGCTGGGAAAGATAAGGGTCTTTTTGTTTTTGGTAGTAAGAGATAGAACCCACCTCTACTTTGAGATTGCCCTCAGACAGGAAAAATTTTTTCCATACTAGCCATCCAAAAAATGACAAATGTCCATTATAGCATTCCATGCAAACATCCACATTTTGGAAGTTACTGTGTTATATGTTAATTTTCATATTCATAAGCCTATAGTATAATGCCATGAAAGGGGCAGGATTTTTTTCAAAGGGTGAATTGTGCTGCATTTTCACTTTGAGGTGCAGCCTCTTTGCTGCCTCTGGGCTAACAGTATAGGCATGGGGAGATGCTTACTACCTAAATTACAGATCCAATCATAGCGTGATGGGAGGGGGGTGATTTTTGATGGAATACATAAATTTAAAGTGCTAAAGAGCCTCTCTGTCTACTTTTCTTCTTACTGCTATTGCTGCTGCTGGGTGAAGATGGTAACAAGCTATCTCAGGAAGGTCAGAGGTCCCCGTTTGTCCCCACTCAGTTCTGTGCTTCTGTATAATTCCTCTTTACACTATCCTTCCATTCTTGGCACACATACATGAGTGTACTGGCAGAGCCAAGTGTGAGACCCCCACCAGCCCCGACATGGGATTTGGAAGATGAGTCAGAGAGAGGTAAGTGCCAAACCTGGGTCCCTCTATCTCACCCAGTGAAAAATCACCAATCAATGTGTTCCGTGTCTGCTTGTGAATTGATTATCCAAAGCCCATGATTTAACACAGAACTGCCTTCCCACAGCACTAAGGAGAGAGCAAGACATTGCATATTGTGCTGAGCAGAATTTCCTTTTGAGTTTTGGTCACAGAACCACCAGCTCTCTGAGAAGACATCTCCTCCGCTACCCTTCAGTTTACACTCTACTGAGGGCAAGGCATCGCTGATGATTGAACACATGTGTCCCTTGATTACAGGCTGATGTTGCATACCATTCAGCCTCTCTCCCAGTGTGCTATTCAGAGTGCATGAGCTCATCCTCTGATTATAGAGGCATGCAAGATAAACATGCTCTTACATTTTAAATTAAGTCCTGCATTTCTTCTTGGAAATTAATTTAAAACGATCAGATACGTGTTTATTTGATACAAGAAATGCTCTGAATCTTGCTGGAGTGACATCAGATGAGGATTTCATCATCATGATGGAACAGGGAACAGGGTCATGACTCAACCAGGAAGCTGCTAGTGACAGCTAAGAGATGATGATCAGGACAGTTAACCTCTGGGGACAGATGGTGGGATTTATGGGCATCATCACATTCTGAAATGAAAGTGGGAGATTGTGGAAACCGTTTTATGGTCATTTACAGTTTTTGCAAACAGAGTCAAGTTCATGTTCGGGCCAATAGGAGGAGCCTGTCCATGGACTGGGATTTGAAAAAAGTGAAAAATGGCCTCTGAACTCTGTGAAACCCCTTTAGCTCTTTATTAATGATTCTAATACCACCATGAACAGCCATTTTTGTGCGTTTCAGGCATAGCTCTTCAGTAATGCTCTTTTAATGTTAAAATATTCCTAGGAAAACAAACATGTGAAACCAGAGTCAGATTTTCTCCACTTAACTTGAAACATTTTTTCCCCCTCATTTATTTAACATATCATTATTTGGCACCTACCACATAATAATTTTTTGGTAGTGTGTATATTTGAGATAGAGAATACATAGACAAAGTTTAGAACTTTTCCTCTTTAGAGATTAAAGTCTAGTTAAGAAAATAAAACATGCAAAAATAACTTTAATATAAGGCACACAGTGACATATACCTTGAACAAAGTGAAGGAAGATTTCAGAAAAGAGAAAAAATTCCTTCTTTTTTTGTTTTTGTTTTTGTTTTTTTTTTTTTACCTTGAAACTATCTACTGTTTGAAAGGATACCATTTGTACTCACTGAGGGATTGGATATGGAATACTTTCCTCTCTGTTTGTATATCCTGATGTGACAACAAGAATGTAATAGTAACAAAACCTATAAAATACTTTAAAAAATCAAGTATGTTAGTTCTAGCTTTATTTTTTTAATTTATTTGTTTGGTGTGAATTTTTATTTTATTTACTTATTTTTATTTTTTTGTGGAACAGCTATCTTCTTTTTTATTTTTTTTTCTTTTCCAAATTTTTATTTATATTCTAGTTAGTTAACATATAGCGTAGTGTTGTCTTCAGGAATAGAATTTAGTGATTCATCACTTACATGTAACACCTAGTGCTCAACACGAGTACACATCATCCATTTAGCCCATTCCCCACTCACCTCCTTCTATCAACCCTGTTTGTTCTCTATCATTAAGAGTCTTTTATGGTTTGTTTCCCTCTCTCTTTTCCCCCCCTTCCTATATGTTAATCTGTTTTGTTTCTTAAACTCCACATATGAGTGAACTCATGTGCTATCCTTTATTCTTATATCCATTTATCAATTTAAAACCTTTATACAATAAATATTTTCTGAGCCATACTATGTGCAAGGCACTGTCCTAGGCACATGTGAAAAAATAAAAAAAAGCACAGTCCTTTTCCTCATGGAGCTGCAATCCAGGTGGAGGACAGAAATTAAATATATAGTTCCATCATTGCACACATAGCTACATTGTGTGTGTTAGCTACAGATAAAGAAAACAAAGTGTTATACATAGGAGTAATAAGGTGGTCTTAGTTAGCCTGGGATGGTGAGAAAGGCCTTTCTGTTGAAGTGACATATAAGTGAAGATCCGATATTAAGGAGGAGTTAGCTGGACAACCAGGGAGGGAACAATACTTCCTAAAACTTAAAGTTGAGGAGAAAACAAAAATAGAGAAACAAAGCTTCCTCAAAACATTGGAAACTTGAAAGTTGGCCACTGGGGTACAGGAATTGAAGAGATTAGGGCAAGCATGGGGAGGTAATTACTGGTGGGGTGGGCAGTATACATGGAATATTGTGGAAAGTGATTTAAAAAAAAAAAAAAGGAAGAACTTCTCCCTTCACAACACTGAGGTAAAATCACTGAGTAACCGTGAACCTAAAAATGGAAATTATGTTCCTACGAGGATATCATGAGGGCTTAATTAATGTGGGTAAAGTACCTAATAAGTGTCTTGGAGTATAGTAGCTCCTCAATAAATCTTAGCTCTCTTTCTGCCTCTTTTCCCTTTACCTCATTTCCTTGCTCTCATTTTTCTTTCTGGATAAAAGTGGAAGCACAGTTGGATGGTTTAGCAGGCGTCGGATGTTGTTGGGCACCTAGAGTTAGAAAGATATACAAAAATGGGAGCAGGAGTCATTGAAGGCCAGGTGATCATCCTACTGTGGCCTTGGGAGGCAGTATGTGCAGTGGGTAAGAGCATGGGCTTTGGAGTGTGGGCTTCACTCTGGTTCCCATGAGCCATGGGATTATGATCGACTAAGCCCCATGTGCAAATTAAGATGAATGTCTATGTCAATATGGTTGCTATGAGGACAAATATAACAAGTATCCAGCACAGTACTCAGCACATGGTATTGTAGCTATTTAGAACTTTGTTGGGACTCAATCGTCCTTAAATGATGATGCCCTGCTTCTTCTTGTATGTAGACTGCACATGCCCTTCATGGATCCTTCTCCATGGGCATCAGGAGACTAGCATCCTGGTCTTATGGCTTCTAAGGTGCAGTAGTCCCAGCAATTAAATTTGGGTGCAGAAAGAGAAAGGAGAAGGAACAATCAGGTAGAGAAAGAAGGTGACTTCAGAAGAGCTGCTTAACACCCCTGTTTCAAAATTACAGGTGTTTTAATTAAATATATCTTTTATATAAATTTTGTATCTTAACAATTTTTTTAACGTTTATTTATTTTTGAGACAGAGAGAGACAGAGCATGAACGGGGGAGGGTCAGAGAGAGAGGGAGACACAGAATCTGAAACAGGCTCCAGGCTCTGAGCAGTCAGCACAGAGCCTGACGCGGGGCTGGAACTCACAGACCGCGAGATTGTGACCTGAGCCGAAGTCGGACGCTTAACCGACTGAGCCACCCAGGCGCCCCCTATAAATTTTGTATTTTAAAACACTTAAAGATTTAGAGAAAAATTGAGGTGATAGTACAGAGGGTTACTTTTATTATCTCTATTATTAACATCTTACATTATTATGGTTCATTTATTGCAATGTATGACCCAATATTGATAATTATTAGCTAATATCCATATTTTATTCATATTTCTGTAGCTTTTACTGAATGCCTTTTTACAAAATTTTCTGGGATCCCACCCATGATGCCACATTCCATTCTTAGGCATGTCTCCTTAGGTTCCTTGAGACTGTGATAACTTCCCGACTTTCCTTGTTTTTGATGAACTTGTCAGTCTTGAGGGCTATTGTTCAGATATTTTGAAGAATGTCCTTCAATTGGGATTTGTCTGATATTTTTATCATGATTAAACTGGGGTTATATGCTTTTGGGAGGATACTGCAGTAGTAAAGTATCATTTTTATTACATCGTATCAAGGGTATGTACTATCAACATGATTTATCACTGTTGTTGAGGACAGAAAGTACTCATTTGAAGGGACTGCAAGGAAATCACCTTTCACTGAGTGACCATCGAGGTCTGTTTTATTTATTACTTATTTTATTTATTACCTGTTTAATGTTCACACTTTAAGAATTATGTTTTAATCATCCTTTTTTGTAGTTGAGGAAACTGACATTGAGAGAAGTTGAAAACCCCCAGCATGTACAGTATAGACTTAGTATTCAGAAGACTCAGGTATGTCTGATGCTAAAGTCTACTTTCTTTCTACAATACCAGTTTGTCTTCCTTGTAATTGGGCACAACCTCCATTGCTGGTTGGACTTGACATTTATCTGACTAAAATTAAAGGAGTTGTGTGATATGCCTTTTGATAAATTGAGTAGGAGATATGTGGCTTCTTTGATATTGGATTCAGGTGCGTATTTTACCTGGAGGCACTTCTTGTTAATTTAAAGTTACACTTCATACTAATTTAGTCTCAAGTGAGATCTCCTTTATGAATTGAAGCTGCTGGGTACTAATGAAATGTGAACAGGCAGAGGTGAGCAAATATGTTTAGATATCATGTGCTGCTCCCATAAATAGATGAACTTCCATAGATTTGATGTAGAATTTTGATGAGCAGTTGATGAAATATTCAGAGGAAAATAACCCTGTAATTTGCTCATGCCAATTTGTTCCTTTGGGTGAGGGATTTTCATGGTGCCAGGAGAGAGATTGAAAAGATTGACCATGAGTCACTATTTAAATGTTCTCGGTGCAGTGACCTGTCTCCCGGCTGCTATTAGTTTAATCAGTGAGGCACTGATGTCCAGGGAACACAATATAAATGAGTTTCTGAACCTCATTTCTTTCTAGGCTGGATACACATGCCTTTAACAAATTTTAAAGTGTTGGTTACACAACGAAAAGATATCTCTACTAGTTACAAACTTTACATAAACATTTAATAGAGATAGTCTAGAATAGTGTTGATATCAGGGGTATAGGAACTTAATTGACCTCAGAATGAGTCATACAGATATAAGTATCAAGAAAAACAATAAGGGGGACAAGATGCACATCTCAATTTTTGAACTGGAATTGCAGAAAATAATGGTAGCTGGGCTGAAGCTAGGGTTCCACTAGATGAAGGGCTGAGGAGTTTGATGTGTGCAATTATGACTAGGACAGTTGGGATTCTATAACAAATTCTGTCTGGAATTTGTCTACAAGTTATTTTCCCCTTACTTCTTGGTAATAATATCCCAGATTTCTTTTGGAGAACAACTTCTGCCCTCAGTGCTGGTCTTCAAACTTGTATTTTCAAGAGTAGGTTCTGACTGGTTTGAACAAATGAAGATCTCCCTCTCCATACTCACACTAATTGGTTATGGATGAGTAAGTGATTTAAAAGGATTCAGTTAGAGTACACCTCAGGAATTTTTTGAAATGATAATGAGATTCTTCTGGTATTAAGAGTAGAAGCTTAGAAGTGCTACAGCCACAAGGGAGAGTGGCAGGAGTTATTTGGGGCCATGAGCTGGATAGAACCCTAGAATGGAGCCAAATCTGGAGAAGAGAACATGTGGTAGATTCTGGAAATGTCTTTTGAATTCTAGATCAAGCTGGCAGTACTTGACGTCAGATGTCAGACATGAGCAGATTAACCACCTTTTTTGTTTGTTTGTTTAAGGTTGCCACATACATTTATTTGTTTGTTTGTTATTTACACCTAAAAGGTTTGTAAGTCTCCCTCTGAAATGGCACTGGCCCCCAACTCAGCCATAGCACAAGGGGGAATTATGGTGAAAATTAAGAAAAAAATCACCATAAAAGTCACCGTGAGTGAAAAGAACGCCTGGCCTGTGTGCACATGCTGCTGTAAGGATTGGTGAGACTCTGCTACAACACTCTACTCCCAATGCATGTTGTGTGCACCATCCCCCCCCCACCCATGGGGGAAGAAAAGGAAAACCTGTTTACTAAGGGCTCCTCCAGTTCTGCTGTGAAGTTCCCTCTGGCTTCCCACCAGAGACTGAGAGAAAATGGGGACAAGAGAAGAAACCAGAGAGGTAGACTGGAGTCAATAGAAATTGTTGCTATGGAGGTGTCCAGGTCCTGAGAAGAAATGCAAGCAATCAGTGCAGCAACAGCAGAGGGACTGCAGTCCTGGTCCTATGAGGAAACAAACAGGGGAATCTTGGAAGGAAGTTGCCATAACTGGGGCATGAGTGTCTTCCAGGTTATAAATGTAAGCATCCCTGAGGTGACTGAAACTATTTTGGAAGTGAAAACCCTAACAAGGGAAAGAATATACATTTGTCAGCAGGGTGTATCAGTACTCATCAGCGATAGAGCCTGGGATAGTGTATTTGGGGACATAATCACTCAGGTTTACCCGACATGCTCTGTGGTTGATCATTTTCCTACTTCAGAGCATTCAGTCTCTGGAGAAGAAAGACAGTGCATCCTCAGTATTGAAAATGTCAGTGTCAATCAATGCCAGGAATGCTCTTTGGAGATTTTAAATTTGTAAGTCTATCAAGGGGTTGAATATTTATTTGAACCCTCTGTGTGTCGTTAGTCTGCAAGTTAGGAACTTGAGTTTTATATTTGGCTCTGCCTTTAATTACCTAGTTATTCAGGCTTCCTGGGTCCTTCTTTGTCACTAACTAGTTAGAGATATTTGGATAATTTTTTAAGCTTCCTTGATTTATATTTCTGCAAAATGTGACTAATAAATATATCACAGAGCTGCTGTGAGGATCGGATGTAGTAATTTATGTAAATCCTTTAGGACAGTGCCTGGCTCACAGAAAAAAGATCTCAGATGAGTCTGTATATCTCCCCAAAGTTATGATTTTGGAGTGGGAAGGAACTATGTGATATTACTTATTACTAGACTTCTTAGGAGTAAGGAATCCAAAATCTAATAATTACCCTCCCTAATGACCTCCCAAGGATGAACCCAATGCCATTCAAAGTGAGATGTAGTTGGATATCTTCCTAAGAAGGATGTAACAGTTAGTATTCATAGCAATGGGGTCCAGACAGAGCAATGAGAGGTTGGGACATCTGTGGAAAGAGTGTTTGAAAATAAAAATGGCCTAGTTTATCATATGTGATTTAGATCCCTTTGTATTCTGTGCATCCTTTATGGTAAATTTGGTGCTATCCTTATCTTGTAACTGAGTGAAGGTATGAGGCATCTGTAGGGATAAAATGTTCGTGGGGATGTAATCTTTTTTTTTTTTTTTTTTTTAAGCCAGGGAATGAGAGACACATGATATATTGATCTGCTAGTTTGAGAAACTTTAGATTTTAATAATACTACTACCCTTTCAGCCCTATTTTTAATTGGATGTCACTCATCAAAGTTTTCTGACAATGAGAAAAATATTCATATCTAAACACAAAATGAATGAGATACAAACAAGTAGCAAAATCTTCAATTAACAAAAAACATTAGAAAGAGTGCTCCTTTTACAAGACTCACCACATGAAGTGTTTTTTCATCTCAAGCAATTAAAAAATATTACAACTTGAGAGTAATAGTCAATTTTCAGAAAATCAATGCCAATTAAATAAGAACAGGGTTCTTTCTAGGCTAAGTATCATTGAGGAGGGAAAACATGACATTACCCTTTGTCACAGATTTACTGTCAGCATATCAGGCCATAATACAGGATATGACTGCATAGGTGTTTTGAGCATCCGTAAAGAGCCAGTGATGAGGAACATATACTTGTATAGAATTGGTGAGTATGTTTCCCTAGAGAAGGTGCATATTCAGACCCTTCAGATGAGGGAATGGTTGTGTTATTGTTAAGAGAATGATCTTCCAGATGGTCTTTAAAACTACTAACAAAATTTTCTTGTGCCAGCCTAATATTTTGTTGTATAAAGAGTAAACAATACAAATAAACCAAAGTTGTCTTGGTATCAGGTTAATCCTTTTATTTATGTCACCCCTTTATTAAGAAATTTAGCCACCTGGGTGGCTCAGTCGGTAGAGTGTTGGACTCTTGACTTCGGCTCAGGTCAAGATCTCACAGTTCGTGAGTTCGAGCCCTGCATTGGGCTCTGCACTGGTGGTGCGGAGCCTGCTTAGGATTCTCTCTCTCTCTCTCTCTCTCTCTCTCTCTCAGCCCCTCCCCCACTTGCTCTCTCTCTCTCTCTCTCCCTCTCTGTCTCTCTCAAAAAATAAATAAAAATAAACTAAAAGAAAAAAGGAATTGAGGCTTAAATTCTCGTTTCCCCATTGATGATATAAACATGTGGCTCATTTGCCCCATTTCTGAGGGTTTGTTCCTTCAACTCTTCTACCTTTTAAGATCTCTTCTCACATCTCCCCTGGGACATTATCTCTGTAGACACCTCTTTTCCGTATCTTCAACTTTTCCTTCTCTTCTGGCCTGTTTAGCTTGGCCTCCATGCACACCCTTGCTGAAGGATCCTTTCTCTACCCTTCTTACACAAACTTTTCTAGATCTTATTCATTCTCTGAAACAAGTTCTTCCTCACCCCTGGTCTGCTTCATAACCCATGACACTGCCTCTGCTCTTACTGCTCACAGGAACTGCTCTTCTTGAAGGCATTACTGATTTCCTGATTAGAATTCTATTGGACATTCTTCTATAATTGCCTCCCTTGGATTGCCCTGTTTCATTTTCTACTGTGAATCTCTTTTGACTTTGCAAAGTAATGTTTTACTTTTTTAAAGTCATAACAACATAGTCTTCAGTTTCTTTTGGTACTTCACTGACTTTTCCTTCCTGCCTCTTTGTGGTTTCTTCTTTTTGCATTAAAAATTTTGTTTTTCTATTTCCTAAAGTGTCCCACGCAACCTACAGCTCTTAGTCTAAATATACATTGTCCATGTGATCACCAAAGGAATCCATTTAAAATCTGAGTTTTATGATACCACTTGATTGCTTTAAATTCTTCAGTAATTCCCCAAAGATAAACTCCATGCGCAAATATTCTCATCTGTGGTTTGTCCCCTGCCTAACTCTATAGTTCCATAGTTCTTTATTTTCTGCTTTATAATTTACAATCTGGTATTTTAAACCTACTCATCTTTCCCCACTGTATTTTATCACTATTTTGCTTATGTTAATTTTACCCCTTCTGCCTGGCTTGCCCTTCCCTACTCTACTTCACTCTACTCCACACATTTGCCTGGTTAGCACCCACACAGCTTGGTATCAGCTCAAGTAGATATTCAGGAAGACCTCCCATTACCCCAGTGGCTAAGTTAGGAGTCACTCCCTAGTGCACATTTAACACATGTGCATGGCTTCATCAGTATACCTACCTCAAAAATTGCATAATTGTCTACTTTTAAGTCTGTATTCAGTATAGATGGTAGGTTCTTTGTGAGCATTTTTATTTACCCTGAGCCCACCAGACTGCCTGGAATATCAGTTTAGTTAATCCCTTAATACTCTCTCCCAAAAAGACTTCTTAGGAGAAAATTGCCTTTCTTTGTTTCATTCTGGCAGAACTTTTTGAACTTGATAACTGTTCAATTCTGCCAGATGTATTTATTTTGTGCTACTTGTAAAGATTGAAGGCTTTGAGGATCTAGATAAGAAATAAGCGATTAGGTGAAAAATAAAATACATGAAACTATATACTGTTTTCTATGGATTCATGCTATGAGAATAGAATACAAGACATTTGTTTTACTCTGGAATGCCAAAAGTTACTAACAGGACATTTCTATTCATTAAATATTATAGATAGTACTTTTAATATTTGTGCCCCTAGGACTTATGATGTAGGAAAAAGGATCAAGTTTTTTTTTTTTTTTTTTTTTTTTTTAAGTTTATTTATTTTGAGAGAGAGAGAGAGAGCATGCGCATGTGCACCCACACCTGGCAGGGTCAAAGGGACAGGGAGAGAGAATCCCAAGCACACTCCATACCCAGCGTGGAGCCCGACAGGGTGTTCTATCTCACAAACTGAGAGACCGTGACCTGAGCCAAAACCAAGAGTTGGAAACCTAACCACCTGAGTCACCTAAGTGCCCTCAAAAGATCAAGTTTTATTTTTTGAATTAAACAGTTTTCTTTAGCCATGAGCTTGAGAAACAAAGAAGAAATGACCTGGATTCTCCCATTTTTCATCCCAGTCTTCATGGCTTTGGACTTACGTCAAAGGCAGAGCAAACTTAGGTCTGTGCACTTAGAAAATAGGTAGCTCTAAATTGCAATATTTGTTAGGGCTCTTTAACTGATATCCACATTCTTGAGTTACTTGGTAAATGATGTCATCAAACTTATTCTACATATAAGTGCCAGAGAGGAAATCAACTACTTCATCCACACTTTAGGATAACCTGAGCCTGTCCTACTTTCTTAGCATATCCCAGCATCCACCTCTGCATATATCCTCTTTAATTAAAGCTATCATAAAAGTTAAGCATAAGGAAGGCCCCAGAAATACTGCTAATGGTATAACTTTTAATTATTTAGCAAACTTCATGAAACGTGTGGGACTACATTGACATCCATGATTTTTTTGTGAATGCATTGCAACAAAGGGCCTCTCTCTTGTGATTCATTAGGTCTTTCACTGCTGCTGAATCTCCTCTGATAATATTTCATTTGTGTACCACTGGGATGCATTGCTGCCAAATGAAAGAGGATAGCAAAGGAAAGAAACAAGTTTCTGTCTTAAAAATCACCTGGGGCCTTCATTAAAACAACAGGAGACTGGCCCTAATAAAATACTATAGGAGAACCAAGTTGGAAAGGCCCTGATATTGCCTGAAAGCATCCTCCCTTCAGGATAGCAATCTCTGCTACAACTGTCGAGTGCCAGTAATTCAGTTCCCACATGAATATATCCGCGAGGGAGACATTCTTGCTCACAATGCGCGTATTTTCTCTACTTGTTAAAAATGATTCTTTATTAGGAATTTTATTTTGTATTCTATTCGTTTGCTTTCCATTATAACTTTAAATTTTTCCTAGGTCTTCCTGGCTTGCCCCTCTTCCTTCTTGTCTTCCATTTAACAGGCATCAAATTTTAATACCAACGTTAATTTGGGGTCAGACAGATATGCACCTGAATCTTGGCCCTAGCACTCCTTAACTGGAGGACATTCACTATGCTACTTAATATCTCTAAGCTTCAATTTCTCATCTGTAAAATTGGGGATCATTAATGATTACACACTAATTACAATAATTAAGTTTGCTAAGTACCTACATGTTAATTATATCTCTCCTTGGTTTTTGAACTTGGATATCCACAGGTATAAGATACCCTGTCCCTGACCTCAAGTTTCTCAGAGTTTACTGAAGAAGAGAGACAAGCGTTGATTAGTATGTTTGTTACTGGAACTGTATATATAGTAAAGCCCTTATGGACATGTGATGGTTCACAGACTGTAATTATCTGAACAAAACTTTAAAAATTTTAAAAGTTCTGTCTATATTTACATATCATAAATTTTAGAAATTAAAATATTCAAAAGAGAGAAAAGAAAATCATATTCTACTCTAAGCACTGTTGACATTTTGTGGTATTTATTTTCAGATATTTTCCTTTTGTGTGTTTTATTTATATAGATGTATCTATATCCATATATTACACGTTTATACATAAAGGGCTCACATTAAACGTTGCATTTTGTGACTTTATTTTTTCCCTCAGTAGTGGACTATGATTTTCTTTCCAGAGCCACAGTTTTTAAACACCCTTTTCTTTTAGCCAAAATGCTACATTTTGGATATTTCATCCCCCTACTTCAGTGTTTCTGTTTTCTTTTTCAAGGCATCCCGGAGGGAATCTAGTGTTCTCTCTATATAGAGGTAATCCTTGCCAGGATTTGGCTGTGGCATATTGTGGTAGCAGTATCAAGTTTGGTTCCCCAAGCTCTAAATGTCACTTTTAACATCTGCTTTGTTGCTGGACCCTTGCCAGAAAAAAAAAAATTAAATATAGGATAAGGCTGTTCTTCATTCCTCAAGGCCCCACTGTTTTTAGTACTGCCTCACTTAAAACAGAGCACAGTGAAAAAAAATGTAGCTTCTTTTTAAAAAATCTTAGTAACTGACCCCACTAAACATTTTTTCTAAATTAATTTAGACAGAAACAAGGATGAAATTTTCTTTTTCATAGTTGACACAAAAAAGGTTTTTACAGGGAAAATTAATTACATAACCATGCCTAGAGAGGGGTAATTTAGATTCTTGAAAATTATTTTTATATTTTTTGAGGCATTATTTAGATACAAATGCCATTTATATAGTACATGCCTGATGTTTTCTACTTTCAGTGAAGTCCCATTTCCTATTCCCATTTAGAGTGGGCTGGAGAAAGGGATGTGTCGTTCTGTGCAAAGATCTCGGGTGGAGTTGCATGTTCCTCGTGCAGCTTGAAACTAGATGCTTCAAGGGAGTTCTTCTCTTGTAGGTCCAGAGGGAGTCGGCAGGGGCAAAGGATTGGGGTTCTCTTTTCCATTCTTGCTGTTAAGTTGCCTTAAGTTCTGCTAAACACGAAAGTAGGAAACACCCTAGCAAGATCTCAGATGTTAGGTTTACTGAAAAGATTAAGGCTGTTGTTCAATGGGTATAAAGTTTCAGCTACGCAAGGTGAATAAACTCTAGAGACCTGAAATACAATATAGTGCCTGCAGTTAAGAGTGGGTAGACTTGTTAAGTGGGTAGATCTCATGTTAAGTAGTCTTAACACAATAAGAAAAAGCGAGTGAAGGAAGAGAGAGAAAAAAGGAATGAAGGAGAAAAGGAAGGGAAGGAAGGATGGAAGGAAGGAAGGAAGGAAGGAAGGAAGGAAGGAAGGAAGGAAGGAAGAAGGGAGGGATGGGGAGGGAGGGACAGAAGGAGAGGGAGGAAGAGAGGGAAAGGAAGGGAGGAAGGAAGGAAGGAAGGAAGGAACAAAGGAAGGAAGGAGGGAGGGAGGGAGGGAGGGAGGAGGAAGGGAGGGAGGGAGGGAGGGAAAGACTTGGGGAAAGTATGATTTAAAGATAAGGGAAGATGATTCCCCTTCCTGGCTTTGATTAACACTAAATAGTATTTAGTATTTCAAACACTAAATTTGGATAGCTTACTTTCTAATTCTTCACTTTTCCAATTATTTACAGAGGTGTTCAAGTAATTGACAAGCTGTTGCTTGAAATTCTTTCCCTTCTTAAGTGATATTATCATCACATCACTTTTACCTTTATAGTCAAATGTCAATATTCTTTCTCTCTCTCTAGTGGTGGGAGATGGAAGAGGATCTTCCTGTCTATTTCTATCTCTCCTCCTTTGGTATTCTTTTTGACTTGCCATTATGTTATTGATGAAGGATTTTTCTAGGTCTATCTGTGTTTAGATTAGGAGCTTTGTTGAAAGCCAGGATCTGATCCTTTGATTACTTTTTGTTTCTCTGACTATGCTTTACACAGAAGGAGTTCAATATATTTTGGTTGAAAATACTGACTAGTAGACCAAAGTTTTCAATGTCAAAGAGAATATTCTATTGTATAGTACATAATTCAAAAGGTCTTTGAAGACCAGAAATAGCAAACAAGGAAAGTCACAGAAGACTCTTTGATTCCCTTACAGAAGTCAGAGCCACATTAGATATTCCCAACTGTCAGAGAAACATCTGGGATTCTGTGTAATACTTTTTTTCCGTACCATTAACTGTAGAACACATTTGGACTATCTTTATCATAAATGAAGGTAGCAAATAGATAAGATCAAATATGTAAGGCCTTTACCACCCCCCACCACCATCCCCTGCAAATCCACATACTTTACTTACAGACAAAGGCATGTTACTATTTGCCAAGAGAAGAATGCAAATAAAAAATAAGACTAAGGATATTGACTCTTAAAAAATAAACTTCATAATCTTTTCCTAGTTTGGGCTAAATATTCAATAAATGTGTGTTAAGATATACTCTACATCCAAAAAGCAAATCATGGTCCTGCAGTGTTCCCCTCCCTCTTTGGCTTAAGCTACTGCCCCCAAATCAGAAAGAGTCTCAAAGTCCCATATTTCATTCATTAGCCTAAATGAAATGTTTTGCCACGTGTGTTAGTTTGCTAGGGCTGCTGTAACAAAGTACTGCAGACTGGGTGACTTAAACAGTGGAAATCAACTTTCTTGCAGTTCTGGAGACCAGAAGTCTAAGATCAAGGTGCCATCAAAATTGGTTTCTTCTGAGGCCTCTCACCTTGCCTTGTAGTTGACTGTCTTCTTCCTGTGTGTTCATATGGTCTTCCCTCTGTATAAGTTCTAATATTTTAATAAATATATTAGATTACAGTTTACATTAATAATCTCATTCAACTTAATTACCTCTTTAAAGACCTTATTCAATTACAGTCAAATTCTGAGGTACTAGGGATTAGCACTTCAACATATGAATTTAGCCACACACAATTTAGCCCATAATACCATGTCTGATGATTCATATATATAATAGCAAATGGTGTCTGGACTTTGGTAATAATGGTTGTTATTTATATGATCTATTTCAAAAAAAAATAAGTAAATAATCTTCTTTTTCTTCATAAAAGTACCTCTGTATAAAGCAAATTTTAAAAATCCTGAATGAATTTTGAATAATCAAAAGTCTTTTTTCACATCCATTGAGGCAAAGTTAGTATTTTTATTTTTTATTCTGTTAATATGCTGAGTTACATGGGTTGATTTTCAAATGTTAAAACAATACTTTTTTGGTATTAATCCTAGTAGATCATGATTTAAATATTACTAGCATTTACTGTTACTATTTTGTTATGAGGGATATTGCTGTCCATTTTCTTTTCTTGTAATATTCATTTCGGGTTTGGGGATCAGGATTATTCTGGTTTTACAAAATGAGTTTGGAAGTATTTTTTCTCCTTTGTCTCTGTAAGCACTTGTTTAGAGTTAAATTATTTTTCCACCTAAATGTTTGATAGAATTCACTGGTGAAGTATCTGG
Source organism: Puma concolor (assembly GCF_028749965.1). Classification (NCBI taxonomy): domain Eukaryota; kingdom Metazoa; phylum Chordata; class Mammalia; order Carnivora; family Felidae; genus Puma; species Puma concolor. The sequence continues at coordinate 48,012,729 of NC_141671.1, read as the reverse complement.
ACTAGAAGTATTTTTGAGGGAAGGCATTTATTTACATATTCAGTTTCTTTAACTGATATAGGACTGTGGGCATTTTTCTATTTCTTCCTATATAAATTTAGTTAATTTCGGTTTTTAATGAATAGGCATTACAGGTTTTTTGGTAAATATGGAATATTGTTTTAATACTAATTCTGTGTTATTTTTTTAACTGCTCTAGTCTAAATGTAGTAGTGTTTCCTCTTTAATTTGTAACATTGTTAGATTGTTCTTTCCCTCTTTTTCTCTACATATTAAGCCAGAGGGGCTATAAATTTTATCTTCTCAAAAACCAAAATTCCATTATTTTTCTCTATTATTTGTCTGTTTTCTTTCTTTCATTTTTAAAAATTATTTTCCCTCTTCAACTTAGTTTGTGTTTGTCTTGCTCTTTTTTTTCCTACTCATAAAATAAAAGGCAATATGGCTGGTTTCAAATTATATTTATTTTCTAATATTAGTTTTCTTCTAAGCACTGCTTTAGCTGCATCTCACAAAGCTTTATATGTTGTGCTTTCAGTATCACTTATTTTGAATTAATTTTAAAATTTCCATTGTGATATTTTTGAACCATTTGCAGTGATTTAGAATTATACTGCTTACTATTTTTATTATTAATATCAAATTTACATTTAGATTAGAAAATATTATGTACTGAATTTAATTCTTTGAAATTCACTGAGTTTTTTATTTTTTTCTGTTTTATTTAAGTTTTTGAGAGTGCAAGTGGTGGAGGGACAGAGAGAGAGGGACAGAGGATCTGAAGCGGGCTCTGTACAGACAGCAGCAAGCCTGATGTGGGGCTTGAACTCACAAACCATGAGATCATGACCTGAGCTGAAGTTGGATGCTCAACCAACTGAGCCACCTAGGGACCCCTGGAATTCACTGATTTTTTTTTCAAAAAAGCCTAATTTATACTCATTCTGGTGAATGTATCATCAATTTTTGAGAAGATTGTACACTATGCAGTTATTAGATAGAGAGTTCTATAAATGTCAACTAGGATACTTTGGTCAATTTGCCCTTTAATATTCTATGTTTTGTATTTGCTTGTTCTATAAATTACTAAGCCTGGAATATTAAAAGTGCTAACTGCAAGTGTGTATTATTTGTTTTCTCCTTAGTTTTATAATTATTACTTTATGTTTTTAAACCTGTGTTATTAGGTGCATACCTGATTTAGGATTGTTATGTATTGCTAATGAATTGACCTTTTATTATTATGAAATATCCCTCTTTGTATTTGATAATATTCTTTCTCTTGAAATCTACATAGTCTGATATGATAGACATTATAACATTTTTATGTTTGATATTTATATTCTACAACTTTCTATTTTTTAATATTTTATCTCTCTCTTTAGGCTTAAAGTATATAGCTTTTTTTTTTTTTAAATTGAAATTCAGTTAGTTAACATACAGTGTAATCTTGGCTTCAGGAATAGGACCCAGTGATCCATCTCTTACATGAAATCCAGTGCTCTTCCCAAAAAGTGCCCTCCTAAATGCCCATCAGCCATTTAGCCTATCCTCCCACCCACCTCCTCTACAACAACCCTCAGTTTGTTGTCTGTATTTAAGAGTCTCTTATGGTTTGCCTCCCTCTTTGTTTTTATCTTATTTTTCCTTCCCTTCCCCTATTTTATCTGTTGTGTTTCTCAAATTCCACATATAATGAATTCATATGATATCTGTCTTTATCTGACTGACTTGTTTAGCTTAGCTTAATACCCTTTAGTTCCACCCACCTTTTTGCAAATGGCAAGATTTCATTCTTTTTCATTACTGAGTAGCATTCCATTGTGTGTGTGGGGGTGTATATATATATATACACACACATCACATCTTCTTTATCTATTCATCAGTCAATGGACATTTGGGATCTTTCCATAATTTGGCTATTGTTGATAGTACTGCTATAAATATTGAGGTGCATGTACCCCTTCAAATCAGCATATTTGTATCTTTGTATAAATACTTAAGAGTGCACTTGCTGGGTCGTAGGGTGGTTCTATTTTTAATTTTTTGAGGAGCCTCCATACTGTTTTCCAGAGTGACTTCACTAGTTTGCATTCCTACCAACAGTGCAAAAGTGTTCTCCTTTCTCCAAATCCTCACCAACATCTGTTGTTTCCTGAATCGTTAATTTTAGTCATTCTTACAGGTGTGGGGGGTATCTGATTGTGGTTTTGAAATGTATTTCCCTGATGATGAGTGATGTTGAGCATTTTTTCATGTGTCTGTTAGCCATCTGGAAGTCTTCTTTAGAAAAGTGTCTATTCATGTCTTTTGCCCATTTCTTCCCTGGATTATTTGTTTTCTGGGTGTCGAGTTTGATAATAAGAATAGACAAGTTCTTTATAGATTTTGGATACTAACCCTTTATCCAATATGTCATTTGCAAATATCTTCTCCCATTCCATTGGTTGCATTTAGTTTTGTTAACTGTTTTCTTCACTGTGCATAAGCTGTTTGTTGAGAAAGTCCCAATAGTTCATTTTTGCTCCAGAGACATGTCAAGTAACAAGTTGCTGTGGCTAAGGTCAAAGAGGTTGCTGCCTGTTTGCTCCTGTAGGATTTTTCTCCTGATGGTTTTTTATCTTACATTTAGGTCTTTCACCCATTTTGAATTTATGTTTGTGTATGGTGTAAAAAAGTGGTCCGCATTCTTCTGCATGTCGCTGTCCGGTTTTCCCAGCACCACTTGCTGAAGTCTGTCTTTTTTCCATTGGATACTCCTTCCTGCTTTGTCAAAGATTAGTTGGCCATATATTTGGGCCATATATTTGAGCCCATTTCTGGGCACTCTATTCTATTCCATTGATCTATGTGTCTGTTTATGTGCCAATACCATAGTGTCTTGATGGCTACAGCTTTGTAATACAGCTTCAAGTCTGATATTGTGATGACAGCTTTGGTTTTATTTTTTAACATTACTTTGCATATTCAGGGTCTTTTGTGGTTGCATGTAAACTTTAAGATTGTTTTTTCTAGCTCTGTGAACAATGCTGGTGTTATTTTGATAGGGATTGCATTAAATATGTAGATTGTTTTGGGTAGTATCGACATTTCAATAATATTTGTTCTTCCATTCCATGAGCAGGGAATGTTTTTCCATTTCTTCATTTCTTCTTCAATTTCCTTCATAAGCTTTCTATAGTTTTCAGTGTACAAATCTTTTACCTTTTTGTTAGGTTTATTCCTAAGTATTTTTTGGTTTTTGCTGCAATTGTAAATGGGACCTATTGTTTGATATCTCTTTCTGTTGCTTCATTATTGGTGTATAGAAAGGCAAACAATTTCTGTACAGTGATAGTATATCCTGAAACTTTGCTGAATTCATGTATCAGCTCTAGCAGTTTTTTGGTGGAGTCTTTTGGGTTTTCCACATAGAGCATCATGTCATCTTCAAAGAGTGAAAGTTTGACTTCTTTCTTGCCAATTTGGATGCCTTTTATTTCTTTGTGTTGTCTGATTGCTGAGGCTAAGACTTCCAGTTCAACATAGATTGAACAACAGTGGTGAGAGTGGACATCCCTGTTGTGTTCCTGACCTTAGGGAGAAAACTCTCAGTTTATCCCCATTAAGGATGATTTAGCTGTGGACCATTTATAAACGGCTTTTATGATGTTAAGGTATGTTCCTTCTGTCCCTACTTTCTTGAGAGGTTTTTTTTTTTCAAGAAAGGATGCTTGAATACAGAGAATAAACTGAGGGTTGCTTGGAGGGGTGTTGGATAGCGGGGTGGGTTAAATGAGTGATGGCCAGTAAGGAGGGCACTTGTTGGGATGAGCACTGGGTGATATATGTAAGTGATGAATCACTAAATTCTATTCCTGAAATCATTGTTACAGTATATATTGACTAACTTGAATTTAAATAAAAAAATAAATAAAAATAAAAGACCAAGAAAAAAAAAGGATGCTATATTTTGTCAAATGCTTTTTCTGTGTGTATTGAAAGGGTCATATGTTTCTTATCCTTTCTTTTGTTAATGTGGTGTATCACATTGATTGATTTGCAAATATGGAACCAGCCCTGGAACCCAGAAATAAATCCCACTTGATCATGGTGAATACTTCTTTTGATGTACTGTTGAATTTGATTTGCTAGTATCTTGTTGAGAATTTTTGCATCCAGGTTCATCAGGGATTAGTTTGTAATTCTCCTTTTTAGTGGGGTCTTTGGTTTTGGAATCAGAGTATTGTTGGCTTCATAGAATGAGTTTGGAAGCTTTTCTCTTATTTCTATTTTTTGGAACAGTTTGAGGAGAATAAGTATTAACTCTTCTATAAATGTTCTCTAGAATTCCCCTGGGAAGCTATCTGGCCCCGGACTCTTATTTTATGGGAGATTTTTGATAACTGATTTAATTTTTTTGCTGGTTATGGGCCTGTCCAAATTTTCTATTTCTTCCTGTTTGAGTTTGGTAGTGTGTGAGTGTCTAGAATTTGAATTTGTTCATTTCTTCCAGATTGTCCAGTTTGTTGGCATATAATTTTTCATAGTATTCTCTTATAATTATTTGTATTTCTTTGGTGTTGATTGTGATCTCTCCTTCTTCGTTCATGATTTTTTTTTTTTTTTTTTTTTTTTTTTTTTTTGGTGCGGGGGTCTTCTCTCTTTTCTTTTTGTGAGCTCTGGCTAGACGTTTATCAGTTTTGACTATTCTTTCAAAAAACCAGTTTAGTTTCATTGAATCTGTTCTACTGTTTTTTTTTTTTAATGTATTCTGTATTATTTATTTCTGTTCTAATCTTTATTTATCTTCTTCTTCTGGCTTTGAGATTTATTTGCTGCTCCTTTTCTAGCTCCTTTAGATGTAAGGTTAAGTATGTATTTGGGATCTTTCCTGCTTCTTGATATAGTCCTGAACTGCAATGTATTTTCCTCTGAAGACTGCCTTTGCTGCATCTCAAAGGGTGTGGACTATCGTGTTTTCATTTTCCCATGCTTACATGTATTTTTAAATTTCTTGTTTAATTTCCTAATTATCCCATTCATTCGTTAGTGAGGTGTTCTTTAACTTCCATGTATTTGAGAGCTTTCCAAGTTTTTTCTTGTGGTTGATTTAAAGTTTCATAAAGTTGTGATCTGAAAATATGCATGGTATGGTCTTAGTCTCTTTGTACCTGTTGGGGGCTGATTTGTAATATGTGATCTCTTCTGGAGAATGTTCCATGTATGCTCAAGAATGCTTTAGGATGAAATGTTCTGAATATATCAGTTACGTCCATCTGGTCCAGTGTGTCATTCAGAGCCTTTGTTTCCTTGTTGATTTTGTGCTTGGATGACCCATTCATTGTTGTATGTGGAGTATTGAAGTCTCCTACAATAATGGTATTATTATCAATAAGTTTGCCTGTGTTTGTAATTAATTGATTTATGTATTTGGGTACTCCAAGTTGGGGTCATAAATATTTATAATTGTTAGCTCTTCTTGATGGATAGACCCTTTAATTACGATAAAATGCCCTTCTCCATCTCTTGCTGCAGTCTTTGTTTTGAAATCTAGTTTGTCTAAGTATGGCTATATGGGCTTTCTTTTGATGTCCATTAACATGATAGATGGTTCTCCATCCCTTTTATTTCATCTGCAGGTGTCCTTAGGTATAAAATAAGTCTTTTATAAACAGCATATAGATGGGTCTTGTTTTCTTATCCATTCTGATGACCTATGTCTTTTGATTGGGCATTTTGTCCATTTACATTCAGAGTGATTATTGCTAGATATTTAGTGCCATTGTGTTTGTAGATTTCATGTTTCTGGTGATGTTTTCTGGCCCTTTGTAGCCTTTGCTACTTTCCACTTACAGAGTCCCCCGTAGAATTTCTTGCAGGGCTGGTGTAGTCATGAACTCCTTTAGTTTTTGTTTGTGTGGGAGAATCTTCATCTCTCCTTCTATTCTGAATGACAGCATCACTGAATAAAGGATTCTTGGCTGCATATTTTTCTTATCCAGTACATAGAATATTTCCTGCCACTCACTTCTGGCCTGCCAAGTTTCAGTGGACAGATCTTCTACTAACCTTGTGTGTCTGTCATTGTAAGTTAAGGACCTTTTGTCTCTAGCTGCTTTCAGAATTCTCCCTTTATCATTGTATATTTCAAGTTTCACTATGATATGTCCTGGTGTTTACCTGTTTTTGTTGATATTGAAGAGAGTTCTCTATGCTTCTTGGACTTGGATGCTTGTTTCCTTCCCCTGATTAGGAAGTTCTCAGTTATAATTTGTTCAAATAAACCTTCTTCCCCCTTTTCTTGCTTTCTTCTGGAAATCCTATGGCACGGATATTGTTTTGTTTCTGAAATCACTTAGTTCTCTAATTCTCTTTTCATGATCTAGTAATTTCTTTCCCTCTTTTTTTTGGCTTCATTATTTTCCATAATTTTATCTTCTATTTGTCCTATTCTCTCCTCTGCTTCTTCAGTTCTCCCTGTCACTATACCTAGTTTATTTTGCATCTCAGCTATAACTTTTCAAAATTAATCCTGACTAGTTCTTAGGTCTTTGATCTCTGCAATAAGGATTTCTCTGATGTCTTCTATGCTTTTTCTAAGCCCAGCTATTAGTCTTATGACTGTTGTTCTAAATTCTTCTTCAGATATATTGTTTATGTCTATCTATTTTGAGTCAGTCCCTGGCTGCTATTTCTTCTTAACCTTTCTTTTAGGAAGAATTCCTCCATCTTGTCATTTTGGCTAAGCTTCTGTCTTTTGCACATATTTTAAAAAATTTTTTGACAATTTAACGTTTATTTATTTTTGAGACAGACAGACATAGCGTGAGCGGGGGAGGGTCAGAGAGGGAGAGAGGGAGACACAGAATCTGTGGCTGGCTCCAGGCTCTGAGCTGTCAGCACAGAGCCTGACACGGGGCTTGAACTCACGAACTATAAGATCACGACCTGAGCTGAAGTCGGATGCTTGACTGAGCCACCCAGGTGCCCCTATCTTTTGCATATTTTAAAAGTGTGTTATGTGTCCTACACCTGAGAGTCCCACAATAGTAAAGAGGGGTTATACACTATCCACGGAACTCCAGGAAGTATTTCTGGTGTATGTTGCACGCACTCTGCTATCGTGTTTGGGCTGCTCTATCTCACTGGTCAGTCCTCGGCAGAATACCTCCTTTCTTGCAGTGGTGGAGTGTTTGGACCTTTAACTAACTGTGCTTTGATTTGTTTGTTGAAGTAAACCTGGGGAAAAAAGGTGTGTGTGTGTGTGTTGGGGAAGGGGGTGAGGGGAAAGTTCTGATCCCATAAAAAGAGAAAAAGGAAAGGGGAGAAAAGAAAACCAAACAGAAGATTAAAACAACTATAAGGCTGATCCCAAGGAAAGGGAAAGGAGAAGAAAGAAGAAAAAAAGCAGAAGAAGAGATAAAAGAAGGAAAAAGAATAGAATAAAAAAGCCTGATCAAAAAACAATGCATATATATATATATATATACATACATATATATACATATATATATGTATGTGTGTGTGTGTATATATATAGATAGATAGATAGATAGATAGATAGATTAGATGTGACAAAAAAAACAAATCAGAAATTATGAGCCTGATTCCAGTAGAAAAAAAGAAGAGGGCAGAAACAAACAAACAACAACAACAACAAGAAGTTGTCTGTTGGTGTCTGGAAGTGGTAGCTGTGCTGGTCTGGAGGAGAGACTGGCTGCCTTCCATCAGACTCAGTCTTGCGCCAGTAAATAAGCAGTTGTGAGGCACGGAGGGGCAGGATTTGGTGTAAACGTGTCCTGCTTCTGCAGGGGGCCACTGTGCTGTTCTCTAAAGTCCCACTGTCTTGTTGGGGAGAAAATGGTGTCACCTCAATCTCTCTTCCCCGGACTGGGGATCTCGACCCATGCTCTTCAGGCAGCCCTCACAGAATAGCGAGGGCAGTCAGTTTGCTCCGAGTCACAATTCTTCGGTGTCTTCCTCTTGGTGCTCAGCTGGGATTCAAAACCCCATGTCTTAAAGGATCTGGCACCATCTGCTCCCCTCCTCCACAGTAGAGCCTCTCCACCCTGCTGATGAAAGGCCTTTGACTGGCACCTGCAGGGTCTTTTGTCCTTGGGGAGGCAATAGCCCTCTTTTCCAAAATACTCCAGGAAAGGGACTACTTTCTCCCAGCGTGCCCTGGAGATCACTACACTACCTGTGCACGCGAGACCAACTCTCTTCTCCCCAGGAGCACACACGAGGTTCCACTCTGGAAAAAGTTGCACATTTCCAAAACCTCGGAGTGTCAGCTCCAAAGGCTGTTTGCAAAAAAGAACTGGGACGCTCGGTACTTCTCCTTCCTCTGTCTCCCTACAACAACTGTGGAGGTCCTTTTGTTGCACTGCAGTTCTATTTCCTGGGTGTTCCAAGCCATCTGACCCCAATACAGCTGTGTTTGAGGGACAAGAAAATCTAGGTCCCCCTACTTCTCCGCCATCTTAACTCCTCCCAAAGTTATTTCAAATACATATCTTTTTAAAAAAAAAATCTTTAAGAAATATCCAAACCCAACATGGGGCTCAAACTCATAACCCCCAAGATGAAGTCACATGTTCTACTGACTAAGCAAACCAGGTGCCCCTAAAGTACATATCTTTCAAATTACTTATGTGATTAGTTTTTAAGTTTAGAATTTTGCTATTTGTTTTCTCTTTTTTACTCCCTTATTCTGGATTATCGTTAACTTTTTACTCCCTGTTTTTTCTATGTTGGCTTTTTAACTATAATTCCTTGTTTGTTTTCTGTTTTATGGCTGTGCTAGGGATTGAAATATGCATATGGTTTATGACAGTTTATGTTACATTCCCACAAGCAAAGAATGAGCATTCCTGTTACTCCATTGGAGAAGCAATTACATTGATCTTCTGACAGCATTTTGGCTAGCACTGATTAATTTCCCTCTTAGTGTGTTTTCAGTGTTAATCTGTGGTGTATTTTTACTTTTCTGTCAGATAAAGTTTTGCCTTTCTTTAACTTTAAATCCATTTTTTCTTCATTGTCATCATTAGATAATTTTTTTAATTGTTATTTTAGAGAAAGAGTATGAGTGGGGGAGAGGGGCAGAGTGAGTGAGAGAGAGAGACAGAGAAAATCCCAAGTAGGCTCCATGCATGGAGCCTAACACAGGGCTCAATACCACAACCCAGGGATCATGACCTGAACTGAAATCAAGAGTCAGATGCTCAACTGACTAGCCACCCAGACATTCCAGGTACTTTTATTTGGGTTTTTGTTTACTACACACCTAGTAAATTGCCTAATCCAGTATCTTGGTAGGTTTCCTTTACATACTAAAGATTGTTAGAAAGTTGAACAGGAAAATTCCAATATATTTTAAACTTCCAATATATTTCTTAGTTTGTGAAAATAATTTCTAATTAATTATGTCTGGATTGCAAACTCTTCTGATTGCAAATTATTTAAGTCAATTCTTTTTTTTTTTTAATTTTTATTTATTTTTGAGAGAGAGAGAGAGACAGTGTGCAAGCAGGGGAGTAACAGAGAGAGAGGGGGACACAGAATCTGAAGCAGGCTCCAGGCTCTGAGCTGTCAGCACAGAGACCGACGCAGGCTCGAACTCACAAACCATGAGATCATGACCTGAGCCGAAGTCAGACGCAAACCAACTTATCCACCCAGGTGCCCCAAGAGTGTCAATTCTATAACCCTAGAGTCCAGCACAATCCTGGGAACTTTGGAATGGCTCAAAAAAAGGTGTTGGTAAAAAAAGGATTATTGCCTGGAAAAATATTACCAGCATTGCCATCTTGTACTCTATCATCACACACATTAAGAGCCAAATGAGAGAGTTGGGATTGAGATATTAAAGTTAAATATTAGGAATTGATATCACGGTCCTAGCTAGGGAGTATGTTCAAGTGGAAGGAGAATATTGGACAAAAATTAAGGACAGTAATCACAAACATAATTCAAGAAGATAGTTGGGGCTAGAGTCAAAAGGCAAGGCAGTCAGATTCATATTTCTCTAGCCTTTATCATTAATCCCAGCCAAATATAAATCTATCCTTGATCACCATTGGCACTGAATATTGATATCAAATTTGCTTCATTGCACTAAGTTGCGGTATCCTATATTTCAATAACAATTTCTCTTTATTTCAAATGCATCAGTCATCACATTTCTCAGGGTTTGGAAGTGAGGAGACTATCTCATTCTTGCCAGCCTCTGAAGAGTTGGTTTAATGCTTAAACATAGGAGTCCCTCATCATGTGTTTATTTTATGCGATTGAATATCAAACTAGAATCAGAGGTGAAAAATCATGACACAATTCAGATATGAAAGTATTTTGCAAATGATGATGAGATTAGGAAGTATGAGATGCCATTATTTTCAGTTTGGCAACCTGTAAAGGAAAAGATTACTATTGGCAAATAATTTACCTAACAAGTAATAGAAAATAAATATTTGCCATTTAACTAACATGTTTTTAACAAATTAAAGGGAACAGCATAACTTAGAGCATTGGGCAAAAAATAATTTTGTGAAAACAAGTCTCTTGGGATACATCCTCTTTAATAAGGAGAATTATTCAGTATTCCAAGTATAGGGGTGAGTTCCACTTGGGAGGCCGGTGTGAATAAGAGGAGGGATTATGCCTCCAAAGAAGCAAGTGATCTTGCTTGAAATTCATTTATTGACCTGCCCTGAGTGGCATGATCTGTAGTCATTATAAAATGGCCCCAGATTTTTTGCGATTAAACATAAAAATTGCAAAGAATTTAACTATTACCTAATGACACAACCATCTTAAAACCTCAGATACAACCAAGGCCAGGAAAACAGTGATAAAAAGTCAATTTTAAAATAGATAAATAAAATCTTGAAATAAACAGCAGTAAAAAGAATGAAATTGGGAAAATAAAAGCAGAAATGTGCTGAGCAAAACACCTTTTGGATTGAGGATAGCTATTAGTGGAAAAATCCAACAAGATGAGAAAATGAATGAGACTCACAAGAGCTGGAACACATGGTTTTAAAAGCTGAGGAAAAGAGAAGCCTTTATTTTCTTCGTAGGTAGCTGATTGTGATCTTAAGAGGAAACACTGCATTGAAACCACATCTGCCTGAACGATTTTCTCTGAAGGGGCTGAAAGCTCAACAGATGAGTATTAATGAATAAACTGAATGATTGAATTAAGGCCAAGTCCCTGTACACAGAGATAATCCTAAATATCTGTAAGTGTTACTTTATCAAGGCCCATGAAATTGCAAACTAGTTAAAATTGTTAGCGTATTTTTCTATCCTTTTTTCCAAAATCTGATTTTCCTCTTACCCATTTTATATGGCTTTTAAAAAATCAGACTTATTTATTTTTATTTTTTTAATTTATTATTTATTTTTTTCTTAATTAAAAAAAATTTAGCGTTTATTCATTTTTGAAAGGCAGAGAGAGAGTGTGAATGTGCGAGGGGCAGAGAGAAAGGGAGACACAGAATCTGAAACAGGCTCCAGGCTCTGAGCTGTCAGCACAGAGCCTGAAAGGGGTCTCAAACTCACTGACCGCGAGACCATGACCTGAGCCAAAGTCAGCCGCTTAACTGACTAAGCCACCCAATTTATTATTTATTCTTGAGAGAGAGAGTGAGAGAGAGTAAGAAAGAGCGTCTGAGTGGGGGAGGTACAGAGAGAGAGGGAGAGAGAGAGAATCCCAAGCAGGCTCCGCACTGTCATCATGGAGCCCCATGTGGGGCTCAAACCCACAAACCATGAGATCATGACCTGAGCTGAAATCAAGAGTTGGATGCTTAACTGACTAAACCACCCAGGCACACCCAAAATCAGACTGTTTAAACAAAAATCTAAGGTTTCAGATAATGGCAGTTAAATAATAAATTCGCTCGTGATTTATTCATTTGACAAATATTTTTCGTGTATCTATTGTTTCTAGTGTTACATATATATAATGGTGGGCAACATAGATATGGTCCCTGACCTCACAGGTTAGATGAAGAGATGAATGTAAAACACATCGTTTCCCAAACCAACATATAATTATAAACCATGATAAGAACTATGGAGACTTTTTTTTTTAAAAAAAAAAGGACTATGAAGGAATGATTTCAGACAGAGGGAAAGATAGTATGAGCTGAGAAGATGTTACAGTATTGGTTGTTAATGAAAAGCATTGTATTCCTTCAAAGATTTTCTTTATGTGAACAGAGGACCCGTCCACCCACATAGGGTTTATTATTATGATAATACAGTGGTCTACGAGATTTTTCTAAATCTCAATGATTCATACAAGTTAGAATTATATACATTAAAATTTGTTTAAATCCCTCTCTCACCTTCTCCTTGGTATTATTAAATTTGTATGAATTCATACATAAATTTTATACAGGCGTGTACATAGTTTTTACTTTTATTTTTTATAAAATGGGCTCATACTATACACATTCAACTGCAACTTGCTTTTTTTACTTAACACTATGCCTTGAGAGCTTTCCTTTCCGGTACATAGAGTACACATACAATTTATTATATGTATGCATGATATTCATAAATATCTGATATATGTGATATATAGATATAAATAATGACTATATCATAATTTCTATAACTATTCTCCTATAAATGCACATCTAGATTGTTTCCAAGATTTTGCTACTTTGAGCAATGCAGCCAAGCACATTTTTGTACATAAAGTTATATCTGTGTATTTCTTTAGAAAACAATTCCTTAGATTTAAAATTATAGAGTCAAAGGTACACATTTTTAAAATTTGAGAGCTTTTATAATCAAACTTCATTCCTCTCCAAAAAAAGTTTTCTCACTAAAAGCTACAAAGGTCGCCGTTTTTTTCCCACATGTTTGTCAAAACTAGATATCATTAATCTGTAAAGTTTTGATGGAGAGTTCTTGACACGTTTTCTCTTCTACACAAAGTCAATTGCTTTTAGAGTATAGTAAGTAGCATCATTATTTGTATCAGGATAAAATACCGAGGGGTAGTTATTGTTTCAAAGTGGAGAAGGCCTGGCTTGCATGAAGGCATTGAAATTCAAAGCAAACACTGGGACAGCCAAATAAAACAGGTTTGAGTTGGAGTCCACCAGCTTGAATTTGCTAATATAAAGGGAATCTAGTGGAAAGATCTTTGGCCCCAGTATTCTTGTCGTCCAAATCATTCTAATTGATTGTCTACTCAATGCCACATATACAGAAACTGGACCTGGTCTCTGAATAGGCTTTTAGACTGACATATATGAAGATTCCTCATTAAAGATTGAGATGGTAGAATTTCCCTTTCTGACACTTTAAGATGTGGATATTTTCATGCTCCTGAGGACCAGCCATCCATGCATGAAAGTCAGTCAATATAATAGAAGAAACATAGAATATATTTAAAGGGATTTCTTATGATTTTAATAGGTTTCATGCACAAAAATGAAGAAAATATTTCAAAAACACTATGTGCTCTGTACAGATATAACATATTAGCTAAAAACAGGAAACAGTTACCTTACAGTAAAATTCTATGAAACTGATACAGTTTAAAAAAAAAATTTTTTTTTAACGTTTATTTATTTTTGAGACAGAGAGAGACAGAGCATGAACAGGGGAGGGGCAGAGAGAGAGGGAGACAGAATCTGAAACAGGCTCCAGACTCTGAGCTGTCAGCACAGAGCCCGACACGAGGCTCGAACTCACGGATCGCGAGATCGTGACCTGAGCCGAAGTCCGCCTCTTAACTGACTGAGCCACCCAGGCGCCTCTGAAACTGATACAGTTTTAAGAAATATTTATTTTTGAGAGAGACAGACAGACCTTGAGTGGGGGAGGGGCAGAGAAAGCCAGGGAGACACGGAATCTGAAACAGTCTCCAGGCTCAGAGCTGTCAACACAGAGCCTGACGCGCGGCTCAAACTTGGGAACAGTGAGATTATGACCTAGGCTGAAGTCGGATGCTTAACCAACTGAGCCACCCAGGCGCCCCTGAAACGGATACATTTTTAAAGGAGAATTCTAATCCTTTTTGTTTCACAGAAATGTAATTTAGTAAGTTTCAAATGACTGTTTTTCTTAATGGACTGATTGAAGTCATAACATTGAAAAGTAGAACAGTGTTTGTAGATGAATCAGAATGAAAATATTTTCAACACACAAATGTTTTCTCAGCCTGGAAGATTTTGTCTCTTTTCCCAAACCTAATCTGAACTGTATAGTTGACATATGTTGATGTATCTGAAGGCCATGAATATAGAGAACAGCTGGGCAACTTACTAATCTCAGTGAACATTTTTTTTCTGGTTTGTACCCCAGTGCTTTTCATGTCAATGAGCCTTGAAATTTTCCTTAGCTAGAGAAATCAAGGATAAAATTTAATTTTCTCCAACTCAGCATATATCTACTTTAATGAGCTCTCCAGGTCTCTCTTAAACTTAAGGCATTCCAGGTTTGCCTAGATAACTGCATGATAACAAGAATTTTTACAGAATGTCTCTTATGATTGAAATGCATTTCAGCCCCAGGTGAAGAATGTGTGAAGTCAGCAAAACCGAATGGGAAAGTGACATGATAGGGGTGGTGTGAACTTCAGAGTTAGTAGGTCTGTTTCAAATTCATGTCAGTCATTTCTCTGTGATTGCTAGGCGATTAATTACCACTGGTTTGTCATGTGCATTTGATGAGATTGAGTGTGTAGGGCACCTAACAGGGGGCCAACGCATGAGTCTCAGTAAATGTTATTAGTGTGGTGTGAGTGGTTGTTCTGTCTGTCTCTGCAGTTGCCCTTCCTCTTTTTTTTTTATTTCCTGACTTCTTAGAGAGAAATGGTCTTCTGTCAAAGATCTATGAAGAGTGTATTCAAAGTAACTTCATCCCCCTGCTTGCCATCCAACATCACCTCGTTTGACCAAACTCCTTTGACTCTTCCTATTGGCTGATACCAATCATCCCTACCATCATCTCCTGCAAGTTTGGAGTAACTCCCAACCTTTCTCTCTCCTCTGTATTTCCCCCAACTAATTAAAAAGCAGCTTCTGAAATGATACATAGTCAAGTGATTATGCCTGTATTGAACTGGAGATTATGTGTTTGCCAGACAATATCGGCATAGGAGTATTCCAGTGTAAAATGGAAATGATGTCATGGGATTGGATCTGAGCAAAGCGAGTAGGCAGAAGAGTAGAAACGGGTGATTCAGACTCACACTGTACCATTTCCCCTTGCTCTATAGCTTCTCCATCTACCTATAGCTGTGGAAAAGTAAGGTCTAGCTTTTATAGTTTCTGCATAATCTGTTAGCATGGTTGGTCCTGAAAGTAGTGAAAAAAATCCTTCCAATGAGTAGCACTTTGGGTTGTGCCTTCGGTTATTTACTCCAAGTAGGAAGACAGCTTGAGATATAAATCCATAGTGATTCAAGGAGAGGAACTTACAGGTTGGGCAAATGGTCAAGGACGTGGAGAAAACAAGGGTACAAAATTGACATTGAGGATTTTGGGGGTGAGGGGTATACAGTGTGGGTACTGAGTATGATGAGATTTATATTTCATATAAAAGTTTCCCAGAAGTCTTCAACTGATGAGAAGGATTTTGGAGGTACACTATCCAGGTCCTCCTTCGGGTCAAGACACCCCTTCCCCCAACTATTGGGAGTGTTAGCTGTTGATAGATCATAACTGCTTCCTTCTCTCAGAATTACCTGAGTTGAAGCAAACTGACTGATGCAAGAATAGTTTCCGTCTCCAGTGCAGACCACATCCAGTTACTAGTAGATGTAGTAGTAAAACCTAACCCTTCACCCCAATTTAGGAAAATTTTAAAGGTTCCTCAATACATAGCTCTTTGTAGAATTGGCTGAAGCCTCTGTTTAAACTGTAGTTTCTTCAGATTTATCAAATTAAAGTTTCCACAGATAAAATAATTCAAATATTTCCTAAGAGGTTTATTATTTTGCTTGCATTAATTATTTCATATCACGTTAACAACCATGAATATTTGACAATTTGACTGACTATAGATATATGGGTTTTATAATTTGAATATGGCTGATCTAATGGTGCAAAAGAGATGTGTCTACCTGTACATTTGTTTATGAATTGTAACATAGGTTGTGAGCATCAATTTTGCCAAATTGGCAGAATAAACAAGGGAAATTAGCTTAAAGGAGATTGTTGCAAATGCATGAAGAATTGTTGATTCCAGTCTGGCTGAGAAAAACAGATTGTAACAGATCCACCTGACTATTTGGAAAGTAGAGCTACTTCCCCTTCGGCTGTCAACACCTGTGATCAACATTCCCAGGATTTCTGAGAAGTGCCTGTATTATTACCATTAGGATAGCCAGTCAGAGGTGCTGAGATCCAGATGGTTGTCATGTATGTATGGAGAAAGACTAACATAATTAGTTTAAGGCGTATTTTATGAAAAAGGTTGGAAGGAATAGAAGTCATGACCACTTAACATGCTTCATTGGGGTGTCTCTTCATTTCTTTGGCAGTATAGCCAATGCACCTTGGGCATCCTCTGGGAGGCATTTCATTTTACGTTAACGGATTCTAATTTATTTATTGGATAATTGATTCTATAACATTCTGCACAAAGAGGAAAATATCATTGTAGAAGCTCATGATTTTCTTATGTATGACATTATGTTCCCCTAATATGACTTAAGACCCAGGATAAATGTCCACGTGAATAGCTGTCCTCATTCAAGAGGTTTGTTATAATTTTTTGGTAGTGATACTAAGGATGATTATCAGTTAGGGATTACATTTGGCATGAGGTAGTCTCAGTGTGCCTATAGCCTTATGTCCCATCATTCTTGGTGTGTGGCTATCAGACTTATGGTTTTATGATAGCTGCTTCAGATGCAGACCATATTCTAGGCACAAAGAAGGAAGGAACAAGAAAGAGTAGGAGAATTGTTTCTTTAAGTAATACGAAGCATTTCTAGACACCCCTAGCAGAATATGGCTTATCTGTCATTGACCAGAAATGTGTCACAAAGCTATCATTGCTGCAAAGGAGGCTGAGCAAGTCTGATTTGTTTTTTTTTTTTTTATTTTTTTAAGTTTATTTATTTTGAGAGAGAGAGAGAGAGAGCACAGTCAGGGGAGAGGCAGAGAGAGAGGGAGAGAGGGAATCCCAAGCAGGCTCCACGTTCTGCACAGAGTCACACATGGGGTTCAATCCCTCAAGCACTAGATCATGGCCTGAGCTGATATCAAGAGTGGATGCTCAACTGACTGGGCCACCCTAGCACCCCTGAAAAATGCTAATTTTAGTTACCAAATTGCCAGTATCTACAATTGTAAGAATGAAGGAAAGAATGGATGTTAGGTAGGCAAACGGTGGTTCTAACAAAATGGGTTTCCACTCTTATTTTACCTTTATTCCCCAAACTATGCCACCATTGCTAGACTTTTTTTATCTGCATCATTGTCTACCTAAACACTAAAGGGTTAGTGATATATTTCTCTAGAGTAATTCTTTGCTTATAAAATAGAATTAGAGTATGCATAAAAATCTCTCTGGGTACTCGTTTTTATGAGAAGAGCCGTTTTCAGCGAAGAGGTTGCCAAATTATCTTTGTAATAGTTCTGCCAAATATGTAATAATATTTCACTACTAAGAAAATTACTATATTAAGCATGATCCTTGATTAATTAACTTTGAAAGGTCACCTTTTGATCAATGCCATGTAAATGATTTTATTCTTAGACCAGAGAAATCATCTTTACCATATATGATTATATGTCAGTTTTAAAAAATAGATGAAATGTATTTTTTTTCTTGCATCTGAGAATATTCAGGTTGGTTTCAGCAATTTTAATCGCCCTGTAGATCAGTTACAAAAATTATATTGCTAGTTTCATTAGCAATAGAATGACTTTTTTTAATGACTAATTCCTTGCTGAATTTCACTGGCATGCTCTTCCTAAAGAGGAAAGCTACAAAGGACAACCTTCCCAGGTTGCTAAATTTCATTAAAAAAGAGTCCTCTGGGAAGGCGACAACTTGAAAAGAAATTCAATATTTGTTTACTGTCATCATCAACTTCTACTGTCATATGGAAATGTAAAAAAAAGTCAAATGGATGCTCATGGCATTTTCAAATCCAAAGATGAGATTGTAATTGATTTCTTATTTACCAAAGGGAAAAGAAATCTGGGGCAAAATGTTGTAGCGACTGAAATAATATAATTTTAAAATTGGTTTGTTATTATTAATCAAGTAGAAAATCTCTGGATGTGTCTTGACAGACATATTAGCATAAGATTACAATGTTGATAGTTTTTTTTTAAGAAAGTCATTAGAATTGTTGTTTTGCTGTTGTTAAATAAAGTGGTATTTGAAAGTACAGAGGAATAGTAGATGTAAGAAATGCAGGAGATAAAGGGGGAAAAAGACAGAGGAAAAAAGACATCTTAGGTGAATTTTGATTTACTCTGTGTTTAAGAAGCAATTTAAATTCACACAGCTTTCTATTTTCTCACAGCCATTTGTTGACATTGACCAGCAGCGTATTTAACTGAGGAGAAAGACTGATATTTTGGGACAGACACTGGAAACATTTTTAAAAAGGAATAGCTTGGAAAACCCTAGGACATTTAGAATTAACCCAGTGAATTAAATAAAATGAGCCACTTAGTTACGCTCTCCCTGAACATCCATTTAATGTATAATGTGCTCCAATAGATCTTTTAGTTGAGAGCATCAAAATAACTTGTCAATCAAGACTTTTTGCTGGAGGTAAAGTCTTCACTGTCAAAAGTAAGTAAGTAATTGAAATAGTTCTCGATATAATTAACACACACACACACACACACACACACACACACACACACACACGGCAGCAGATCCTGGCCAAATTTCTGGTCTCCTATAGTAGGTCCCTGTGACTTTGCAGTAGGCATGATCTCTCTCATGTCCTCAGTCTGCCAAGGCTGGAAGTTCTGGGCAGCAATGCCCCTAGAAGCAGCCTTCATCAATGGTGTTGGGAGTCCAAGGAAAAATTCCCCCAGCTTCCTTGCACGTGATAATTCAGTTTACACATTCTCCCAGAGTTTCTCCAAGATAATCAAGGCCAAGCTATCAAGAGCAGTAACTGGTTCATTAGTACACCCTTTATTCCTTCCCTTCTTGATTTCATTTGCCTTCTCCTATGCTGGTGCTTCTGAAGATAACATCACAAATACACTACCTACTGTTAAATTCTTGCTGCAGGGTCTGCATGTGGCAAAACTGCTCTTAAGATATAGCATGCCATTTAATCTCAATTACTTGGCTTTTACAGAAAAGAATATTGTGAGTTTTTAAACTTCTTTCTGACTGCTATGATTTATTTTTGCTGAAATTATCCAGTTAATTAATTCTTCATTTTGGTTTTAGAGCCCCAGCTTTTACGTGCAATATTTGTTTATATTTATTTTCTACAAACAAGTGATAAAATAAATTGAGAGCTTGGGTAAATGCCTAGGAAGAAGTAAAAATGAAAAATCTCCACCATTTTTTTCTATTTACTATTTTGTCTAATCTCATAATTTGTCTAGCAATATCTATGAAAAAGTAAAATATCACTATGAAATAAATTGATGTGATTAGATTCATTTAAGAGATATAAGCATTCCCACTTAATGGTTTATCACTCATTTTTCTCCCATGTAAACCAGGTAATCAGAATAAGAACTTCCCCTGCCCAAATTACACATTGTGTAAAGTTTGTGTTCAGTGCTTTTCTCATAATTTTCTTTCCTAAATTTACACCCCAAATTCTTTTTTTGGGAGTCCCATTATGCCACAGCTTCATATCTTCTTCTGCCTGCTAGCTATCCAATAATCCCCACCGAAGAATCTCTTCCTAGCAGACTTCATAAATATTCACTGAATAAATGATTGTGGGAGTAGCTTCCTGATCTCTGATCACAGCGAGATTGTGAAATCTTGAAGTAGAAGTTGTGTCCGAGACAGCCTGGTGGCAGAGTAGAAGTCTACTCATTAGCCAGTTCAGCATTATTTTCCTGAAAGTAATTTCTAAAAGTGTACCACAGAGAATTCCTCTAACCCTTACAATAATTTTGTAAACATCTAATTCCCTATATAAAACTCCATGCTGTTTAAAATACCCAGAATGCTTTCTGTTACAGTGAACCAATATAGTACCTGATACCCAAGGACTTATAAGCAACAGACCTCAAATAATAGAAATAGAAATTTGTTGTTTGACCCAGTTAGATTTGAAGGCGGTTAGGAGTAGGTTATCATTAGAGCATGACATATTCATTCATGACATCAATCATTAAAAATTTAAAGACAGACCAAGTAGTGATTGCCACAGCATGTTATGGTAAGTTATGGTAAATTGCCTCACTCCAAGGACTATGGAGTGAGGCAATTTCTTCAAACTCTGCTAGAGAGAAAACAATAGAATCAGGGCTTTCAATTCCACACTCAAGGCAGTAGTATCAAAGAACCAGAGAAAATAGAACCACTAAAAAATATCTTTCATCAGAGCTGCAGGGTTTAGGTAGATAATCATCAGGTACAGAATCTGATGTTGTCATTTCCTAAATAAACATAGATTAGTTTTGCAGTCTCAAAATATCTTTTGTGGAACTTAAAATTTATTAGGAGGGAACATTGAGATATGGAAAGAGGTATTTTGGAGGATTCAGATACACCTGAGTACCTCAAACTCCAAAATTTCACAGAACCTTCCATATCAGTAGAAGCTGTTCTTCATCTGTTGGAGGATCATGAGGTTTATTATCTGGCAAGTGGATGCCAATTGACATTTCCAGTCTTTGTCAACTGCTTATTGACTTCTCCTGTAACTAGAGTCTTAATGCCCATTGGTTTGCAAACTCCCCCCCCCCGCCCCCCCCACACACCTCTTACACAGAGGGCAAAGGAGAGACTGAAGAAAGCAGTAAGCCACTCCAGATTGGTAGATGGCAGTTTTAATAAGCAAGGAACTGAACAAACATGGCTTATCTTGGTAGCCACAAGATGAGTAAATCTCTACACCTGCCTGCCAGAATCTTAAAACTTTATAAAGAGGTCTTAATAGGGCTTGGTCATGTATAACATCCAGATGATCTCAGCACCACATTGCTTTCTCCAGTCTGTGTCCTTGAAAATAGCTCCAGCTGTGGTAACAGTAGGCAGAGCATATATTCCAAGGACCAAGGGAAGGGTTGACAGGAGCTTCCAATTTCCTGGGTCCAGCTTGAGGGCTAATGGGCAATCATGTCCTCTTGATGACCTCCAACAATCCCTATAGTGAACAGGGTCAATTGTAGATTCAGACCCCAGAGTAAAGGTTTACACACGGAAAGATTTTTAAAGCTTTTAAAATCTTGGGGATTTGTGTTGCAATAGATGCGGAGAGGGAAATATGATTTTAAGTAAGGGCTGGATTTATTCATCTGAGGGTCTTAAAAGAGACTGCCCTAGTTTGAGCAGCTGAGAGAAGTTTGGTTTGTTAACTAAAACTAGACTGAAGGGAAGCCTCAATTTAATGAAGCCTGAGATGCCAGAAATTACTAATATAATGTAGAGGAAGGAATCCAAATGTTTAGGAAGGGAAGCCTCAGAAGACTTTTTCTTTACCAAAACATCAAGAACTACATTGATAAGGAGGACACCATCTTGCCTGAAGAGTTCTGTTGTGGTTGTCTTGGACCTGGGAAGAGGAAAAAAGGTAGGAGATGCTGCCAATAAAAAAAAGTCACCTGATTTAAAGAACCCTTCATTTCTACTGACTAGGTGGGCATAGTTATCCAAATAGGGCATAATCTGAGGAATCAGAATGGCTTGAATTTTACCGACTTCTGCAGTATTGAGGACTGAAAAAGAGGGACCGTGCACAAAATTCCTCTCTTGGTCTGTTTTAAAAGTTTATTTTTATTAATTCATTTAATTAATTAATTAACTAACTAATTAATTTATTTACTGAGGGAAATAGAATCCCAAGCAGGTTCCATGCTGTCCGTGCAGGGTCCTACGTGGGGCTCAAACTCATGAGACACAAGATCATGATCTGAGCCAAAATCAATAGTTGGATGCTTAACTGACTGAGCCACCTGGGCACCCTTCTTGGTCTGTTTAAAAAAAAAAAAAAAAAAAGCTAACTTGAATTATGGTCTCTCCTCAAACTAAAATGAGAGCCAGTTCACTCCCTCCACTGTTTAATGGGAGAGTGGCCAGGTACATTTGGGGAGGGCCCGTTCTATATACATATTTCAAATCTTCCTTTTGTATTCTCACAGACCTGTAACCATTTAGTAAAGCAGTATTAGACTTGATAAGGTGATATACTCAGACCTTTACAGATTTTTAAAAACATTTTTCTCCAAAGTAACAGATTCAGAATTCTATTGAGTACTACCAGTCAGAGCAGGGAAATTAAGGCAGTCAAGTAAATGGAGTTTTGACCCAAATCCATACCTCATGGTGGGCCTAGTGTCTGGGAAAACTTTCTGTGGCTATTTTATCAGTTTCTGATTTAATAATAGGAATGAGTATATTCAGCAACTTACAGAATCACCTCACTAACTAGTGAAGGCACTTATGGTAAAGAAGGTGATGTGGGAGGTCTAGAAATTTCCCACTATTACCAAAATATTAAAACAAAGTCACTAGCTGATCCCTGGGGGAATTAAGTTAGTGACACCATCATAGTCTTAAAAGATGGACACAAGGATGAGGATCTTTTTATACACCTATTTACATTGACAACTTGGACTTTACAGAAGACAGATCCTGTAGGAGAGCAGATCATCAAGGGGCGAATGCAATTGCGGATGCTAGCTAGTTCACATGTTATGTGTTTAGTGAGGCAAATCAATATAACCAGTGGTGGTTATGTGACTTGATCTGGTGGAAACATTTTTTTTAAAAAAATCTAAGTGAATAAGCAGTTTGCTTTCACCTTATTGACATAGAAGTATGTCTTCATTTTGCCTTAAAGTTAGGACAACTTTCCAGCTCTCTGCTATATGATTAATTATATTGATGATATTGTATTGATCGTTCCCTGATGAGGAGGATATAGCAAGATGAATTGATGAAATAAAAATGTAAATGTTTGTTTATTTATTTTTGAGAGAGAGAGAGAGGTGTGGAGGGGAGGCAGAGAGAGAGAGAGAGAGAGAGAGAGAGAGAGAGAGAGAGAGAGAGAGAGAGAGAAGGAGGCACAGAATCCAAAGCAGGCTCCAGGCTCTGAGCTGTCAGTGTGGGCTCAAACCCACAAACCATGAGATCATGACCTGGGCCAAAGTCAGATGCTTAACTGACTGAGCCACCCAGGTGCCTCAATGAAATAAATATGTAAAAGGAGATGTGAGTAAACTCTATGTAGGCTATGTTGGGTATGGTTAATTTTATAATTTGTTCTAAGTTTTGGCAATGTTTTTTTATAAAGGACCAGATAGTAAAATATTTTAGGCTTTTTAGGACGAGACCAAATCAAGAGTATTAGATACGTACTTATAAAATAAGAGAGAAGATAGACTTCCATATTATCTCAATTGGTCAAATTAAAATATAATAATAATTAAGTACAGTTTTTTTTTAGAATTTATTTATTAATAAATTTTTTAAAGTATTGAAGTATAGTTGACATACAATATTAATTTCAGGTATACAGCATAGAGATTTGACAGTTCCATACATTATGTAATATTCATTATGGTAAGTGTAATTACCATCTGTCACCATACAACGTTATTATTATTTTTTTTTTTAATTTTTTTCAACGTTTATTTATTTTTGGGACAGAGAGAGACAGAGCATGAACGGGGGAGGGTCAGAGAGAGAGGGAGACACAGAATCGGAAACAGGCTCCAGGCTCTGAGCCATCAGCCCAGAGCCCGACGCGGGGCTCGAACTCCCGGACCGCAAGATCGTGACCTGGCTGAAGTCGGACGCTTAACCGACTGCGCCACCCAGGCGCCCCCATACAACGTTATTGACTATATTCCCTATGATGTACTTTTCATCTCCATGACTTATTTATTTTATAACTGGAAGTTTGTACCTCTTAGTCTCCTTCATCTGTTTTGCTCATCCCCACATGCCTCTCCCTCTGGTGACCAGTAGTTTGTTCTCTGTATTTATGGGTCTGTTTCAGGTTATGTTTTTTATTTGTTTTATTTTTCAGATTCCACATATAAGTGAAATCATATAGCATTTGTCTTTCTCTGACTTATTTCACTTAGCATAATACCTTCTAGGTCCATCCATGTTGTTGCAAATATCAAGATCTCATTCTTTCTTTATGACTGAACAATATTCCTTTTTCTATATATACAGTATCTTCTTTATCCATTCCAATTGATGGACACTTATGTGGCTTCCATATCCTGGCTATTGCAAATACTGGTGCAATAAACGTAGGGGTGCATATATGTTTTTGAATTAGTGTTTTCGTCTTCTTTGGATAAATACTCAATAGTATTTATACTGTAGTAGTATTTTATACTGTAGTAGTATTTATACTGTATCATATAGTATTTCTATTTTTAATTTTTTTTTAATTTTTTTTTTCAACGTTTATTTATTTTTGGGACAGAGAGAGACAGAGCATGAACGGGGGAGGCGCAGAGAGAGAGGGAGACACAGAATCGGAAACAGGCTCCAGGCTCCGAGGCATCAGCCCAGAGCCTGACGTGGGGCTCGAACTCACGGACCGCGAGATCGTGACCTGGCTGAAGTCGGACGCTTAACCGACTGCGCCACCCAGGCGCCCCTTAAAGAAACTTCCATACTGTTTTCCACACTGGTCTCATCAATTTCCATTCCCATCAATAGTGCACAAGCCTTGTCTTTTCTCCACATCCTTGACAACATTTGTAATTTCTTCTCTTTTTTATTCTAGCCATTATGGCAGGTGTAAGGTGACATCTATTGTGGTTTTGATTTGCTCAACTGTACTGTGATTTTATAAAATAAACTAACCATAACTTTGTATGGAGATGGATATCTTACTTGTTGTTTTAAATTTTGACAGCATGGGAAGTTTCTAAAACAACTTGACACTATATGTGATTCCAAAACATTAGCTGTCATTATAATAATTTTATCATAGCATAAGTTTTGCATATAAATATTGCTGGCCTTGTAATTTTAGGTTGAATTCATGAAGAAAAAGATCAGCCAAAAATTAGCAAAAGCGAATTTCCAAATCTATCAGTGTTCAATAATAATGGTTGAGGGTAGTTCCCATTTAGGAAAGAGATTAATCTTGGCCTGAATTTTTAAAAAAATTGCAATAAACTTTAGGCCATCAAATTACTGTATAATGGGTGGAGGTTAGGATATTCAGCTTGTATTTCTGATAAAAATTTATAGAACTGATGACCGTTAGGTTCACGAAAGTGAGTAAAGTTTACTGTTGACTTATTGGTTCAGTAACATGACTAATCCAGATGTTTTCTGCAAAGTACTTGCTGATAAGTAATACAATGAATAATTATAGATTTTAAACACTGCATTTTTACAGGCTTTGTACATTTGTCCAACTAAACACTTTTGTTTTTGGCTCCAAACATATTTTTACTACCACCAATTGCAACACATCTTAGCAGATGCCATTTCAGTTTGTCCTGAGTTAGTGTTTTCTCAACTTCTTTTAAAATATTCTCTTTGGCTGTTGTTCCACTCTGTTTATTCACAGAAGCTATTATTTTTCAGCCACTTCAAACTCAGCATTGACATCTTAAACAACTGAGTAGTATTGGCAACATGTCACCTTTTTAAGAAATTGACTATTTGATTCTTCTCCTAACGTCTTTCACTCTTTGAACTACTGTTCTTACCAAAAGGCTAATAGTCACAAAGAAGTTTATTTTCTCTTGACACATTTCTTCTGCTGCAATCAATATTGTGTAAGTAATTAGCTTGATTATTTCAACACATATTGTTCTTTTAGCACAGTTACAGTGCCATTGCATAATAAATACAATTCTTGATATTCTGAAGCACTGCACACTTGATCTGTGCTTTAAAAGTGCAAACCAGGGGCGCCTGGGTGGCGCAGTCGGTTAAGCGTCCGACTTCAGCCAGGTCAGGATCTCGCGGTCCGTGAGTTCGAGCCCCGCGTCGGGCTCTGGGCTGATGGCTCAGAGCCTGGAGCCTGTTTCCGATTCTGTGTCTCCCTCTCTCTCTGCCCCTCCCCCGTTCATGCTCTGTCTCTCTCTGTCCCAAAAATAAATAAAAAAAAGTTGAAAAAAAAAATTTAAAAGTGCAAACCCAACTTTTGTTTTGTTTTTACAGGAAGAATATGCAGTGGTGATTACAAAATAAAAGTTCCAACATGGTGATATATGACATATAAAAAGCTGCCAAGTTATAACTATATTATTGTGATTTGTGCACTGAACTGCAGTGAAAAGTAACACAAGTACCCCATATACTCTCTGTTGCATCCACTCAGCTCTGCTGTTATAGTACAAAGGGAGCCATAGATAATGCATAGTGAGCATGGCTGTGCTTCAATAAAAATTTGTTTGTGGACATTGAAGTTTGAATTTCATGTAATTTTTATCTTGTGACTTCTGTCAGGAATGCAAAATTATACCCTAAATACATGGACAAGGGTGCCTAGGTGGCTCAGTCCCTTAAGTATCTGACTTTGGCTCAGGTCATGATCTTGCAGTTTGTGAGTTTGAGCCCCGCCTCCGGTTCTGTGCTGACAGCTCAGAGCCTGGAGGCTGCTTCAGATTCCGTGTCTCCCTCTCTCTCTCTCTCTCTCTGCCCCTCCCCTGCTCGCACTCTGTCTCTCTGTCTCTGTCTCTGTCTTTCTCTCCCAAAAATAAATAAACATTAAAAAATTTAAAAAAATACATGAAGGTATTCAAGTTAAGTAATGAAAACCCAGAGCACAATCATCAGTTGGTTTAAAAGAATCATAGAGTGTGTAACTGTATATTAAAGGATGTTGAATCTAACTCAGTTAACTTATTAAAAAGTAAATGGAGACTCTGAAATGTTAAGTTACTCATACAGGTCCTGCCGTTAATGACAGTAGTGGCTAGAAACCTTGATTTCAAATTTCCTACGTAAACCATTTCCTTAGGTACAACATGAACTTTATAAAATACATTTAATGAATACTCATTTTTATTTGCTTTAAAGTATTTATTTCCTTTTTAAGCTAAAATATAAGCATAAAAGTGTTCAAAATATAATGAATACATTATTAGTAATAATAATAATAAGGCAAACACCAATGTACTTATTAAGCTTAAAAAAGGCACATGACGATATCCATAAACCTGAATTTTAAACATTAATGCCTTTAATGTTTCATAATTTTCTATGATACTTGCTGTAACTACTTTTTCTTTTTAAACATAGATTCCCTTTCTCAAGTTAAGGAAGTTCCCTTAGTTTCCTAAAAGGCCTCTAGTACTTTTCTGCCTTCTGGCCTAGAGCTAGGGGTTTATTTATCCTTCTCTGTTGCCTCTTCTGGTCACTGTGCCTATGTCTGGGGTCAAGTATTACAGGGAAGGCAGAGAAAGGAGAAAAGCAAGGAGGCTTGCCTGCTCTATCATCTTAGGACCATCACCACTCCTTCTAAAGGAGAGAAAAGTTCCCATTCTTCACATTTTAGGCACCCATGCATGGGCCCTGGCTGTTGCCAATGGCACTCTTGTTTATCCCAATGCAAGGTTTCTACCCAGCTTAGGGGCTGGGGCATGAGTGAACAGAGAATGGGAGAGTTCCCCCTCCCCAACTTTCTCTGAGTATTAGGAGACTCTTTTCCCATTCTTCAAGACAGAACTTGAGGGTTTCTTGAACTATCTGTTTCTCCTGTGTGCCTGTCCTTTGGTGTGTTGGGCTGCCTTGCGTCAAGGTTGGATGATACCTTAGGACAAAAAGAAGAAACTCATCATCAATTGTGTGGTATTTCAAATTCTGGTCTTCTTTTCCAGTCCACCTGCTAATTATTTATTCTTCAGACACCATGCATTCTGTCCAAGCACTCAGTGGGGAAGATGGGATACAGTGTGCCTACTCCTCCTTATCCAGAATTAGAACCTACAGGCTAAACTCATTTTTCCAGCTCTCCCCAGAATGAAGGTCCAGACAGGCAACTACAT
Source organism: Puma concolor (assembly GCF_028749965.1). Taxonomy (NCBI): domain Eukaryota; kingdom Metazoa; phylum Chordata; class Mammalia; order Carnivora; family Felidae; genus Puma; species Puma concolor. Next base: position 47,984,626 of record NC_141671.1, on the reverse strand, counting down.
TTACCTTCTTCTTCCATGGGCCAATTTTTAGCCAGCAGACCTTGTGGAAGTTTTGCCCTTCCCTTCAGGGATCTTTCTTTCTTTTTTTTTTCACCTCTATTTTATTTTTTAAAATTTACATCCAAAGACAAAATCATATGACTTCACGTATGAGGACTTTAAGGGATCTTTCTTTTATGTGGAAGAATTCACTATGATCTTTTGCCCTGCTTTGTCTCTAGGCTTTGTCTCTTGCCTCTGTACTTAAACACAGGGAAAATGGTTGCTTCAATGCTCTTGTTGGGTTGAAACCTTCTTGGGAGCTTCCTGAGTGTAATCTAAAACTGATTTCCATATGTGGAGGGTAGGGAGAGACTAAAGAAATAGGCAGGCCATTCCAGATTGGTAGGTGGCAGGTTTAATAAACAAGGGAACTTATGAGGCTAATCTTGGATGGCAGCAAGATGAGTAGACCTCAGCACCTGCCTACCAGAATGTTAAAAGTTTATACAGAGGTCTTAACTGGACTCAGTCACATACACCAGCCAAATGATCTCAACACATTACTGTGTCAAGGCTATGTCCTTGGGACAGCTTCTAAGAGTGGGTAAGAGAAGCAGAATGCACATTACCAAACAAGGGAGGGGATGAGGAGCCTCTGATTGTCCAAGATCCAGCTCACAGGTCAACAAGGAGTGACATCTTCTTGATGACTTCCCCTAACACTCCACTCCTCCTGACCAGCTCTTATAATTTCACACACACCCCTGTTCCACACTGTGCCCTGAGCAGTCAGCAGGGGGTTTCACTGGCATGGAGGTAGCTCCTTTGGTGGCTTTTTGGCTGCCTTGGAGGCAGATGCCACATCAACAATACATACAAGAGAAAACAGATTAAGACAATGGTTCCCAAAGCCAGTGACAATTTTTTTTCAACCAAGAGCCCCATTATTCAAACCATTGATTTACTAAGCCCTCTAGGCTGGTGGTAAATTCATTCAAGGCATTAAACTGTGTCCTTATGTGATCTAATGAAAATAATCATTAGCAGGTTTATCAGGTATGAATATAAAACATTCTGTTTGGATAATCGCATAGGTGCCTTTTTGAGAGGCAGTAATAATGTTCAAGGACATCCTATTTTGGAGGATTGCTTTTCTCATTAGAGACATTAGTGTTCAGTAAGGGCAGGCTGTGTTGATTATTGTTTAAAGCCTGCTTTGTGAATTTAGTAAGGGCTTCTATGTGTGCTATGATGTTCTCTAGGCCAACAGAGGGAACAAATATGGTGGCCAAATGATCATACCAGTGGAAAACAGAACATGCCCACCTGGCCTTGGGGAGAGGGAGGTTGGCAGTTATGGGAACTTGACCTAGTTATGCATACGATACATATCGTCTGGAAGAGGCAGCCCCAACTGGCATAAGGAGATGAGCTGGTGGTGGGCTATGCCAGACAGGGACCCCCACCTTCTCCCCTCTTTCAGGGGTATGTGTTCTATTCCAGGCATAGTGTGTTTCAACAAGTCCAGCTTGCAGGAGGACAGTGGGATCCCAGGGGAGATTGAGTAGTTCCCCCTCACCCGGGGGGGGGGGGGTGATGTAACTCACCCACTTCCATGGAACATCCCATTGCAAATTCCAGTAGATAATTCCCTTCTCAAGCCTGATGGCTTGTGTTCTCAGCAGCATAGCACATTGATTCATAGTGAGAGTTGGGGGCAAAGCACATTAGAGTACTGGGTGCCTTGGCAAGGTTTCCTGGTCTGGCATTTAGGGCAACAAGCCCTACTGGATGGTCATTCAAATGTATTAAAACAATGCATAGTACTTTAATCCACTTGGCCAAGGTGGTTTTACCTGTTCATAAATTAATCTGCGGCTTTAATATTCTGTTTTTCCTTTCTATCAACGCTGCTGCTTGCAGGTTATAGATGACATGGAGCCTCCATTCAATGTCATGTTCTTTTGCCCAGTATTACAGACCATGGCCTTTGAAATGTGACCTCTATTTACTGTCTAGTCAGTGAGGGCACATGCCACTCAACTTCTCCAATTCCATAATGTCGGCAGCCTGGTTTGCACATTGGCAGAATAAATCTTGGGTTAGGCCAAAACTGGTGTCCATATAAAACAAGGCATATTTAGAACAGTCACTTAGAGTCAGTTTGATGTTCCCTAACTGGTTGGAAACTCCAGTGGATTGCTCTAGACTCCTTTTGAAGTTTCCTTGGGTGTGGTTTAGAACACGTAAGACCTATTTTTGCATTAACCAAGTCGTTATATTTCAAGGGCAATCCACATCCTTGGCAATTTGTCATCCCACCTGGGATAAACAGTGGCTGTTTTTTCTATTCACCCACTCTATTGTGTTTATTGAAGGGTCAATTGTTAGATTTATACCTAAGTGAGGGCATCAGCTTCCTGACTGAGGGGTGTCAGTGCTTTATGAGTTTGGATGTGGCAAATAGTGGAGACTGCTTCAGACTCTTGTGGGTAGACCCAAAAATCTTTGACCCCACATATCCTGACCCCACAAGGGCTTCATTCATGTTCATTCATGTTCATCTACCCTTTGGCTTCCCATTATTCAAGCCATAGGCTTAATCTCTTTAGAATGGCCTGTCAGTGCAAAAGTTTAACTGCTCATGAGTGATTATGAGCAATCTGAATTCGGCCCACTGGCTGCTGTGGTTTACTCCTTCCTGAGAGGCTCTACCTGGAGGAGTGCTGTCTATACTGCTGGAAGCTGTTTCTCCATGAGGGTATATGGAGTCTCTTTCTCCTTCCAGAGTTATCTCTTTTTGTTGTCTTTGCCACAGTGCCTGACCCATAACTTCCGGAGTCACAGGCACATCTAACTCAAATGGTAGCCTGCTTGGAAGATGCTCAGAATTTTAATCTGATTCACTAGTATTTTTGCCTTCCCAAGATGCCTCACTACTCTGATCCCCAATTCTACATATGCCCTTTCTTTACCAGGAGACATAATGGACAGAGGCACATGCCAAGTCCTCCCCAAACCCTATATCCCTACAAAGGCTTGTACTTCTTTTAGACTATTAGATGTTGAATAAACCTCTCTGTTATCAATCACAGCTTTGGGGGCAATATGTGTCTTACTCAACCAAATGACTCCCCAAAACTTTTGGTGGTGCCTGTGCCTTGAATTTTCTGTGGGCTCAGCACCTATCCTCTTTCCATGCAGATGTTCCAGCAAAGCCTGCAGAATGTCCTGCAGCAGGGGCAAGTCACATGTTAACAGTATAATTATCAGTGTTATGAACCCATTTTACTGATGTGGAGAATAACAGAGACAGAGCTTGGGCTACCATCCCATAACGTAGTGGGGCTGTGCAGGTAACCTTGGGGAAGCACGTGGAAGGTCCATTGTTGACCCTTCCATGTGAAAGCAAATTGCTCTTTTGACTCAGTAGCCAGGGGTATAGTGAAAAAAGCATTTGCTAAGTCCAGCACAGCATGGTACACTCCTAGGATTGTGGCTAAGGTATCTAAGATGGTGACAATATTGGGCACAGCTGTATAAATGGAGGCAGTGTTTTCTTCAACTTTTGGTAGTCCATCATTATTTGCCATATGCCATCTGGCTTTTTTGCTGGTTATACTGAAAGCATTGTGGCCAGGGAGTATAATACCCACTTGGTGGAGTTCTTGGATAGTTTCCCTTATCTCCTTATATTCCCCAAGAAATTTATGTTTTTGACAGTTACCACTTTTTTTAAGTTTATTTATTTATTTTGAGAGAAAGAGAGCATAGGGGTGGAGAAGAGAGAAAGAGTGAAAGAGAATCCTTAGCAGGCTCTGTGCTATCAGCACAGAGCCTGACATGGGGCTTGATCTCAAGAACCATGAGACCATGATCTGAGCCAAAATCAAGAGTCATAGGCTTAAACAGCTGAGCAACCCAGGCACCTGAGACTTACCAATTTTCAAGGGGTGGCAGGCTTATCAATTCCCAGTTGGTGTTTCCACTCAGCACTATTTGATTACTCTAACCTAGAGGAGGAATTTTCTGATAGAGGCTTGCAGAGTTTGACTTTATAGAATATCAGTGTCCAATATGTTCTCTGGTGTTGGAGAGATAAAAACTTCATATTCTTGGAGGCAGAATGCCCAATTTGCCGTGTCAAAAAGACCTTCCTGTCTATAACTGCTTACCCACCATTATCATCAATGGTGCTGGGGGTGGGGTGGGCAGAAAACTTCTGGGAGTTACCATTTTTAGAGTACGTTTAGCTCCAGCATCCACCAGAGCTGTCATCTCTTATTTATTTCTGGAGGATCAGTGAATAGTGATCTTGACCTGATGTCTCTAATTACCTTCAATGGCCCTCATCTGGAAGCAGTATTGGCTTGTATCCTATACCTGGGGTGTGGGAAGTACCCACCAGAAATAAGACTGTATCCCTGAGGCCTCTGTTGAAGAAGATGGGCCATCAGGGATGGTAGGACCAAATGGGGCAGGTCTGAACTGTTGTTCAAGTTTTGTTTTTCCACATGTTGACCCACACAGGCTTAGTCTGTCAATCTATCTGTTTAGATGTGGTTCTCACAGCAATGAAGTCAAATTACCTTTACTTCCAGGTTACATTTACTGGACACTTTATAGCCTTTTGGGATACCATTTTTGCTCTCCAAGTTCCTCTCTCAGGTCTTTCCGACAGCCTGTCCCTGCCCCTGGGATTTGTCAGTTTCTACCATATAATCAATGACTTGCCCAACACATAAATATCTTGTCTCACCATTGGGCTCAGCATGGATCTCAGAGTCCCATACCCAGAGTGAGGGCACACTGGAATATCTTGCTTTCATTTCTGCAGTGAATGTGGCCTGATCAGGAACTTTAAAGACAGGGGCATAGATTCTGTCTCAATTCCAATTCCCTAATAACTTGTCTTTACTTTTCTGTGGATTTTAAGGGTTCCACGTGTTGAGAAAGTTCTCTCTCATTGAAAGCTAGAATGTTTCAGTATATAAGAGAATGAGTACTTGAACTGATCCCCTATTTCTGAGCAACATGCAGGTACTACTCTGACTCTTGCCCTTGCTCAGTCAGGGAAATGGCATCACCCCCTGTGTCCCATGGCACATTAATCTGGATGCTTTTTCTGGCCTTCTGTTAGAGCTTGGCAGTTACATCAATAAGCTCAGTGGGAGTATATTCTCTCATCATTTACATTTTCTGAGCTAGAGACTTACCCCACTGGTTAAGGTTGCTATTGTCGTGCTTTGTTTTTTGCTTTTCTTAGTATTTTATTATTATTATTATTATTTTTTACTTGAGTATAGTTGACATATAATGTTATATTAGTTTCAGGTGTACAACTCAGTGATTTGACAAGTTTATACATTATTTTATGTTTAACACAAGTGTAGGTAGCTATCATCTCGCCCCTTACATTGCTATTACAATATCATTGACTGTATTCCTCATGCTGTGCCTTTTATTTCTGTGACTTATTTATTCCATAACTGGAAGCCTGTATTTCCCTCATCCCTTCACCCATTTTTCCCAACCCCCCACCTCTCCCCTCTGACAGCCATCAGTTTGTTCTCTGTATTTATAGATCTGATTCTACTTTATGTTTGTGTGTTCATTTTTTTAGATTCCTGTTATGAGTGGAATCATAAAATACTTGTCTTTCTCAGTCTGAGTTATTTCACTTAGCATAATACCCTCTAGGTCTATCCATGTTGTCTCAAATGGCACCATATTACCCTTATCCTGAGTAATATTGCATTATATGTACAACATATATATATATATATATATATATATATATATATATATATATATATAATATGTATATATATAGTATTATATATATAACATTTTCTTTATCTATTTGTCTGTGATGGACACTTAGGTCACTTCCATGTCTTAGTGTAAATAATGCTGTAATAAACATAGTGGTGCATTTATCTTTTTGAATTAGTGTTTTTGTTTTCTTTGGGTAAATATTAGTAGTGGAATTATTGGAGCATATATTATTACTATTTTTATACTGCCTGTAATCTCTTCTAGGATTTTTATGGTATCAGGTCTCACAATTAGGTCTTTAATTGATTTTCAGTTTATTTTTGCATGTGATGGTAGAGAGTGATCCTATTTCATTCCTTCACAAGTAGCTGTGTGATTTTCTCAGCATCATTTATTGAAAAGACTGTCTTCCCTGTTGTATATTCTTTCCTCCTTTGCCAAAGATTATTGAACACATAATTGTGTGTTTATTTCTAGGGTCTCTATTCTATTATATTGATTTACATTTCTATTTTTGTGCCAGTATTGTGCTTTTTCAATTATGCAGCTTTGTAGCACATCTTGAAATGTAGGATTGTGATATCTCCAGCTTTGTTTTCCTTTCTCAAGATTGCTTTGGCTATTCAGGGTATATTGTGATTCTATATAAATTTTAGTATTATTTGTTCTAGTTTTGTAAAAACTGCTGTTGGTATTTTGATAGGGATTACATTGAATATGTAGATTACTTTGAATAGTATGGATACTTTAACAATATTAAGTCTTCCAATCCACAAGCCTATATATGTATGTATATTTATAGTCTATTTATTTTGAGAGAGACAGAGAGAGAGAGAGAGAGAGAGAACAAGTGGGGGAAGGACAGAGAGAAGGAGAGACAAAATCCTAACCAGGCTCCAAGCCATCAGTGCAGAGCCCGATGTGGGACTTGAACCCATGAACCATGGGATCATGACCCTGAGCCAAGATCAAGAGTCTGACACTTAACTGATGGAACCACCCAGGTGCCCCCATGAGCATGGAATATATTTCTATTAGTTTGTGTTATCTTCAATCTCTTTCATCAGTGTTTTATAGTTTTCAAAGTATAGATCTTTCTCCTCTTTGATCAAATTTATTCCTAGGTATTTTATTCTTTTTGGTGCAATTTTACATGGTGTTGTTTTGTTTTTTAATTTCTCTTTCAGCTACTTTGTTATTAATGGATAAAAAATGCTACCAATTTCTGTGTATAAATTTTGTATCCTGCCACTTTACTGACTTTGTTTATTACTTCTAGTAGTTTTTCTTTTAAAGTTAATTTATTTATTTTGAGAGAGAGAGAGAGAGAGAGAGAGAGCAGGGGAGGGGCAGAGAGAGTGGGGGGAGAGAGAATCCTAATCAGTCTCTGCACTCTCAGCACAGAGTCCAATGTAGGGCTTGATTTAATGAACCATGAAATCATGACCTGAGCCAAGATCAAGAGTCAGATGCTTCACCAGCTGAGACATCCAGGTGCCCCTACTTCTAAGTTTTTGATGGAGTCTTTAAGATTTTCTATATATAGTATCATGGCATTTGCAAATAGTGATAGTTTTAACTTCTTTACCAATGTGGATGCATATTATTTCTTTTTCTTGTCTGATTGTCTACAACTTCCAATGCTATATTGAATAAAGGTAGCAAGAGTAGACATCTTGTCTTATTCCTGATATTAAAGGGAAAGTTCAGTTTTTCACCAATGTGTATGATGTTAGTTGTGGATTTTTCATATATGACCTTTATTATGTTGAGTTATGTACCTTAACCCCACTTTGTTGAGGATTTTTATCATAAATGGATATTGCATCTTGCCAAATGCTTTTTATGAATCTACTGAGATGATCATATAATTTTTATCCTTTTTTTGTTGTTGATGTGGTGTATGATGTGGAGTGATTTGTGAATATTGAACTATCCTTGCATCCTTGGAATAAATACCATGTGACCATTGTGAATGATCTTTTTAATATATTGTTCTATGTGGTTTGCTAATATTTTGTTGAGAATTTTTGCATTTATGTGCATCAGGGATATTGGCATGGAGTGTTTTGTTTTGTTTGGTGTCTTGGTCTTGTTTTGGTATCAGGGTAATGCTGACCTCACAGAATGTATTTGGAAGCTTTCCTTCCTCTTCTATGTTCTGGAATAGCTTGAGGAGAATAGGTACTAACTTTTTTAATGTCTGGGAGAATTCCTCTGTGAATCCATTTGGTAAGTACTTTTAAAAAAATATTTAATCACAACTGTATCTTTTTTTAATGTTTATTTATTTATCGAGAGAGAGAGAGAGAGAGAGAGAGAGAGAGAAGGCTTGTGTGTGATGGGCAGAGAAAGAGCGGAAGAGAGAGAATTCTAAGGACGCTCCGTGCTGTCATCAGGAAGCCTTACACGGGGCTTGATCTCATGAACTGTGAGATCATGACCTGAGCTGAAATCAACAGTTGGACACTTAACTGAGTGAACCACACAGGTGCCCCCATCTGGTAAGGACTTTTATTTTTTGATTACCAATTCAATTCCATTACTTGTATTGGTCTGTTCAGATTTTCTATTTCTTCCTTGGTTCAGTTTTGGAAGGTTTCATGTATCCAGGAATTTTTCTGTTTCTTCTAGGTTGTCCAGTTTGTTGGCATATAATTTTTGATAACATTCTCATAAATCTTTGTATTTTTGTAGTTTCCTCTTTTACTTCTCTCTCATTTCTGACTTTACTTATTTGGGTCCTTTCTCTTTTTTACTTGATGAGTCTGGTTAAGGGTTTGTCAATTTTTTTAAAATCTTTAAAAAAAAGATTTTTTTAATGAAAGAGAGAATGAATCAATGAAATGAAGAGCTTGTTTTTAAAAAAAATATTTTTATCTTTAAAATAAAGCTCTTCATTTTATTGATTCATTCTCCATCTCTGTCTTTAGTTTTTATGTCATTTATGTCTGCTCTGATCTTTATTATTTCCTTTCTTCTACTCTTCTTGGACTTTCTTTTGATTGTTCCTTTAGGTGTAAGGTTAGATTGTCTACTTGGGCTTTTACTTGTTCTTGAGGTAACCATATATTGCTGTATCCCTTTTTGAACTGCTTTTGCTGTGTCCCAAAGATTTTGGACAATTGTGTTTTAATTTTCACTTGTCTCCATGTATCTATTTATTTCTTCTTTGATTGCTTTGTTGACCCTTTGGTTCTTGAGTACCATGTTGTTTAGTCTCCATGTTTTGTGTTTTTTTCCATTTTTTTCCTTGTGATGTATTTCTAGTTTCATACCATTGTGATTGGAAAGATGCATGGTATGATTTTAATTTTCTTAAATTTACTGAAGCTTGTTTTATGGCCTACTACGTGATCTATTCTGGACAATGTTCCATGTGCACTTGAAACGAATGTGTATTCTGTTGTTTTTGAGTGGGATGTTCTGTATATATCTGTTATGTCCATCTGGTCTAATATGTCATTGAAAGATAGGTTTACTTATTGATTTTCAGTATGGATGATCTATCTACTGTTGTAAGTGGGGGTATTAAAGTCCCTTACTATTATTACCATAAATTTCTCTCTTTATGTCTGCTAAGTTTGCTCTATGTATTAAGGTGTTCCAGTGTTGGGTGCATAGATATTTCCAATTATTATATTCTCTTATTGGATTGATCCTTTTATTGTTATGTGATGTCCTTCTTTGTCTCTTGTTTCAATTTTGTTTTAAAATCTATTTTGTCTGATATAAGTATGGCTACTTCAGTATTTTTTTTTTTTTGCCTCCATTTGTATGGTGAATATTTTCCCATCCCTTCACTATCCATCTGTGTGTGTCTTATGTCTGAGGTGAGTCTCTTGTAGGCAACTTACAGATGGATCTTACTTTTCTGTCCTTTCTGCCACCCTATGTCATTTGATTGGAACATTTAGGCCATTTACATTTTTAATTTATTTTTGTTTCCTTTTTTTAAATTTAAACTTTAGTTAAAATACAGTGCAAATTGGCTTCAGGAGGGGAATTCAGTGATTCATCACTTACATACAATACCCAGTGCTCAACACAACTGCACTCCTTAGTATCCATCACCCATCTAATCCATCTCCCACCCACCTCCCTCCATCAACCCATAGTTTGTTCTCTATCACTAAGAGTCTCTTGTGGTTTGTTTCCTTCTCTTCTATTTTCTCCTCCTTTCCATATGTTCACTTCCTTTTTTGTTAAATTCTACATATGAGTGAAATCATATGGTATTTGTCTTTCTCTGATTGACTTAGTTTGCCTAGCATAATGCATTTTAGCTCCATCCATGTCATTGGAAATGGTAAGATTTTATTCTTTGCCATGGCTGAGTAATATATCATGTCTTTATCAATTCATCAGTTGATGGACATTTGGGCTCTCTCCATAGTTTGGCTATTGTTGATAATGCTGCTATAAACATTAGGATACCCTTTGAATCTGTATTTTTGTATCCTTTGAGTAAATATGTAATAATGCAATTGATGGATCATAGAATAGTTCTACTTTTAATTTTTTGAGGACCTCCACATTGTTCTCCAGAGTGGCTGCACCAGTTTGCATTCCCACCAACAGTGGGAGAGGGTTCTTCTTTCTCTGCATCCTTGCCAACACCTGTTGTTTCTTGTGTTTTTAATTTTAGCCATTCTGAAATGTGTGAGGTGGTATCTCCTTGTGGTTTTGAAATGTATTTCCCTGATGATGAGTGATATTGAGCATCTTTTCATGTGTCTGTTAGCCATTGGGTTGTATTCTTTAGAAATGTGTCTATTCATGTTTTCTGCCCATTTCTTAACTGGGTTATTTGCTCTTTGGTATTGTTTGATGAGTTCTTTACATTTTGGATACTAAGCCTTTATCACATATGTTGTTTTTCAAATATCTTCTCCCATTCTGTAAGCTGCCTTTTATTTTTGTTGATTGTTTCCTTTGCTGTGCAGAAGCTTTTTATCTTGATAAAATCCAATAGTTCATTTCTGCTTTTATTTCACTTGCCTTTGGTGATGTGTCTAATAAGAAGATGCTCCAGCTGAGGTTAAAGAGGTTACTGTGTTCTCCTCTAGGGTTTTGATGGGTTCCTGTCTCACATTTAGACCTTTCATCTATTTTGAATTTATTTTTGTGTATGGTGTAAGCAAGTGGTCCAGTTTCTTTCTTCTGCATGTTGCCACCCTGTTTTCCCAACACCATTTGTTGAAAAGACTTTCTTTTTTTCAGTTTGATATTCTTTCCTGCTTTGTTGAAGATGAGTTGATCACATAGAAACCCACATTTCTGGGTTTTCTATTCTGTTCCATTAATCTATGTATCTGTTTTCATGCCTGTACCATCCTATCTTTATGACCACAGCTTTTTAATATAGCTTGATTTTAGAATTGTGATGCCTCCAGTTTTATTTTTCTTTTTCAGGATTGCTTTGGCTGTTTGGGGTTTTTGTGGTTCCATATAAATTTTAGAATTATTTAGTCTGGCTCTGTGAAAAATGCTGGTGTTATTTTGATAGGGATTGCATTAAATGCATAGATTGCTTTGAGTAGTATAGACATTTTAGCCCAATCTATGAGCATGGAATGCTTTTCCATTTCTTTGTGTCCTCTTCAATTTATTTCAAGTGTTCTATAGTTTTCAGAGTATAGATCCAACTCTTTAGGTCTCTTATTGTTTCTGGTGCAATTGCAAATGGGATTTATGCCTTGATTTATTTTCCTGCTTCTTCATTATTGGTGTATAGAATGAAATGTATTTCTACACATTGATTTTATATCCTGCAATTTTGCTGAATTCGTGTATTCGTTCCAACAATTTTTAGTGGAGTCTTTTAGGTTTTCCATATGGAGTATCATGTCATCTGGAAATAGTGAAAGTTTGACTTCTTCCTTGTTAATCTGGATGCCTTTTATTTCTTTGTCACAGACCCTAGGTTTGCTGAGGTCACAAGTCTCCTGTGATAACCATACCTGCCAGTTATGGCATCCAGACCAGCCTGTTATGGTGCCCAGACTCTGGTCCAGTCTGTGCTTTTAAGGTGGAGTGGGAATATTAACTGTCCCTCTGACCTGGAGAGTATTCTTGCAGCTCTGGCAGAGTTCTGCCACTTGGCAGAGTTCTAGTGTTTTCTTTTTTATATGCTAGTTGTTCTCTTAAACTGTGGCTTTTTTTCTATACCCAAGGACAGAAGAATTTGTTCCTGGTCCCTTGGTAGTATCCCTCCCCATTGCCATTTGCAGCATAGGGGGTTGGGGTTCCTTTTATTACTGTGTCTTCAGCACTTCTGCTGTTGTCTTGCCATTCTCTCTATTTTTGGTTGTTCAGCAATTGTTCAGTCAGCCCTCAGTGCTTCTTCAGGAGGGATTTTATTATTAATAGTTGTAATTTGGTACATTCCAGGGAGTGGGTGAGTTCAGGGTATTCCTACATCACCATCTTGGACCCGAACTCACTGTGCTGTGCTTTTGCTCTCCTTTGCATTGGGGATTGGATGTCAGAGTGTTTTGTCCATTTCATGGACAGTCACCACAACAGTCCCTTCTTTGCTCTCCTCAATTTTCCAAGGATTCTTTTAGTCATAGTGCACTATGCACAGTTTTGTAAAGAAGCACATAGCTGCAGCTAGCATTTCTGAGGTGCCCCCTTACTCATGGAGTGGTCCATAAACATAGAGAATATGGGCCATCCCTCTCCACACAAAGGTTACTGGCTAAATGGACTTTCCTAAAGATGACCCTAAGACCCTAAGACCCATTTCTTTTAGTCTCCTGGCTGCCTCACTGGCTGTTTGCTTACAACATCCTGGGGAGCTTCCCGAGTGCAATCTGAAACCAGCCTTCATGAAGAAAGCTGGTACATATTGAAGAAAAAGCAGGGCACTCAGACTGGTAGGTGGTAGGTTTTATAAGCAAGGGAACTTACACACAAGTCTTGCCTTGGGTGGCCACAAGATAAGTAGATCTTGACACTGCCCACCAGTACCTTAACAGTTTTTACAGAGGCTGCAACTGGATTTAGTCATGTGTACCCATGGTGCACCACAACATTATTTCAAGTCTGTGTCCTCAGAGCAGCTTCTGGGTACTGGGAAGGCAAATAAAATACACATTCCAATGATAGGGGCAGGGGTGAGAAGCCACAGATTACCAGTGTCCAGTTCATGGGTCAACCAGTGTCATGTCCTCTTGATGACTAGCCTCTAACAGTTTATCATAGCTCGCTGGATTCAACTTTTACCTTGCTGTTTCTCACCTGAGGAAATTCCTTATTTTAAGGTAAACTCAGCCATGCATTGAGAAAAGGTAGACTGTTTTTAATATTTTATATAGCTTTATACATGTTCTCCATTTGGAGATTTGTTTTTAGCACTGATATCATACTTGCTTTTTATAGAAGTTTTGATTAATTAAAAAAATAAAATTGGTGGTTTTTGATGTGACATAGATATGATTCTAGGGAACTGCTCTAGAATGTTAACCTCCAGTTATAGTACCTTAGTAAATTAAGGACTCATCAGCTCTATCTCTATATCTAATATTTCTGTCTCTTTTTCCTTCTCTCTCTGTCACATTTTTCTAGGAAATTCTGTAAACACTTAAGACAAAGCAAAGTCAAACTGACTTGACTTCAGGTATTCATTTTATTACATGGATATACTCCCCACTAGATTAGAATTCATTCCCAGTGCTTGGATAGTGCCTGATTCTAAGCACTTAAGGAATATACTTAATGTAATGTAAATATCAATGACTATGGTTAATGTAAGCTTTCTGAAATTTGTCACATCCATCCCTAAATATATTTAAGAAATAACAACTTTTATGAAAATAGCTTTCTTTTCCTATACCCTATATCCTCATATTCTCTTCTTGCATTGACTTTCAGAATCTTCTCTCTGCTCCTACAAGACAAAACCAATAAATAAATAAATAAATAAATAAATAAATAAATAAATAAATAAAGTATTAGAATAAAGTGTTTCTTCTCCTAGGGATATTTGCATTTTACCATGCTTAAAGCCTCGAGTTATGTACCTATGATAAACAAATTTCAGGAATTGGAGAGGATTTGGAAAGAAAATTCACCCTAAAATTCAGTGTATGATTGTGGCATAATACAAAAAGAATGGCTTCCAGATTTTTATATCTTGGATTGATTTGTTGTAGGATTTTAGATGGAAAAGGTGGTTATTTTCTATTATGCCTGGAGGTTAGCAGTACATTTCAGTTCCCTAATAAAAGCCAGTGATGTTCAGTGAGATTTACAACAAGAGTATTTCAGGAATGGTGAAATACATAAAGACAGCATATTTTAGGACAACTCCATCATAGCAGTATGACTCCCTATGGCAAAATTTCTTTCAAAGGCTTATGAGCCTGATAAATTCTTCAGTAAGAGGATTCTACCGGACAGGGGATTAGGTATATCTAGAAGGCCCAAAGGGGCAAGTGCTGAATAAGATGTAATTTTAGGATTTTAAATTAGGTTTAACAAAGCCTATAGGGAAATTGAGTCCAGTATTCTGTGGACACAGCAAACTTAATGTTTGTGGCCTTAAGAATATCTGTGTAGAGATTAGTCTCTCCTAAGTGTAGAAGTCATTGCAACACTGGAGAGAGGAGTTGAAGTTTATGGATGTGTTGCAGTCCAATAGGTAGTTTAGAGTTATTGCAGTAACACCTCTAGCTTATGTACTCCATGTGGAAGACTTGGAATCCCCTGATACATTTGGCTTCCTAAGTAACATGTCTGATCCTGATGAATGCCAACTCTTGCTATACTTGCAGAGTAAATAAAACCATCTGAGTTGTTGAAAGTGAATGTCAACAGCACCTCTGCTGTGTGAATCAGAGATATATGTCAGAGCAAAGAAAAAATATGCATATGGAACAAATGAGTGTCCTTACATCTAAAATAAGTATCAGGCCTAAGCTGGATGTGTCACATAGTCATCGACCCAATTTTGTTTGGTCTGGGGATGCAGCCAGACTTGGGCTCCCATGAATCTTTGCTGTGCATTTTAGAATGAAATTCCATGGGTTACCATGGAACAACACTTTCAGATTGTGAGTATAGTGGCTCATTGGTTTGTTTGGCTTCCCTTAAGCTGTAGTGATAAACATGCACTGAGCCAGTGAATGTTGGAAAATCCCCTCTAGGCTTCCTCATTAGTCAAACCAGAGATTTAAGTATTGGACAAAGCAGATGAGCTTCATATGACTCAATTGTCCATTACATGCATTTTTCCCCTGAATCAAGCAATCTTTACAAACTTCTCTCCCATAGGCCCCTACTAAAACAAGATACTTAGAGAATGGCTCACTTGTTATCTCTCCTAGTAGATGTAGGGAGTTCAGACTGATTTCTACCATTACTGTTTCTGCATTCCACCTTGCATTTTAACTACTGGTGTTTCTAACGATGCTCGATTAATATGCTACTACAGTAGCATGACCAGAGCTTCATAAAATGGTGTCTGGTATCTCCTTAGTGCCCAAGTCTCATGTTTAAAAATTAAAACACAGTTATCACCTGTGGGATGTCAGTTAAGTGTCTGACTTGATCGCAGTTCAGATCTTAATCTCAGAACTGTGAGTTCAAACCCCGCATTGGGCTCTGTGCTGGGTGCGAAGCCTGCTTAAAACACACACACACACACACACACACACACACACACACACACACACACACAGTTATCACCTGACATCTGCTGTTAACAAATATTCCTTTTCTGTCATTCCTACTCTCAAGCTAGAGGTTCACAAAGGAAGGGTTATGGACTCAAAGTTTACACTAACTTGACAAAGGCTATGCCTTCAAAATTTGACACCTAAAATGCTTCCCTCTCTCATACCTACTCTCTAGCTAGAGGTTCATAGGCAGGGCTTATGCACCCCCAAATTACCCTTAATTGCTCTTCTTCCTGTATTTAATCTAAAAAGAAACACACCCAATGTTTTGCAGACAGGTGTGGCAGACATACCTTAAGGTGACCCTGCATTACCACTGCTTTCTAGTATGCATGTCCTTTTATAATCTGTGGGCAGGAAGTGAGACTTGCTGCTAATCCATAAAATATGGCAAAAATGGAGGAATGCTATCCCTTGATTCAATTATGTTCTGTGACAAAGGTGCAGAACATGCATTGTGATTAAGGTCCTAAATCAGGGACTTTGAAATAATCAGCAGGGAGATTATCAGGTAAAATCAAGTGAAAGCCCTTGAAAAAAGACTGGGACTTCTCTGAGTAACAATCTCTCCTCTGCTCTTGAAGAAGCATGCAGCTAAGATGTGAAGTGCCAGGGCCATATGGAGGGGAACTGAAAGTTGCCCTCCAGGAGCTGAGGGCCTCAGTATTATAGTCATAAGGAACTGAATTCTGCCAACAACTTCATGTGCTTGGAAGAGGACCCCTCACCTCAATGAAAATAAGGCTCTGGCTGACACCTTGATTGCAGCTGATGAGACCTTCAGCAGAAGACACATAGTTAAGCCATTCCCCAGGTCCCGGCTCACAGAAACTATGAGATAATAAATGTATGTTTAAAGCTGCTTATTTTGTGGTAATGTGTTATATGTCCTGAACAAACAAACAAAGAAAAAACCTAATATAGATGTAATATATGAGGTTTAGGATTTTATTTGATTGTAGATCTATACCCAAATGAGAGGTGAGCACACACTTGATGCTCACATAAAACCTGTAAAGGAGGACTCCTTTCTTAACATTTGCACCTGTGATGGAGAATTGGTGGCCTGACTGGCTCAAATGATAAATCTGCCATTTACTAGCCAAATGAATTCGAGCAAGTTCTTTAACTTTTAAAAATTTGCACCCACATTATAAAATGAGGATAATAATAGTAACAATGATTTTGTAGTATGGTTTGGGGGTAAAGTAATGTATGCAAAGTGCCTAACCCATAGATGATGCACAACAAACTACTATCCACCAAACTGTACTTTGCACTTGCAATGCTCTGCTCTCTTTTGTGTATATATTTAAATCTCACATCTACTTTTAGACTCAGCTCTTGTTGTTTTTGGTTACATTTTGTGGGTCCATGGGCTGGAGTGGAAGCTTCTGGAAGATAGGAATATGTATTCTTCTTGTATTCCTAGCATAGAGTGCAATGCTTGGCACCACTCAGATGCTTCTGTAACACTGTAGCTCAGATGGGTCTCCTCCCTTGAACTCAAATGTGTTTGTTTCTATGCCATTTATTTGGCAATTAAGGACTACCTTTCCTACTTTTCAAATGCTAATTCTACTTTTGATATTTGATTGTCACATGCAGGTCTCAGCCCACAAACAGATTGTAAACCCCTTTAGTGTGGCAATCAAACATATTATTTCTTTATATCCTATACTTTGCTTATAACCCTGAAAACACGCATAGCACATGTTAAAAGAATACAAAATTGAGGGACTTGGATGGGAATATTAAAAACAGAACATGGACCTTAATTAAATGTTTATGGGTTAAAATAATCGGAGCTTTTACTTAGGGCCCAAATACTTTGAAGTTCTGATATTTGCTATTATTAAGTAGGGTTATTATTGCCCCACTTTTTTTTTTTGTACACTGAAATATGGTTTTACTTTACTGTCATGAATCAGACCATTGATAGTATTATAAGGTGTGAAATCTGGCCTGGGGATTGTGATGAAAAATTAGTGTTGGAGAACTTGTTAAATTTGCTTTTTAATTAGAACTCATCTTATTTGCATTTTATTGCAGATTAATTTTGAACTATTTTAGGATTTAAATAAATGAGAACATTCTTGAAATCAAGAAACCAATGTAACCATAAGAAATAGCTATTTCTTAATATGAAATGAGAAACAAAACATTAATTTTATCTGAGAAGTCACTCTGTTAGCTAAAAAAAATTGACAAAAGGCATTTTATGTTAAAGCTAAGAAAAAGAACATATGTTAATTTAACTATTGATAAAGAAAGTTTGTAGCTTAGTTTTACTAGCTGAAGAGAAGGATCAGAAATCTGGAAATTGAAGGTAAGATTTATCTTCATGATTTATCTCCAATGATTGCCCAATCTATTTTTATGTTTTCTAACTATTATAACATTTAGAATTCTCTACATAGTATATTATTTATTCATAAGTTTTGTTAGAGAGCTATTAAGATTTAATTGTTTTCTCTTTGCTAATTTTATATGATAATTTCCTTTCATAGCTATGTTATTTGTCTAAATCTGTTTCTTTTGACTTATCAACTGTCCACCTTGTTTTGATTTCCCTTCTCCTTTACCACTGTCATAATCTATATGAACTACATTTCTTTCTTTTCCTCCACTTTATGCACTGCATTTCTATAAAAATTCTACAGCCTAAATATAACATATCTGTTTTATCACAATCAGTAGATTGAAGGTATAAGACATCCCATTTCCCAGTTTTACATCATGCAGATTGTCCAGTTGCTTTTTTCAGCAGCAGTGCCATGACTAAAGGTGCCTTTAAATACACACACACACACACACACACACACACACACACACACACACAGAAACATGCACCAAGCTAACAAAACTAACAAAAGTTAGCAGATAAAAACACACTATGGGATTGAATACAGTTAAGTAATTACATGATGTGAAAAATAATGTTCGTCCCTGTACTATCTCAGTGAAGTTCTTTATAACACATAGCTTTATATTTTTTTCTTAGTTTTAACTCTGTAAACATTAATGTCCATAAAAAGGGATAAAAACTAAAGTATAATAGCAGGAATGATTTTATCCAGAATTATTAGGGAGTGAATGTATGCTTTTCTCCTCCTTATTCTATAGTAATTTCATACATAATGATTATTCCATTCAACCCATTTCAATACGATTATGCCCTTTTTGGAGGCCATTTTAATTTTTCTTCCTCTGAAGAAGTCCATTTTCTCTGCTAAAATGGATATTAGGTAACATTTTTTTTCTTAAAGTTTTTTTTTTTTTAACATTTATTTATTTTTGAGACAGAGAGAGACAGAGCATGAATGGGGGAGGGTCAGAGAGAGAGGGAGACACAGAATCCGAAACAGGCTCCAGGCTCTGAGCTGTCAGCACAGAGCCCGTCGCGGGGCTCGAACTCAAGGACCGCGAGATCATGACCTGAGCTGAAGTCGGACGCTCAACTGACTGAGCCACCCAGGCGCCCCGGTAACATTTTTAGAGAAAACAAAGCCCATATCCATTCAGCATATTGGTACATTTTAAAATAAATCGTTTTCTTACAGTAGAGTACAGACTGACTCTCTTTACATTATAGGAAAGTCAGTTTCAACTTCTTCAATATGACCATATAAGTATCCTAAATCTACATTTGATTCTAAAAACCTACAAATGTATTTAAAATTTACTAAATGATTTGGATCTTATAACATTCTTGGATTGCTTATAGTTTTAGATCGATTTTGCAGACATAAACCTTGGGCGTAGACAGCATGACCATGCACAGAAATTGGCAAAAGGGGGACTCCAGAATAGGAGTTCATATTCACTCCATCATGTCTTCTACATTTTTTTTTAACATTTATTTAATTTTTTTTTTTTTTTTTTGAGAGAGAGAGACAGAGTGCGAGTGGGGGAGGGGCAGAGAGAGAGGGAGACACAGAATCTGAAGCAGGCTCCAGGCTCTGAGCTGTCAGCACAGAGCCCAGCACGGGGTTGTAATTCACCAACTCAGACATCATGACCTGAGCCGAAATCAGATGCTTAACGGACTGAGCCACCCGGGCACCCCTATACATCTTAATAATGACTTGTGACTGAGTATTTGTGAGTTTTTAGTTTCTCAGTTTTCCTTATATTTTCCTTTTTTTTCTCTTTCACGATTCATGTAGGTAAGAAATTCTAAACTTCCGTGTTTAACTTCATAAGAAACTGCCAACTGTTTTTCAAAGTGGATGTTCCATTCTTTATTACTCCTACCAGCCATGTCTGAGAGTTCCAGTTACCCTTCATTTTTGCCAGAACTTGGTATTATGTATTATTCTTCTGTTTAATTTTAGGCATTCTAATATATGTATAGCAGTATCTCATTTTGATTTTAATTTCCATTTCATTAAACATCTTTTTATGTGCTTATTGACATTCAATATATCTTCCTTTTTGAAGTGACTTTTTGCTATTGTTCACTTAAAAAAATGGATTTTTTTCTTGAGTTTTGAAAGTTCTTTATGTTTTCTGGATACAAGTGCTTTGTCAGATAAATGATCTGTATGTATTTCTCTACGAATCTATAGTTTGTCTTTTCCTGCTCCTGACAGGATTTTTCATAGAACAAAAGGTTTTTATTTTTTTACTAACTTGGACTTCGCAATTTTTCTTTTGTGGATTGTGAATTTTTATATTTAAGAATACCTTGGGGCGCCTGGGTGGCGCAGTCGGTTGGGCGTCCGACTTCAGCCAGGTCAGGATCTTGCGGTCCGTGAGTTCGAGCCCCGCGTCGGGCTCTGGGCTGATGGCTCAGAGCCTGGAGCCTGTTTCCGATTCTGTGTCTCCCTCTCTCTCTGCCCCTCCCCCGTTCATGCTCTGTCTCTCTCTGTCCCCAAAATAAATAAACGTTGAAAAAAAAATTAAAAAAAAAAAAAGAATACCTTGCTTAACCAAAGGTCATAAGAAATTTTTATATTTTTTTTCTAAAAGTTATATTTTTCTCTCTCAAAATTAAATAAACTTTGAAAAAAAATTAAAAAAAAAAATGGGTGCCTGGGTGGCTCAGTCAGTTGAGTGTCTGACTTTGGCTCAGGGCATGGCCTCACCGTTCATGAGTTCGAGCCCCACCTTGGGTTCTGTGCTGACAGCTTGGAGCCTGGAGCCTGCTTTGGATTCTGTGTCTCCCTCTTTTTCTGCCCCTCCCCCACACAGGCTCTGTCTGTCTCTCTCTCAAAATTAAATAAACTTGGAAAAAAAAATTTTTAAGAATTAAAAAAATAAAAGTTCTGTATTTCTATATTTTATACGTAAGCCTATGATTAAAGTTAATTTTTGTACTAGTTTAATTTTGTACTAAATTTGTACTAGTTAACTAGTTAAAGTTAATTTTGTACTGGTAAGCATTTGCCTACCAGGTATAAGCTGAGGTCTTTTTCTTTTTTTCTTTTTATGCTTAAGGATGTCCATTGTTTCCATATCATTTGTTGAAAAGATTATCCTTTCTCTATTGAATTGCTTTTGTAACTCTGTCAGAAGTAAAATCATATGGTCTATTTCTGGACTGTCCATTTGGTTCCATTTGCTTATGTCTGCCTTTCCACAATACCACACTGTCTCAATCACTGCAGCTATATAGTACGTATTGAAATCAGGTAGGATAAGTCTTCCAACTGCATTCTTCTCTAAAAGAATTGTTTTGGCTTTCTAGTTCCTTTGTTTGTCCATATTTTAGAATCAGCTTAGGGGCGCCTGGGTGGCGCAGTCGGTTAAGCGTCCAACTTCAACCAGGTCACGATCTCGCGGTCCGTGAGTTCGAGCCCCGCGTCAGGCTCTGGGCTGATGGCTCGGAGCCTGGAGCCTGTTTCCGATTCTGTGTCTCCCTCTCTCTCTGCCCCTCCCCTGTTCATGCTCTGTCTCTCTCTATCCCAAAAATAAATAAACGTTGAAAAAAAAAAATTTAGAATCAGCTTAGAGATATTTTGTAGAATCCTATTAGGGTATTGATTGAGATTATATTGAACTATAGAGCAATTTGGCAATACTTAACATCATACGAATATTGATATTTCCAATCAATGAATATTATATCTTTATTTATTTAGATCTACTTTGATTTCTTTCTTTAGTGTTTTATAATTTTTCAGCATAGAGAACCTTCAAATATATTGTTAGGTTTTTACCTACTTACGTTTTGAGTGCTTTTATAAATAGCTTTTGGAGGATCTTCTTTTAAGATCACTTATAGTTCTTTACAACATGGGCCTCTCCATTGGGCTCTTCATGACATGAAATCTTGCTTCCTCCAGAGCAAATGATCCAGGCTATAGAAGAACTTAGATGGAAGCCATAATATCTTCTATAACCTAATATCAGAAGTGGCATATCATCACTTTTTCCATATGCTATTGATCATACAGAACAGCAGTGGGACAATGTGGACAGGGCTTATACAAAGATATGGATATAAGGAGGCAGGCATTATTTGGGTCCATCTTGGAGGAGGTTATTGCGTAGGTGTTGGATTAAGATGATTAGTTTTTAAGTTTCCATTTATTAGTTATATATATGTTTTTTTGTATGTATGCCCTTAAAGAGGTCATTTTTACCTCTTTCCTTCCTTCTCAGCCATGAATTCTAGCTGTGTACTTTCTAAGGCATTTGCCTACCAGTCTTTGCCAACCCTTCTTTGACTCTTTTGTCCTTGGCCTAATAACAGTTACATTATGGCAACAGTGGCAGCATCTGAGTAGGGAACAGGACAACCAACACTTAGAAACATAAGGCATTTGAAACCTAAAATGAGTTATGAGGGAAAACTGCATACATTTCCAAGGAGTAGTCATGAATCTTCAATAAGGCCTTTGTCCTATAGCTGAGTTTCAGCCTCAGATATTTGTAAGTTATCCAGGTGTATAAATTTTGTTCATTAACTCAAGTGTTACTTATTGCACATGTTTTTCTGAGTTTAGATTTCTTTTGAAAATAGTCCTCATATTTACCAAAGGGCAGAACATCCTAGTTATAAGTGGCAATTAATAGTTAATGAAGTTAAAATAAGAAAAAGATTGTATTTAAATTTTTCATTGTGTTTTATTATCTTTTGTGCATGATTGAGTGCATTTTCTGGCAAATTTTGATATAAATATCTGCTCAGCCTGTTATTTTTCCCAAGGAAGCAATTCTCAAAGCATGCCTCCTTCAGTGAGGCCCAAGAGATTTTATTTAATGGACAAATGGAGGAGCCATTGAGCTCTTAATTATAATCACTTAGTTTCTTGAAAATTTGAGATAATAAACTTTGAGGTGGTTTTTTATGGGTAATAATAGCAAGTGGGCAGAAATTACAGGATATTCTATGCCTTGTTGATATTCTCTTGTTAATTGTATTTATCACTCTGAAGTCTTATTGTTACAACATATGTATGAACTAAATTCACTCAATTAATTTGTACATCTTTTAGGAACTGCATTTATTAAGCAAAACAATGCCAAGATTCTCTGGTACAATTAAATGGCTGTGCTTAGGAGATAACAGCATTCCTTTAATTATAATTATTCCTGAAGCTTAAAAGTGTTGTATATATGGGACAACTGTTCTCCCTCTCTATACTATCTTTATGTGAACAAAGATTAGTCTGGTTAAGAAGTAAAATAATGAAAATGCTACTTGGTTTTTGTTTATGATCATTTTATGCCAATTTTGATGCTGAAATAACCAAGGAAATTTAAATGTAAAATTAAGTTTGGTGCCATCAAGTGTAGTGAATATTGAAAAAAAAAGGAAATAATAAAATATGTAGAAAATAAACCCTGGGTTCTTGGCCTATTTCTCTTAAGAAATTTGTAATCTAGGGGTGCCTGGTGGTTCAGTTGGTTAAGCATCCAACTCTTGATTTCGGCTCAGATCATGATTTCACAGTTCGAGTCCAGCATTGGGCTCTGTGCTGATGGTGCAGAGCCTGCTTGGGATTCTCTCTCTCCCCTTCTCTCTCTGCCCCTTCCCTGCTTGCATGCTCTCTCTCTCTCTCTCCCTCTCTCTCTCTCTCTTTCTCTCTCTCTCTCAAAATAAACTTAAACAAAATTTGTAATCCAGCATTGGCATTTTATCTATGCATATGTCTATTTTCTCCAGTAGATTTTGAACCCTCTGAGCAAGGACTGAGCTCTGTTTATATTTTATCTACCATACTGTATACAATATATAGACCATATTAAGTGACTTATAAAATAATGATGAATTTGTTATGATCCTGGGTCAAGATACACTGAGAAAAATTGCCTATAAGTAGTAAATAATTAAAATATATAGTATTAATATTAGAAGGGTGAAGAATTGAATCCAACTAAGGGTTGTAAAAATGTGTTTCAGATACACGGCTCTTCCATTCAGTCTCAGGAGAAAAAAAAGATGTGGTCACAATTAGAACTATGTTTCTGTCTATAGGAGGTAGCTGAGTGTGTTTGGAAAGTGGATGGCACCAGGTCAGTGTCCTGCTAGCTTCTTCTAAGCCCCAAATAGAGTTGTCCTAGTAATATTAAACATGTCTAACCCTTTATATTGGGAAGAAGTCATCTAGGCCCTCCTGGTGTGCATGAAGGATTGGTAAAACCAAATATGTTTGGTAAGGTTTCAATAACTTTTTTCCAAAATGGCCGAGATACTCTCGACTCTCAAAGCTATACCATACAGGTTGATTGGCATTTCATAAGGTAAAACTAAGAATTCATGTTTACTAATCATGCATTTTAAAATCCAGATTTAGTATATGGTGCTGAGAATGACATAGTAAGAGTAGGAACTCCACAAGAGGTATGAAATGCAACGTAGTAAGATGAAAATCACACAGATTTTGGATTAAGCTTACTAGCATCAAGTCCTAGCTTTTTAATTTACTGGTTGTATGAACTTAGGAGAGGTCATTTTTACCCCTTTGCTCCTTAATATCTTCTTTTGCATAATGGAGATTTTATTGGTTGCTATGAAGAACTAGGAATAGGGCTTTTGAGTATTTGAAATGTCAACAAATGTTAAATATAGGAGGAGAAAAGGACCTTTCTGGAGGAGGAAAGGATATGATCTGTGAAGAAGAATCCTTGATCCCTCTGGTGGTAGGAAGATGTAGAGAGAAAGACAGATATACAGAGAGACAGAGATGTCACAGAATTAAATTTTAAAATGTTTCATAGTAATTCAATGGGCTAAAGTGAAATTGTCTTTATTATCTAAGAAAGATTAGTTTAGGCTCATTTCTCCAAGGAGGAAGAGAAGTAATATGTTGTATAATAAACTGGTGAATTTGATTTTTATTATAAATTAAACATGTACAGGGGCACCTGGGTGGCTCAGTTGGTTACGCATCTGAATTCAGCTCAGGTCATAATCTCACAGTTCATGGGTTTGAGCCCCATGTCATGCTCTGTGCTGACAGCTTGGAGCTTGGATTCTGCTTCGGATTCCGTGTCTCCCTCTCTCTCTGCCCCTCCCCCGCTCTCTCTCTCAAAAAGCAAATAAACATTTTAAAAATGTACCATTTGCACCTATCTGATTTAATTTTATTTTTTTTAAGTTTTAACATTATTCGCTCTATTACCAATTTCATTTTTCCTTCTTTTCTTCCCATCACTTAACTTGTCTCCAGTACTTTGTCTGGGCCTATGGACTGGTGTAGCTGGTTATGGATATGCAATCTCTGTCATAAGCAGTCTGGGAAGTTCCTACTAACTATCTTTCAGCTCTCTGATTCTTTCCTTTGCTGTGTCCAATCTACTGATGAGTGAATCAAGGCATTCTTCATTTCTGTTAGTGTCTTTGATTTCTAGCATTCCCTTCTGTCCTTTCATAAAGTTTCTATCTCTCTGCTCTATTATTCAGCTGTTCTTGGGTGTTGTTTACTTTTTCCATGAGAGACCTAACATATGAGTCATAGTGATTATAAAGTCCCTATCCGATAATTCCCTAACATATCTCATATTTGAGTTTGATTCTGATGTTTGTTTTTTGTTTGTTTGTTTGCTTGTTTTTCAGACTGTGCTTTTTCTTGCCTTTCGGTATGCTTCCAACACCTCTCTTCCATTCCCTGCTGCCAGGGCATAGCTCCCCAGGAGCTCCAACTGATAATCTGTAAGTGCCCATTTCCCTAGGAGGTTTTTATCTTAGTACCATGAGATTGTGGAAAATTCCATTCTGCTTTTCAGAGTTTTTCCTGTTTGAACTCATTTCTTTAAACCCTTGTTTTGCATAGCTGAGTAATTCAGCGACTTTCTTGAGAAGGCTGCCACATGTTAAGATCTCTCAATTCTACAGTTATGTCATTCTGACTTCACAAGATCATCAACATTTTGTTGGTTTTTATGTCCCTTAGAGGCAGTCCAGTTCCCAAGGGAAGTCTGAGTTTTCAGATGCTAGCCCATTTTCAGAACTGGAAATTGCTCACAGGGAAAAGGTGGTTGTCCATTTGATAGTTGCTCTGAGGTTCTTATTTTTTGTAATGTTAGCTCCTCTGTTCCTCATCACTTTTGCAGATCCATGGTGCCTTGAAACAGATGACTTCTTTAAGTTCTATCTGGAATTTTTAGTTGTCCTTGGCAGGAGTGATGGTTTGTTACAAACTACTCAATCTCACTTTGAAATGGAAATTCTCCAAATCATACTATTATTATTTTTTAGGTCTATTTAATTATTTTTTTGGGGGGGAGAGAGTGCAGGAGGGGCAGAGAGAGAGGGAGAGAGAGAGAGAGAATCCAAAGCAGGCTTCATACTGTCAGTGCAGAGCCCCATGTAAGGCTCAAACTCTCGAACCTTGAGACCATGACCTGAGCCAAAATCAAGAATTGTGTGCTAAACCAGCTGAGCCACCCAGGTGCCTTTCCAAATCATATTATTTAAACTGACACCCTTATAAAAATTGTTCTCAATATTATCTATTCTGTAGCAATAACACTGTGGATGTGGAATAAAATTAATATATAGTGTAATAAATTTCTTTAGGTTGAATAAAACATAGATTTTGATCAAATTGAAACATTTATCTCTTTAAATAAAAATTATTTATGGATAGTGATGTCATAGAGTTTTCTAAATGATCGTTATCCATAATTTTCTAATTTTATAAATGCAAGTTTTGAGATCTACAGTAATGCATTTTGTCATTCACTTATTTTTCTACTAATGATTGGGACTGATTATCTGCTGAAAGCAGCACCAGTTGCTGAGATTAGAAGTAAAATACCTGCCCTTGAGTGAAAACTTTAACTGTGGTAGGGATATAAACAATAAATAAGCAATTCTGGAATCATGTACTTATAAAATATAAGTAAGTATGGACTCTATATGAACATATTAGAAGTAGTAACTAATTAGGAAATTCTGAGAGAGATTCACAGAGTATTTTAACTGAGTCTTTAAAAGTAAGAATTTATTTTGAAAAGGGCATGTGGATGGCATGTGAAGGGTAACAAATATGAAACAGCAAATATTTTACAGTTTAGAGTGTGAGATGGGTTGTTGGTGGTATGTCACAGTGATAAGAAAGTAGAAAGTCAAGGTTTATGCTGTTAAGGGCCTTATACACCTTGTGTAGGAATTTGAACTTCATTGTGCTGGAAGGGGAGTGCTATTAAAGTGCTCATGCAGGTGAAGTTTGACTAGAGTCAGGGTGACCAAACTGAGGTTCAGTGACCTGTATATCATTTCACAGGGAATAGAGTTAAAATCTTGATTGAAATCCATGTTCTTGTCCTTATGATAGGCTGACTGTTCACAACGAGTGTAATAAAATATAATAACATCAATAATATTTATTATACATTTACTATGTGTTAGGTTCCAAGTGCTTTATTTTTTTTTTCCTAGTTAATCATCACAAGGCTATGTAATAGAGAAGAGTTCTGCCCAGAATGACTTGCTGATTATAAGTTGAAAATGATGCCTTTGAGTGAGATATTGTGATTTATTCTTTGCCCCAACTCTTGTAGATCTGGGAACTGGAGTTTCTTTTTGGAAACTAGAAGAGTGAGTAAAAAAAAAAAATGGTACCTGTATCACTTCAAGAACTGAGAGACCATTTTGTGAACTTTCAGATAAATCCATTATATTATCAAGACAGCTCAGCTAGAATAAAGTACATGGCAAGGGGGAGAATGGCATATGGCAAGGTAAACACATTGAAGAGATAACATGAATACCTTGGGTAAGTTACTACATAGACCAAAAGTGTGCCAATGCCAGTTCCACCATACTAGAGCCATCACAGAGAAACAGGGCTCAGGGTACAGGGATGTAGGTAGAGGATGTCACTCTATGTCGCAAAGTGAAAGATTTTAGTGTTCAACCAGATTAGATTAATCAGCCTGATATGCTGCCAGGGGTAGGGGGGGCTTTTGCAGCAGCATGAAATGAAGAAAACCTTGCTTCTATTAATTTGTCTAGTGGGTGTCCAAAAATCTCAAAGTAATTTTAATAAGATCCATACAGTTTGGGTTGTATTCTCCAAGGTTGAAGGAGAAATTAGAAAGACATAAAACAGTCGAGGTGGGTTAGATGAGAGGATTATAAATTATACTCAGAAAATAGGAAGCAGCGTGAGAGCATTAGTTAAATGCTATGAATATGACTTCCTTTAGTTGAGTCTCTATTTCATTTATTATTTAAAAAAAGTTTCCTTTGAAATCTCAGGATAAAAATCACTTAGAAGTAAAAATCAATTTTTTTTTTTTTTTAAACAGAGTCAATGATTAAGGTTGAGGGTATAGCAAAGCCTTTTGTTACAAATAGTCTGGTATGTAAGATGATATCCTCTGGAGTATATTTATCTTCCATGGTTTTAACAGAGTAATCATTTCAGCAAAGGCTTGAACTCTAAAGCACTAGAATTTGTTTTGATCATATACTGCATTACTGTAAAATGCCCAGGCAGTAAAAGCAAACCCATTCTGTCTTCCTGGAATATTAAATTGACAGAATTTTGAGTTTTGGTAGAATGCTCATTCGTTTGATGTTACATTCTCAGTTGTGTGACCCTCGTGCACGCACATTATGGATAGTGCCCAGTAATATATAAAAAAGTCTTTCTCCTTAGAGGAAAAGATGATGTCTCTAAATGCTCCCAGTCTTTCTCCAGGTTTCTCCTGTTTTTCTGGGAGCAGAGGTCAGTGCATTGGACTAACCTAATTCTGGTCTTTCAACATTTTCCTACTGACGGGTTATGATCAGAGTCAACCTGCCTGTGTCTCCAAAAACGGCTGATTATCCTCACCTCCCAAAGGAACAGAAACTAATCATTCCAGGGTAGTAAGGATTGTATGCAATTGTTTTATTAGGATTCTATTGATAGGGCTACCATCTACCTAGTGAACAAGGCTTTGAGGTGCTGCCTTGTTAGAACACTGGATGGCTAAGATAAATTAGCCCAGAAAAATTGTCCCTAACACATAACTTTATGGACAGACTAAATACTTGTCCCATTAATAGTCAAAAGGAGATAGGACAATGGGGAGAGTAAGATTAGAGAAAGAATGAGGGAAGAAGCAGAGGGAGACAGAGGGGAAGTTTAAATCAGGTTGATTTATGGGAGGGATGGATTTCAATCCACAGATGATAAGGGTCCTGACAGCAGACTAGAGATAAATTATTTCTCAAAAAGAAATGACACTGAAGATTTCCTGAGAAAGAGAAATGAACAACCTAAATAATAAAAAATTGAGGGAGTTGCCTAGAAGAAATAAAACCCCACAGAAAATAGCTTTGGTGTCCACAGTTGCTATGCAAACATACTCATCTTTCAGAGATAAAATGAGAGTACTGTAAACATCAGGAGACTATTTTACTATTTTATCTTTTAGTTAAATAGACTTCAAATAAAAGAGGTTAAGAAACACTATGCTATTGAAGCTTGTATGAAAAGTCAAAAGAATATCAATCACGGTATGCAGCTGAGTACTTGCGTATTCAGGAATGGATGATAATTTCTGAATTATTTATGCTTCTCTGTTAGTAAAACCCCTGCCTTTCAACACACATTATCTTTGTATTTTTGAAGATTGGCTGCCAGCCTCAGTTTATTAGGGGGGTACATGATTGCATTTGCATTTGTCTAAGAATTAAGTTTGGAATTTACAGGTGATGGATCATTCAGGCCTCCAACAGAAAACAGATGGTACACTCAATTACCTAAAAATAATTTAATACAAAGCTTTGTACAAAGGTGTATTCCGAGTGATGGGAACCTACAATGGTTCATAAGGCAGCCAGACACTACCAGGAGCAGAGTCTGTTAGAATTCTAAGGCAGGAAGCAGTTAGAGCTACAACCCCAGTGCCAGAATTAAGCTGGAGGTGTGATGGGATTGGGGTCAGTAAATATTCCAACCCCACTTCTTTCTTTTCCCACTTTGATCTTTCAGAGACTCCCAGACATTTAACCCAACAGGAAGTCAGAGGCAAGAAAGCCATTGTAATGTAGTCTGTAGAGGTTTAAGCCTCTGAAATAGAGCATGTAGGAAGGTGATTCATTTGGTACATAAGAAAATTAATTAAGTTTGGGAAATAATTTCCTTGATGCACCTACAGAAATCCAGATGGATGTTTTTAGTTGGAGCTGAAGAAAAAATAGTTAAACCTAGGGAAATAGATTTAGAAGTATCAAATATCGGGGCGCTTGGGTGGCTCAGTCGATTAAGCATCCAACTTTGGCTCAGGTCATGATCTCACGGTCCGTGAGTTCTAGTCTCAGGTTGGGCTCTGTGTTGACAGCTTGGATTCTGAGTCTCCCTCTCTCTCTGCCCCTCCCCTGCTTGTATTCTGTCTCTCTCTGTCAAAAAAAAAAAAAAAAAAAAGAAGAAGAAGTAATCAAATATTTGCCCTTATATTTAGTCTCATACTCAGGATTCTGCCTAAAACTTTCTTTCTTTCTTTTTTTCTTTCTATCTCTCTATAAATTGGATGAGTCTATTCACTTCCATGGCTTACATTTGCATTATTATATGTTATTATGTGGTCATTTTATGTTTGCTTGATATCAATGTATATTCTATTATATTTGGGTGTGATGCTTATATGTTTAATAGCAACATATTCATATCAGTTGCTTCAAGGTTTTCTAATTTTTGCAGTTCAATTCTTTGATATTATTTCTGTTTTTTTAAATGATGACTGTATCAATTGCTGATACGTATTTTAAAAATCCTCCAATGGATTGTAAATTGCGAATTTATTCTTATGAGGTTTTTTTCCTGTTTTTCCTTTATATGTTTAGGAGTTATGTTACAGGGGCATAGACCTTTAGATTATTATATCATCATGTTGAATTAAACCTTTTTTTCATTGTGGAAGCTTCATAATGTTTAACTTTTTTTTTCTTTTACTTTAAAGTTCCCTTTGTTTGGTCCTAATATATTTTCTTTCAATCAGATTTGTCTGATCTCATTTTCTATATTTTCAGTGTCAAATTTTTTCTTTCTTTGTATTTTAGGTATGTTTTAGGTATGTTTCTTATAATCTATATATTATTGGGGTTTTTAGAAACTTGCTCTGGTTATCTTTTTCTATTAACTATAGAGTTTTAGCCCATTTATTTTCATCAGGTTACTGATGTATTTGGATTTGTTACAACTATTGTACTTCTATTTGACCCACCCATCTGCCCTCCTCCCTTTCTCCCTTTTCCCTCCCTTCCTCCTTCCTTCCCTTCCCTTTCCTTCCTTCCTTCCTTCCTTCCTTCCTTCCTTCCTTCCTTCCTTCCTTCCTTCATCTGTTCTATTTTTTTCCTTCTCTGTTTCCATTCTTTTAATAGTTTCTATGAATTTAACATACACACTCAACTTTACAAAGTATAAACATTAATCAGTGTATTTACCTTCATCCCCAACAATAAAATAATAGGACAATTTAATTACAATTACCCCAGTGCCAATGCATATACCACTCTTATCTTTCAATTCTGCAACTTTAGCATCATGAGCTGGACACTGTAGCAGACAGACCCTGGAATGGTCCCTGATTTGGTATCTATGCCTTTGGTCCCCTTGAGTGTGGGTGGGACCAGTGTCCCGCTTTTAGTCAATAGAATATGACAAAGGTAATGAGATGTCACTTCTGTGACTACTTTATGACTCATAGAAACTGTGTGATAATAAATGTATGTTGTTTGAAGACCATGTTTGTAGTACTTTGTTACACAGTTATATAAAATGAATATAGATACTAACATTGCTTTAATTTTATTTATCAGTGTCTACTGATGAGCCCATCAAAGTTGTTCTTCATTTTACTTACAATGTTATTTTTATTTATAGCATTTCACTTTGATTTCTTCCTAAAATTTTCATTTCTCTGCTTTTCATTATCTCTACATTACCTGTCTATTCTTGCATGCTTGTCTATTGCACTTGTCTATTGGAGTCCTTAGCACATTAATCATAGTTATTTTATATTCGGGTTTGATAGTTCAGAGTCTCTGCCATATCTGAGTCAGGCTCTGATGCTTGATTTGTCTGTTAATACTGTGTTTTTGCCTTTTATCATGCCTTAAAAAGGTTTTTGTTGAAAACTGTATATGGTACATCAGGTATAGGGAATTGAGGTAAATAGGACTTTAGTGTAAGGTTTTATGTTCATCTGGCTAGCAGTGAGGCTGTGCTTACTGTTTGCTCTAGCTGTAGATATCAGAGGCTAAAATTTCCTCTAGTGTCTTTCTTTTCATATCTCCCATTTTCTTTGGGTTTCTCTACAGGTTTAAAAAAAATGGGTCTGAGCCTTGTACTTCTTTTCGCTGTAATTCTCTGTTATATATATATATATATATATATATATATATATATATATATATATTTATATATATTTATATATGAGCTTGAATGATACAATGATGAGAAGGTGTGTGGAGAAAGGAAGTGTTATATAATCCCATGATTAGGTCTCAGTTTTGTGGTGGGCCTGGGCTTCTGGACTGTGACCTTCACAAGAGCTTCTTAGATTATTTTTTTTCCCTCTCAGTTGAGACCAGAGGACTAGATCAACATGGGGTTGGGCATTTCTCTTCCTCCTGGTTGGTTAGTTAGGCTCTAATGAAATTCTAGTTCAGCTAGGCTCTGGTAAAATAGTCTCCCTTTGAGAGCAGGCCTTTGTTAAGGCATGAAGACAGATTGTTCTTTGATCTTTACCCTGAGAATGTGGTGGGGCCACTAGAGGTAAAACTCAGAAAAGTGTGGGGCCCCTAAGGTTGGGAGCTCAGGAGCTTTTATCTTTGAAGTTCATCCACACTCTCCCTCCAGCAATTAGTCAGTGATCCTTAAAGTGTTCCTACCGATTGCTGGCTCCAGTAGAAGTTTCTGTTCCCTTTTCCTGATAAACTGGGATTCTCTTTCTGCCTGTGCTCTTCAGGTAGCAGTTTGCCCTGTGACCTTGATTCTCTGATAGATCTAAGAACGGTTGACTTTCAGTCCGTTCAGATTTTTGCTGGTTGTGAGGCAAGAGTGGCAACTTCCGATCTTTATACATATCGAACCAGAAATGAGAAGCTTCAGGTTTTTTGCTCAACATTCATTCTGGAATTTGAGAGTGCATATTGTATCACTTTCCTCCAGTCTGCAGAATGTCATTGTCCTTTTAGCTTGCCAAAGCCTTTTTTTCTCTCCACAAAGTTTTACTTCATCCTAATTCTTAAAGAATACTTTTGCTGGATATAGAATTATAGATCAGATTTTAAAAATTTATCCGACTTGTAATTTTTTAAAATATTTATTTATTTTTGAGAGAGAGAGAGACAGAGAGAGAGAGAGAGAGAGAGCATGAGTAGGGGAGGGGCTGAGAGAGAGACTGAGTCTGAAGCAGGCTCCAGGCTGAGCTGTCAGCACAGAGCCTGTCTCAGGGGCTCGAACTCACCAATCATGAGATCATGATAGGAGCCAAAGTTGGATGCTTAGCCGACTGAGCCACCCAGGCACCCCTATCTGACTTGCAATTTAATAGCTTCAAAAATCTGTGCTTTAATTGCCAGCTACTATCTGGTCAGATTCTGCATCTCCACATTTCGCTATTGTTACCTTCTGATACTCCCATTTCACATATATTGGAACATTTTATGTTATTTCCCTGTTTCATCGCTTCTCATATATGCCCCTTGCCTTTTTCTGTGCCTCATGTTTGACCATCTCGTAGGTCTAACTTCCTATTCGTTAATACCTTTCCATTTTTTCTCCCAACTGGAATTTATCCATTGTGTTTTCAAGTTCAGTATTAATTTTTAGTAATTATATTTGTTTCTTTTTGAATATGTTTGGTAATTTTTACAGTTTGTATTTCTCACTTATATTTATAGTTCTCTCTTTTGTTTCTTTAAATATATTTGACACATTTATTTTATGTTTGAGTGGTAATGTGACTATCTGAAAATTTGCAGATCTAATTCTGTTGTCTGTTATTTTCAGAAGTTCTTTTTCATGATATCCTGCTTCCTTACGTTTTATGATTTTTCAAAAATTTTTGGATCCTTAGAATTTTATCGGGATAATTTTTGAAGCTTTTTTGAAGGTGAATTCCTTTAGAGGACATTGATTCTTTTTGGTATGTGCCTATAGGTACTTCAATTCAGCATCCCTTCAGATGAACAAAAATTATGGCTTTTGGTGGGGGGGGGGTTGTGGAGGGCTTAAGGGAGCAAAGCAGCACTACCATTCTGAGCTACTTTATGATAAATTCTGACTGAGGTTCATAGGACTACACAAGTAGTATAAATAACTTTTGGCCACAAATATGCATAGGCTCAAGGGAGAACCTATCTCTTACTACTCAATGCTGGCAAAATTTAAACATAATTTGAGACACCTGGGTGGCTCAGTAGGTTAAGCAGCTGGCTCTTGGTTCCGGTTCAGGTCATGATCTCAGGTTGTGAGTTTGAGCCCAATGTCGGATTTCACGCTGATAGTGAGAAGCCTCCTTGGAAAATCTCTCCATCTCTCCCTCTTTCTCTGCTCCTCCCCCACCTCAAAATAAATAAATAAACTTAAAAAAATAGCAACTTAATTTATGGATTTCCAATTGGGTCTCACCATATTGGACACACACAGGTTTTATATATGGTTTTCCATGACATATGTGACTATCAAAAGAGAAGCTTCAGCTTGCTTGTTTTCTAACCCTCTGGACTCCATATTCATTATTTGCACTTTTAGTTAGTTTCATGAGGAAGGTGTTCAAAGTATCTCAACTTCTGCTCAGAATACAGTTCTCTCAATTTTTTGTATTAAAAAATTTTTTTTATGTTTATTTAGTTTTTGAGAGAGACAGACAGAGCCCAATGGCTGAGGGGCAGAGGGAGAGGGAGACACAGAATCGGAAGCAGCATCCAGACTCTGAGCTGTCAGCACAGAGCCCAACGTGATTCTCAAACCCACGGACTGCGAGATCATGACCTGAGCCGAAGTTGGATGTTCAACCGACTGAGCTACCCAGGTGCCCCCTAGTTCTCTCAATTTTTTAACAGGCGTTTTGTAAAAGGAGTACTTTCTAAAGTCACAGACCTACTTTCTAAAATGAGAAAAATGTTTTAAAGCAGACTTCCTTTTTTGTAAATTGTCAGTCTGATGGCACAGAAAAGAGAAATTTTCAATAAGAATATTAATGAACATTCTTGACAAAACATTTCTTTTTCCGCTCTCTCTCTCTTTTCCTCATGGAAAAGAATCTAAAGAAACAAAGGCAGAAAGAACAGCAAAATCAGTTAGGAGACTACTGCACTTATCCAGGCAGAGGTGTCAGAGGCATGGGCCAGAGTAGGAATGGTTGGCTGGAAGAAATGTTGCAAACAGGATATATTTTTAAAATAGAGCCAACAAGATATTCTGTGTATTAGATTCACTAGGTGTGAAAAAGAGAAGATTCAGGGGTGACTCCAAGATTATATGTAAGAGAAAAAGAACATGTTTGTTATACAACAAAGCTGCAGGTAATCCTATGACCCTCCTACTAAACTGGCTCTAACCCTTTTTTTTTTTTTTTTTTTTTAAGATTTTTATTTTTAAGTAATCTCTACTCCCCAGGTGGGGCTTAAACTCACAACTCCAAGATCAAGAGTTGGCACACTCCTCTGAGTAAGCCAGCCAGATGCTCCAAAAGTGACTCTAAATCTTTTAACTTGAAGAGCAAATATATTCATATTTGTTCACAACCATAATGATTTTCAGAGATACAGGGAAATTTTCTTCAAAAGTTCTTTGAAGGGGCCCCTGGCTGACTCAGTTGGTTAAGCATCCAGCTTCGGCTCAGGTCATGATCTCCTGGTTCGTGAGTTCCAGCCCCATGTTGGGCTCTGTGCTGACAGCCTGGAGGCCTGGAGCCTGTTCAGATTCTGTGTCTCCCTTTCTGCCCCTCCCCTGCTTGCGCATACACCCTCTCTCTCTTTCAAACATAAATAAACATTAAAAAAAAAAAGAAACTTGTTAGGGTAAAGGGCCTGCTTTCTGCTTCAAGTTCCCTTTTCCTGAACCTGGGACTAAGTAGAAAGTTAAAAGAAAATATCCTGGTACTGGTACATTTTCACATTGTAAGTCCAGTAAAATTCTCACCCTCAGGTTTCTCTGTTCTGTGATCTGCTTCCTTTAGGTCTTGCCATTTGAAGTGCTATTTATCCTCTTACTGGTTTAAACCACATCATTGTAATGCTTTACAGTCTATTTCACAGTGAACCCATCTCCTTGTACAAAATGTTTTCTCTCCCACTTTTGACCAAGACAGACAGACTTTTAAATACAGCTACATTTATTAGAAAAAGCTTTGCTGAGCACTCACTATATGCATTGAGCTTGATGGGGTTAAAAAGCAATATCTGACTTCAGAATGAGAGGAATGATTTCATATAAAAATTGTTAAGTATAGGAAAATGCAAAAATTGGCACAGAGAAATGAACTGTGGTTAATACTAATGGT
Organism: Puma concolor; assembly: GCF_028749965.1. Lineage (NCBI taxonomy): Eukaryota > Metazoa > Chordata > Mammalia > Carnivora > Felidae > Puma > Puma concolor. The sequence continues at coordinate 47,948,279 of NC_141671.1, read as the reverse complement.
TAAATTTTATAAAAAGCAGTTGCTATGCATTAGTCACTATTCCAATTTAATCCTCAGGACCCTCTGAGATAAATTAATTATTATATTTATTTAACATTATAAAGGAACTCAGGAAGAGAAAGGTTAAATTCACGATTTTATAGATGAGAGTTTCTAGAGCCAGAATGTAATTCCAGGGATTCTGCTCCCATGTCTGTGTTTTCCACTGCATTTCTGCCTCTGAAAGATAGGAAAAATGGGTACTGTGATTTATCAAAAAGGAATGAGTCACAACAGACCTTGGAATATTTAGTCATACCTGTCTGTTGAGGTTGGGGTTTGAGGCCTCACTATGAGATGAATAATTCTAAATGATTGTTTTCCTAAAATCTGATGTCTTAGACACTTTCTGACAAGAAAATGGTTATAATGATATCTTAAGGTTTTAAATTCTGTAGTTCTATGATCTTTCCCTTTGAAGTAGGAAGCAATTTTCCCTTTGTCATTCACATGCCAGAGACATAATGGTTTTTTTTTTTCTTCCTAGAATATCTCATGCATCTGCATAACCACAGGATTCTCTGACAGTATTCAATATTCCTTTCTGCAGCATATGAAATGCAGTAAAGTTTATTCTTCACATATTTAGCCAAACAAAAATAAAGGATACCAAGGCATAGAGAGTTATACATTGTAGATGGTGATGGCTAATTAATGGCTCTCCCTGTTCTAATTCTACAATGCACAACAAAGACATCAATTGTATATTACACATGTTTTATCTTAATTGTTCCTCAGAGGGTTTTAATAAAAATTGGAGCCTATCTTAAAACAATCAATTTGCTCTCTGAAAGCTCTTTGTTGAGGATAATAAATTAATAGCACCTGGTACGCCGGCTTTTCAGCAAACACAGGAAATGGTAGCCTTTAATTTTTTCCAATTTAATTTATTTTTGTACTGCAGAAATAAAAAGGCTTGGTTAATGATTGTGCTTATAAGTTTATAATATATTTGATTCCATCCAATGTTAAAGGAAGAACACTTAATCTTTCATCAACATTGTTATGATAGCTTTGTTTCTATTTCCTGAAACTTTTCTGCCAAGATTTCATCATGTGTACACAATATTTTAATCTCCTATTTCATATGCAGTTGGAAGAGAAAACATTTGGATAGAAGTGAAAAGTAAGCCTAAACTGTCACCAAACTTACAAACTACCTCCATCTGTAATCATCTTTTCTTATTATTAGGTGGGAGGAAGAATCCCTCTTCTTAACCATGGCTAACTCCTCTTCCTCTGCTCTGGATCCCAAACAGTAGCAGACCTTCAATAAATTAAGTTGGATGTATGTATGTATGAATGCAATCTTTATTGTCCTTGAAAAAGGAGGCTTATTTGGGACTGTGTAATTTCAGCTAAGACCCCACATAGCAAGAACCACACAACAGATGTCAAAAATTCTCACATTCAAAGCAAGGTGCAAAACTACTTAAACTTATCTACCAAGGAAGTGGCTTAAGAGCAAGGTTGGAAGTTTCTTTGGGAGAATACAAAACAGTGTGGTTAAAGAGATCCGAGCATTAAGGCAGTCCTGGAGCCATTTTAAAGAAGTTTGTACAGGAGGGCTGCCTTGGGGGGCAGTGAGGTCCTGATGCAGTGTCTGTGCAGAAATGAGCCACCAAGAATCCGGGGCTGAAGTAGGCACTATAAATGTTCTCTTGGAGAATGAGCCAACTCTTTTGTTTATTTGCAGTGAGAGGGCACCAGCCATAGAATGGAAGATATTTCTGAAAGGGTCTCACAGACTGATAGGAGAAATTATACAGGAGTCTAAGCTCAGCCTTTTAGTTAACACCCTGTAACATGTCTAGCAACCATTTCCCATTATGAAATAATTTCTTTATATGTGGAAGATAGTTAACTACTATGGTTGCAGTTGATGCAATGTTTGAAAATTATCTATACTTTCCTGATGTAGTGATTCACTTTTTCAAGCACTTTTTTTTTTAATAAAGGCACATTTTTTTTTTCCTGTAAGGATTCTGTAGGAATTGTATACTATCCTAATGTAAATGAAAGTTTGTAGTTCTGTAGATCTGGTCATAAATTGATATTTAATATGTATAATGTTTATAAATCTTTAACATTTGATATTAAAATGTATAAGCCTAAATGACATTTAAGTCTAGAGTAAGAATTTAAAAATTTGTTTTAAATGTTTATTTGCTTTTGAGAGAGAGACAGAGTGTGAGCAGGGGAGGGCAGAGAGAGGGGGAGACACAGAATTCAAAGCAGGCTCCAGGGTCTGAGCTGTTAGCACAGAGCCCAACACAGGGCTGGTACTCATGAACCATGAGATCATGACCTGAGCTTGAGCCGAAGTCTGGTGCTTAACGGACTGAGCCACCCAGGCGCCCCTCGAGTAGGAATTTTATCATTGGGCTTTTCTCATTGAAATACAACAAGTACTGTGTGGAATCATATAATTTGTTCAGTTGCCCCTCAATAGTCTATGATTTAGATCCCTTCAAAATTCATCTGCTAGAATTCCTACCAAAATTAGTAATCCAAGAATCATCTATCTGAAGAGATAACTTAATGATATTATACTTACTTTCTAATCTAATTTAGCTTTCTTAGAGACAGAGAAAATAAGAATCAAGTAGTTATCTGTACAATTACTAGGTCAGCACTCATTTCTGTGTCACTATGATATCAAAATTGACAAAAACTGAGCATTTCAAGTGACTATTATACTCATAAAATGAAACATAGTGTTTAAAATTCTGCTTTTTAATAATTATATAAAAATGATGATATCAAAGATAAACAATATCAGGAAGGGAATGGTGAGATTTCTACTCTCCCTTCTTTGACATATTGTCAGTTTATAATCCATTATTATTATGCATAGAGTGCATTAAAAATACATTCACTGTTGAATATTCAGGCTTTTGTTTTTACAGATGACACTGGGTCTCAGAATAGCTCAGTAGTTATTACTGTGCAAATAAGCCAAAAGATATTATTACTTTTAATCTGACAGAATTTGCAATACAGCATTAATCTCTTGCAGTTAAAAAAAAAAAAAAAAAAAACAAACTTGAAGAACTGCAATGTATGCAAAAAAAAATAGATAAGGAGAAGAAATCATTGAAATTTTATTTCAAGGGCGTGACATTTAAAGGACCTGTAAATTGCTCTACTTTATTTTACTTTATTTCACATCTGAGCCTATTTACATCTCGAGACTTGGTGACTTTGCTCATGCACTGCCACAATTAAATCTCACAGTAATCCTGCAAGGTAGAAACTGTTATTAACCGTATGTACCAAGGAGGAAGTTGTAGCTCAAGAGAGGTTAAATAACATGTACAACGTTGCACAACCACAAATTGACTAAAATGGAACAAATTCAGGCTTGTCTTCTGCAGAATCCTTGTTTTTACCCACTGGATTTAATGGAAAAACAATATACGAATACCACAGATTCATACTGGACCACAGATTTTCAATCAATACATGTAGTTCTTTCCTTCTTGCCCCAGGCGCCGATCTTAAGCATTTTCTAAGTTCATAATCAATATCCAACAGAAAGTTTTTGATATATTTTTCAATATGATGGTGAATAGGACACATATATATGGACTGATACTTACATTCTCTGCTTTTCACTCTCTTCTCCATTCTGCTTTGGAAATAGGTCCCCCAAATTAACCTCATCGTGCGCATGTAAATAGTAATAAAACAGGGTCGCCTGGGTGGCTCGGTCGGTTAAGCATCCGACTTCGGCTCAGGTCATGATATCACAGTCTGTGAGTTCAAGCCCCGCGTTGGGCTCTGTGCTGACAGCTCAGAGCCTGGAGCCTGCTTCGGATTCTGTGTCTCCCTCTCTCTCTGCCCCTCCCCTGCTCATGCTCTGTCTCTCTGTCTCAAAAATAAAATAAAAACATTTAAAAAAATTTAAAAAAATAGTAATAAAACATAATTTATTTCTTAATTCCCAAGAAACTCATCTCCAAGGAAGGCAATTTCTAATTCTGTTACAACAGTGGTTCTCAATCAAGGGTGATTTTGCACACACTTCTCCCTCAGAAGACATTTGGCAGTATCTGAAGAGATTTTGGTTGTGAAAATTGGGGGTGTAGGTGTGCTATTGGTATCTGGTGGGCAGAGGACAGAAAGGTGCTAAATCTTCTATATGGCACAGGGCAATTTCCAATAACAGAGATATATCCTGCCCAAAATGTCAACAGTGCCTATGTTGAGAGCCCTGTGTAGGGAAATGAATGGAGAACAAATAGAGAGTCTCAGTCTCTAAACTAGTCACACAATACATTTTCTGTTCATCAAAAACACCTTGGCCATAAATATAATATTGTGTCACTTTCTTAGAACTTCCACTCATTAAAGAAAATGTTTTAGAATGGCTTATGTCAACGATGCGTGTGTGCACATGTATAATTTTATTCAGTATCATTATTAAAATATAAGTAGAAACCCTGTTATGAGTAATTAGGCCAGGTCTAGGCTTTCTAGAGTCAGTGAAGATGGGGAAGCAAATGTTGCCCTTTCCCATGGCAATCTTAATGCAAATCTTTATGGGGGCACATTTTACTTATGTATTCTTTTTATGTTCACATTATCCCTGTGAAAGTTTGACAGAGGTGATAAAACTGAGACACCGAAACACAATTACATTCGATCCAGCAGCTGTTGCTACACAAGGGCAGAAATAAACTTTGTGACTTCCATTGTGTTTTCCATCCCCTTACTCTGAGATAGATACAGACTTTGCATGCACATTGTATCTTATAAATCAGAGTTGACAGCTCTATAATTTTGAACTTGAAGAAAAGAATGAAAAGCATCCATAAAGTAAGCACACTTTAGAACTTAGAAAAACCCAAACCAACAAATTATAATTTTGTATTTAATGTATCACTGTTGCAGCAACACCACCACCCCTCCTATCACCTGACAACACCCCAAACAACCTGGAAACAAAGTGAATACCCATTAAATAGTGAATAGAATAAAATAAAGAGATATGTGTGTTGATATATTTGGAGAGTTTTAAAATGAGTGGCATGCAGTATTCTCTGGTGTGAACTCAGACCCTCTCCTTCATTCTACGTTCCAGAATAAGCAGAGTGGCCATGGCCATCTGGCCTGCATATTCTTAGATAAAGCTTTATTTGAAGCATCACTAATATATTGAAGTATCAACAATAGATATTACAGTGAATAAGCCTATGATGGGACAAATGGACTTTCTTTCTCCACTTCATGTGATATTCCTTGAAATCCTCATTTATTGAATCTTAATCATGTCATGGTAGCGGTATTGAGAAGGTTTATATTGGAGGACTGGCCTGGAAAAGAGACCCAATAAATTAGCCTGATTTTTATCTAAGCTAATTCCTGCTGCTAGTTTGGTCAAAAACTGTCTATGAACCCTTATACAGTCTAGTCCAATTAGCCAGGTCCCTACAGGACAATTAAGTTGCATGAAAAAAAAACAAAACAAAAAACAAAACAAGAATAATTTCTGCATATCTGGCTTAAAATATTGCATGTAAGGCAATAGTATTTATTGAGAAGGATAGATTAGTTGTTGGTGATGGAGGATAGTTCTCTTTCTAAGCTGGAAATAGGAAGTTTTATAAAGATTATAACATAGTGAAACATTTATGCTAGAGAGAATAATTTAGGGTTCATTGATGTGTAGTTAGAACTTAAAATCAGAGAAATAGATAAGCTTCCTTGGATGGGTAATATATAGAGAGAAGAGAAAGAGACCCGGGACAGCTTTGGACACATCCCAATATTAATATGTCAAGCAGAGGGAAGGGAAGGGTAGAAAAGGAGTCAAAATAGGTAGCATGAAAACCAGCAGAGATGGTCGTAAATCTGCCATAAAAAGTATTTTTCAGTCATGTTCATTCACTAGCTATTTTGAAGAATTGAGAGGGAAGCTGAATGTGATATGAAAAGAATAACTTTTTTTTTGTATTTTTTTGTTTGTTTTTCTTTAAGGTAGTAAGTATTATGCAGTGATGGAGAAGGATGCACTAGCGACATAGAAATTGGTATGGTAGAATAGAAGAAGGAAATTGATAGAAGCTCCCTGCCAGAGGAATAGAATTCTAATCAGAGAAGATGTGTGAGCCTTTCGGGGGGGAGCAGGCACTGCACTGATCTCTTTGGTGTGGAAGCAGAACTGTTACAGATGAAAAGACAGACAGATGGGGCTCCTAGGTGTGTGATTACTAGCTGTGGTGCTTCTCTTTTTCTAATGAAAAGAGAGACAAAGCCATCCACTGGGGCAGGGGAGGGGGAAATGTGTGGCCGACCTGTCAACAGAAGAGTTTGAAATGGTCTCTTTGGACAGTGGAAAATCAAGCATACCAGGAAAATGTGCAGGGTTGCTAGGCAATGTTGTGATCTTTAGTGATCCGTGGACATTGCTGAGTGGAAGAACATTTCGTATGGTGATGACATCGTGGAATCAGGGACCCTACTCTATGTTTCCTAAGAGAGATGAATAGATCCAAGTAAATATCTATGGCTGTACTTCTTTCCTCACTTGCCCTTCTGCTCTGCATTTTAACTGAATCTGTGTTTCCACTTCAGTGTTTGCCTATTTTTGGATCTGAATCTACCATACATTTTCTACATTTAGGATGTATTGTAAGAAATCTGTTACATTATGGGATGTGAATAAAGATCAAGGGTATATCTGATGATATGGTTTTATAGATTCAAAGACCCCTAGAAGAAATATACCAGGCCCATCATGAGATACTATTTGAGCTATCTATTGAAAGAAGAAATCTGTGAGATAACAAAACTCGGAGTTCATTGCAATAATCTAAACACCACAAACAAAGCAAAATAATTTTTAAAAAAGTCACCAACATTAAACAAATAAACTCTACATGTCAGATTTTGACTCTTAATTATTTTACAGAATTCTCTATGAAAGATTTAAAAGAGAATCATAAAAAAAGTTCTAGGAGCTTTTGATTTTGTCTCCTATTATATATAAATGCTTTTTTTTTTCTTAGAGAACAAATCTGTTTAAAGGAATCTCTAGGGGAGGGTCTTGGGAAAGTTGGGAATTCCTTTATTTGGAGATCTTGGATTTTTGCTATTGTCTGTAACAGAAGTAAATGTGCCAAATTCTCACTGCAGCTTTGTCTTCAAGATTTATAAAATTTAAAACTCTGCAAAAAGTATCCTATTCCTCCAACTCTAATCAAGCATATCTGAGACATCACTGCTTCAACTTGTCACAAAATAAGCTAATTTTATTGTTGCTGTTTTTTTCTCACTCTGTGACTTGTTACTATTTGTGTTTAGACTTTCTATACTGCTTGTGAAAAACTCAATCTCTGTAAAAACATGAAACTTGTCTGAGGAAGAGAATAACAATTCAGGAAAGAGGCATTACCACTAAACACTACATTAATATATAATATAATATAACATAACCATATATAACAATATATTATATAATATGTAAATATATTTATAATATATAATGTATATTAAATAATATGTAATTATTTAATATATACTATAATATGTAAAATATAGCCAATAATTAGATAATATTATAATATGTAAAATATATCCGATAGTTATATAAGTATAAATCTCCGTTAAAATTTCTCTTCTAGCTCCCGGTGTTTCCAGAAATGAGGTCCCTCTCTGTGTCTTCTAAGTTGTTTCATTAAAAAAATTTTTTTTAATGTTTATTCAGTTTTGAAAGACAGAGAGACAGCACAAGCAGGGTGAGGCAGAGAGACAGGGGAACCCAGAAACTGAAGCACACTCCAGGTTCTGAGCTGTCAGCACAGAGCCCAATGCAGGGCTCAAACTCACAAACCCTGAGAACTCGCAAACCTGAGCGGAAGTTGGACACTTAACCGACTGAACCACCCAGGCACTCCTAAATTGTTTCATTTTATAAGGATGATCTTAGGAATATAGAGGCCAGCAAACTTTTTTGTAAAATACACGTTTGCCCTGCTTTCTGCATGGGCTGCAACTCTATTGATAATCTATCTTTATATCTAAGTCTTCTCCACATATTTCTATGGACTCTGTTTTGCCCTAAAAATAGGACAGTACACAAATTCTTTTTTAGGGATAACGAAAGAAATAAGTAAGGTGAATAGCTATATCATCTACCTTTCCTGGTTCATAGCATTTAAATCCATGGCCCAATTTTCACCCATATGCTGACGACCATCTAGGAAAAATGTGCTAGGCTTTTGGCTGAATAGTACCTTTAAGAATCTGGGGAATTTCATAAGTCACTTGTGATGGGAGTCAGAAACACATTCCCTGCTTCCTTAGCAGCTAGGGCATAAATATGTACAGCCTAGCGGATAGCCATTAAACATAGTCCTGTGAGACTTAGCTTCAGAAATAAGTGTGAAGGGGCACCTGGTGGCTCAGTGGGTTACGCATCTGACTTCAGCTCAGGTCATGATCTCGCGGTTTGTCAATTCAAGCCCTGCATTGGTTTCTGTGCTGACAGCTTAGAGCCTGGCGCCTGTTTCAGAGTCTGTGTCTACCTCTCTTTCTGCCCCTCCCCCACTTGTGCTCTCTCTCTCTCTCTCTCTCCAAAATAAATAAATATTAAAAAAATAGAAAAAAAGAAAGGAAACGAGTGTGAAGAGGCAGATGCCTTGGAATCCGTTCTTGTTGGACTGGCTTCAGAACCATTCGGAGGCAACCTAAACATATAGTGACCAACATCAATGGTGCGAGTCATTGTGTTTGAAATTTAAAATAACTTCAGCACCGCTGGGGAGAAACAATGCTCTCAAAGAGCAAGTAGCTTTTGTGTTTGTAAAATATAAAAACAGAAGGCATGATGTCGATGTAGCCAAAACCAAAGTCACTCCAAGGTTAGTTCATATAGTTAAAAAAAAATATCAGGAGAGTAGTGTCTAAAGTCATTAGGGGGTGAAATGGTGTAAGAGACTAGTTGCATCAGGGGCAAATATTAAAAAATACAAATGAGAATTTATGAACCATACTGTGATTGTCGTGTCAAGGATAGGAGTCTCAGCAATTTGGCAGATATCAGATCCACGAGTAATTGTTGTCACCATTATTATTATCATTCACATCCAATAGGAAATAAATTGGAGTGTTAAGTATTTCAAGTCAAGCATGGGCTTTGGCACAAGACATATGTTAAAAGAAATAGTGTGCAAAATACTTAGTACAGTGCTTGTCACAGATTGGACATTAATAAATGTGATTTTCCTATATGCTAGCAAATATGATTTTATGCTTTGAAAATTCTATATGTTAAAAAGACTGAAACTGGTGGACCATGAAATAGCTGTGAGAACTAGAAGAACAACTTGAGAGATTTAAGATAGATTTAAGATTTAAGTACAGCATCTTGGCTAACAAAATTTTTGAAAGAAAAAGATAAGGGTTATTTTGTGATCTTGATTTTTTTTATATGAAACTTTCTCTAGATTTAAACATTGGAATTTCACATACTTGGAATTTGAGAGAAAAGAAATGAGCAAAGGGAATAAAAAGAGATAGAGAGAGGCAAACCAAGAAACAGACACTTAACCATAGAGAACAAACTGATGGTTACCAGAGGAGAGGTGGGTGGGAAGATGGGTGAAGTAGGTGATGGGGACTAAGGAGGGCACATGTGACCATGAGCACCTGGTGATGTATGGAAGTGTTGAATCACTATATTGTACACCTGAAACTAATATTACACTGTCTGTTAACCAACTGGAATTCATATACAAACTTAAGGAAAAAATACACATGCAAATAAACATTGGAAAAAAAGAAAAAAAAAACATATTGGAGTTGCAGCTGCTTATAATGGCAGAGTAGCTTGGTACTTTCTAATTTTCCTAGAGATAACAATGATAAAACCCAACTATTTCTGGGCACTGGAGAGCCATAAGAAGCTAACAGAAACTGTATAATTTATCCTTGAAAGAGTAATTGGAATGTGAAAGTTTTGTGACTTTGTGAACCTCTGCCTGAGAGAACACCCTGATTCACAAATAAACTTGAAATTCAGAAAATCACAAGTGTATAAGCTTGAGGTGTCAAAAGATAGAGTTAAGGGCTAGAGAACTAAGAAGTTTAAATAAAATATTCTGAAAGAGAGGGGATCAGAGGGAAGCTGAGTCCCCAAATCTGCCCAAATAATTAGCTAACTCTTAAATTACACACAATTCAAAATGAAAAAAAATTATATTATTATACATAGACACCAAGGGGCCCATGAAAAAGTAGCATCAAGAAGCTAAAAAAACAAACAAACAAACAAACAAAAAACTGAACAGAAATGTCAACTGTTGCCCACTATAAAGAAGAAAAGCTTTAGAGTTTTAGTTTATCTGGGTTAAATGTACCAGAATCAAAATCACTATTCAGAGACTATAGAGTAGTCTTCTTTATTCATCCAAAAGTTATAGACATATGAAAAAAGAGAAAAAAATATGAACCATATCTAAGAATGAAGTAGTCAATAAAGGCCAACCCTGAGATAACTAAGATGTTACAATTATTTAAATCGGGCATATAAATAAGTTCAAGGTTTATAGGAAAACTTCCTTAATGAACGAACAGATGGGTAGAAGTCAGCAAATAAGTAAAAATTATAATAGTGACCCAAATGAAAATTCTAGAGCTACAAAGTACAATAGATTTAATGAAAAATTCACTGAATGGGTTTAATAATCAGCTGGAGCTAGCAGAAGAGAGAGTCAGTGAACTTGAATCCAACCTGAAATATTAGTAAAACCTGAAAAAAAATGAACAGAGACAAAAAACCTGTAAGACATTAACAAGCAATCTGAAATAGATATTTTTGAACGTTTATATTTGAATTCCAGTTAGTTAACATACAGTATAATATTCATTTCAGGTGTACAGTATAGTGATTCAATAATTCCATATGTTACCTAGTGCTCACCATGACAATTACACTCCTTAATCCCCATTACCTTTCACCCATCCCCTACCCACTTCCTCTCTGGTAACCATCAGTTTGTTCTTTATAGTTAAGAATCTGTTTCTTTGTTTGCCTCTTTTTCTCTCTATGCTCATTTGTTTTGTTTCTTAAATTCCACATATGAGTGAAATCATGTGATATTTGTCTTACTTACTTACTTCATTTAAGAAAGGGTCCAGTTTCATTCTTCTACATGTTGCTGTCCAGTTTTCCCAACACCATTTGTCGAAGAGACTGTTTTTCTTCCATTGGATATTCTTTCCAGCTTTGTTGAAGATTAGTTGATCATATAGTTGTGGGTTCATTTCTGGGTAATCTATTTTGTTCCATTGATCTATGTGTCTATTTTTGTGCCAGTACCATACTCTTTTGACCACTACAGCTTTGTAGTGTAGTTTGAAGTCTGGAATTGTGATGCCTCCAGCTTTGCTTTTCTTTTTCAGGATTACTTTGGATATTTAGGTTTTTTTGTGGCTCCATACAAATTTTAGGATTGTTTGTTATAGCTCTGTGAAAAATGCTGATGGTATTTTGATAGGGATTGCATTAAATGCATAGGTTGCTTTGGGTAGTATAGACATTTTAACCATATTTATTCTTCTTATCCATGAGCATGGAATGTTTTTCTATTTATTTTTGTCCTCTTCAATTTCTTTCATAAGTGTTCTATACTTTACAGCATACAGATATTTTACTTCTTTGATTAGGGTTATTACTAGGTTTCTTATTGTTTTTGGTGTGGTTGCAGATGGGATAGATTCCTTGATTTCTTTTACTGCTCCTTAATTACTGGTGTATAGAAAAGCAACCAATTTCTGTCATTGATTTTATATTCTGCAACTTTGCTGTGTTCATGTATTAATTGTAGCAATTTTTTGGTGGAATCTTTTGGGTTTTCCACACAGAGTATCATGTCATATGCAAAAAGTGAAAGTTTGATTTCTTCCTTGCCGATTTTGGTGCCTTTTATTTCTTTTTGTTGTGTGATTGCTGAGGCTAGGACTTTCAGTAGTATGTTGAACAATAGTGGTAAGAGTGGACATCTTTGTTGTTTTCCTGACCTTAGGGAGAAAGCTCTCAGTATTCCCCCACTGATGTTTTTAGTGGGTCTTTCATATATGGCCTTTACGATGTTGAGGTATGTCCCTTCTATCTCTACTTTCTTGAGGGTTTTCATCAAGAGGATGATGTGTTTTGTCAAATGCTTTCTGCATTTATTGAGAGGATCATGTGGTTCTTATCCTTTCTTTTATTAATGTGGGGTATCACATTGATTGATTTGAGAATATTGAACTAGGCCTGCAACCCAGCAATAATTCCTACTTGATCATGGTGAATAATTCTTTTAATGTACTGTTGTTCAATTTGCTAGTATTTTGTTGAGAATTTTTGCATCCATGTTTATCAGGGATGTTGGCCTGTAATTCTCCTTTTCAATGGTTGTGTTTTTTTTTTTTTTTTTTTAATTTGGTCTGTTTTTGAAATTGAGGTAATTCTGGCCTCATAGAATGAGTTTGAAAGTTTTCCTTCCATTTCTATTTTTTGAAACAGTTTGGGAATAAGTATTAATTCTTCTTTAAATGTCTGGTAGAATTCCCATGGGGAGCCATCTGGTCCTGGACTTTTGTTTTTGGGAGATTTTTGATTATTGATTCAATTTCTTTGTTGATTATGGGTCTAGTTAAATTTTCTATTTCTTTCTGTTTCAGTTTTGGTAGTTTGTATGTTTCAAGGAATTTTTCCATTTCATACAGATTGTCCAGTTTGTTGTCATATAATTTTTCATAATATTCTCTTATAATTGTATTACTATGGTGTTGGTTGTGATTTCTTCTCTTTCATTCATGATTTTATTTATTTGGGTCCTTTCTCATTTCTTTTTGATAAGTCTGGGTAGGGGTTTATCAGTTTTGGGTCTTAGTTTTCTTCAAGATGTTCTATTGTTGGTTTTTTTTCTTGTTGTTGTTGTTGTTATTGTTTGTATATTATTTATTTCTACTCATCTTTATAATTTCCCTTCTTCAACTAGCGTTAGGTTGTATTTGTTGTTTCCTTTCTAGCTCCTTTGGGTGTAAGGGTAGGTTTTTTATTTTAGACTCTTCTTGCTTCTTGATGTAGACCTGTATTGCAATATACTTTCCTCTTAAGACTGCCTTTAGTGCAGTTTTGGACTGTCATGTTTTCATTTTTATTTGCCTCCATGTATTTTTAATTTCTTCTTTAATTTATTGATTAATCCATTCATTCCTTAGTAGGATTTTCTTTAACTTTCATGTATTTGTGGTCTTTCCAAATTTTTTCTTCTGATTTCCCTCAAGTATCATAGTGTTGTGGTCTGAAGTTATGCTGGTATGATCTCAGTCTTTTTTTACTTGTTGAGAACTGATTTGTGACCCAGTATGTGATCTATTCTGGAGAATATTTCATGTGCACTTGAAAAGAATGTGTATTCTTCTGCCTTAGGGTGAAATGTTCAGAATATATCTGTTAAGTCCATTTGGTCTAGTGTTTCATCCAAAGCCATGGTTTCCTTGTTGATTTTCTGCTTAGATGAGCTGTCCATTGTAAGTGGAGTGTTAAATCCCCTACTATTTTTGTTTTCTTATCAATGAGTTTCTTTACACATGTTAGTAATTCATTTATATATTTGGGTGCTGACAATATGGGGACATAAATATTTATAATTGGTAGATCTTCTTGATGGATAGACCCCTTAATTATGTTAATATGCCCTTTTTCATCTCTTGTTACAGTCTTTGTTTTAAAATATAGGTTGTCTGATAGAAGTATAGCTACTGTAGCTCTTTTGACGTCCATTAGCATGATAGATAGTTCTCCATCCCTTCACTTTCAATATGCAGGTACCTTTAGGTCTAAAATGAGTGTCTTGTAGGCAGCATATAGATAGGTCTTTTTTTTTAATTCATTCTGATACTTTATGTCTTTTGATTAGAGCATTTAGCCCATTTATATTTAGAGTGATTACTGATAGATATGAATTTAGTGCCTTTGTGTTACCTGTAAAGTTAGTATTCCTGGTGATGTTCTCTGTTCCTTCCTAGTCTTTTTTTTTTTTTTTTGCTTTTTCTAGTGTTTTTTCTCACCTCCCCTCCCCCCGGAGTCCCCTTTAATATTTCTTGCTGGGCTTGTTTAGTGGTCACAAACTCTTTTATTTTTTGTTCATCTGGGCAACTCTTTATCTCTCCTTCTATTCTGAGTGGCAGCCTTGTTGGATAAAGTATTCTTGGTTGCATCTTTATCCTGTTTGGCATGCTGAATATATCATGCCACTCCTTTCTGGCCTGCCAAATTTCTGTGAATAGATCTGCTGTGAACCTGATCTGTCTTCCCTTGTAGCTTATGGACTTTTTTTCTTTGCTGCTTTCAGGATTCTTTCCTTGTATGTATATCTTGTTATTTGACTATGAAGTGTCTTGGTGATGTCTGGTGTTTTTTGAATTTGGAGTTCTCTGTGCTTCTTGGATTTTGATGTCTGTTTCCTTCCCCAGGCTAGTGAAACTTTCTGCTATAATTTGCTCAAATAAACCTTCTACCTCTTTTTGTCTCTCTTCATCTTCTGGGACTACTATGGTATGAATGTTATTACATTCTAAGGAATTGTTGAGTTCCCTGAATCTATATTCATGGTCCAATACCTTTGTTTCCCTCTTCTTTTTGCATAATTGTTTTCCATAATTTGTTATTCTATATCACTGAAATCCTTCTTCTGCTTCATTCATCCTCGTTGTCCTGACATCCATTTGGATTTGCATGTCAGTTATAGCATTTTAAATTTTGGCCTGACTCGTTTTTAGCTCTTTTATCTCTGCAGTAAGGGATTCTCTAGTGTTGTTTATGCTTTTTTTTTTCTAATGCAGCTGGTATCCTTATAATTGTTGTTTTAAATTATAGTTCAGACATCTTATTTATATCTGTATTGATTAAATTCCTGGCTGTCCTTTCTTCCTGTTCTTTCTTTTGGGGTGAATCCCTCCATCTTGTCATATTGTCAAGGTAAAAAAACCCAGAAAACAAAGGAAGCTATATCCTACTTCCCCTACAAATAAAGCATTGCAGCACTCTATGGTCAGTAGACTTGGTGCATGTGAGTGTTTTGTGCTAGTCTTCTGGGAGTGAGGCCTGCTGTGCTGATTGTCAGGTGGACTTGCCCTATTGGAAATGTACCTGCAGGGCACAGAAGAGTGGGGTTTGGTGTAAGCTGCTCTGGCCTCCACTTGGTGGCACTGTTTTGCTCACTGAAGTCCTTTGTGCTGATGAGTGGGGTGAAAATGCATCATTCTGCTCTGTTATCCCCAGAGCAGAGAGCTCCGCTTGTCCCTCTTCAGGAAGCCCCCACAGAAGAGAAAACAACCACCTGCCTTATGTCCCCTGCTTCCACCAGATCCCTGCCTTCACCCTCCTATGTCTGAGCTGTGAGCCTGCCTGCAGTATAGTACCATTATGTTTTATCTCAAGCACTTGGCTGGGTTTCAAAACTCCCAATTTTAGAGATCATGTGGCATGGACTTAAGCTGATCCTGTAGGAGAAGGTCTTGCTGCACTCTGGCCAGTGCAGGCTTGTCCCAGAAATTGAATGCACAATTGTGTAGTGTTTCAGAATTAATAGTAGAGTGCAGCAGAAAGCTATCACCAGGGCTTATTGCCCTCAGTCAGTATCCCTGTTCCTATGTTAGTGAACAGAGCAGCTCAGTGGTGCCTGCCAGGTCTTTTGCTCCTGGACAGGCTGTGTCCCTTCTCCCAGATGCATTCCAAGCAGGGGAACTCTGCTCCTGTGGGAACCAAGGGATCTGTAGTCTACACTTCCCACTCCCGTGTTCCCATCCTCCACCCCCACTGGAGGACCAGTAGGCCTACCAGGTGTGACCCTGATGATGGCATGGACCTTTGAAACTTCAGATTTGGTGCTCTGCTGGCTATCAAAACTTGCCATATTCAGCCCCTCTCTTTTTCCCAGTCAATGTTTTTGGGGAAGAGTTTTTCTTCTGAAATTCCCCACACACGCACTTTTACTCTTTCTCTTTTTTTCTCTCTTCTCCTCTCTCCACTATCAGGGCTCCCTTCCCATCGCAGCACCATCAACTCTTCTTCCCCTCACATCAACTCTCCGCTGCTCCTACCTTCCATGATGTGGTGGTGTAGCAGGATTCTTGCATAGAGAGTCATGACACCGAGGTTTGTCTTTCCAGGAAACAACTGTATTCCTGTTGGCACCATTCAGTTGGGTTTTTACCCAAAGAACTGAGCCCCGAATGCCACGTGACGTAGTTTTTTTTTTATATTATATTTTTTACTTCTTTGTCTCCCATATATGGTAACACACAAACATGCAGTCTGATTAAGTGGTCTCATGTTACAAGGTCACAAGGGATGTTGTCAAGTACTTGAATAGCAAAGTTGCCTTAAGGTTTTTTTTTTTTTTTTCTTTCCTTAGGGAGGGGACCCTACCACTGTGGTTTTTTCATCTCTATTTGTTTTTTTCTTAAGTTTATTTATTTATTTTTTGAGAGAGAGTGAGCATAAATGAGGGAGGAGCAGAGAGAGAGAGGGAAACACAGAATCTGAAGCAGGCTCCAGGCTCCGAGCTGTCAGCAGGAGCTCAAACTCATGAATAGCAACATCATTACCTGAGCTAAAGTTGGATACTTAACAGCCTGAGCCACTCAGGTGCCCCTCACCTCTATTTGTGCATTTTTGCTCTTTCAGTCCTCAGATCTATTTCTTGGGTGTTCAGAATGATTTGATATTTATCTAGTTGTGTTTGAGGGACGAAGCAGCCCTAAGGTCTCCCTACTCCTCTGCCATGTTAACTCCCACCGAAAGGCATATGAATGTTTAAAGCAAAAGGCTTTAACATTGCATTATAGGGTCTGTAATATGTATACTTGCATATAAAAGGAAAACATAAAGGACGGAAAATAATAAGTAAGCTACATTATTTCAGATTTTCAATATTTACATATAACAATACAATGTTAACATTAACTGAATTATAATAGTTTAGAAATGCATACTTTAATTCCCAGAACAAGCACTAATAAAATAAGATGAATTGCTAAAAACCAAAGATGAATCAAAACAGAATACAAGGGACCATTTGATTATTCTGAAAGAAGGGAAGAATGGAGGAACACAGATGAAAAGTTAGACAAAGGGAAATAGAAAGCAAAATGGAATTATTAAATCCAACCATATAGGTAATTACATTAAATATAATTGGAATAAAACTTTAAGTATAAGGTAGGGATTAGTAGGCTGAATAGAAAATCAATATTCAAGTATATGTTCTGGAAAGAGACACACATAAATTTAAGGAAACAATATGCTACAATAAAAAGATGGAAAATTTTATACTAAAACATTACCATAATAATCACTATGTTACAATCAGACCAAATGGACAATCATTGTTAGAACTACATAAATTACTATTTACTATTTATTATTCATAAATCACGTAACAATAGTAGAAATTTCATAACTCAATTATCTTGGCAACAGATAGATAAAATAGAAAAATAGAAATATTTATATATGAAATATATATATATAACTTTAATGTTTACATCATATATTTCATATGTATGCATTTCATAGATATATCTTTTTACATGCATTTATGTTACTCTACTCACATTGTACAATTGTTAAACAACCTGCAAAAAGTACAAAAGCCTAGTCCATTTTCCAATACCAGGTGAGAGCTAAGTTGCAAAAAAGGAGCAGTACCATAAGTTACAAGGAAAGTTTGGGTGTCCTGTACAAGTTATACTTTTCCTATCTATGCAGGCTCCTTAGATCAATGTGTCTTTTCTTTTGAGGACAGGAACAACGAGACTTTGAACAGGTCTGACATTGGAATGCTTCTACTTGATAAGCCTTAAAACTCTTTTGGCATTTGCAACACAGTTGTTTGAAATTAACCTTATTAGTTCCAGAAACGCACCACACATAAGCACTCTCCCACCTGGTCTTACAATCTTTGCAGTGAAAATAGCCATATTTTGGTTCCAAAAACTGGAAGTTGGGTTTTCTGAGCAAATCTGTTCCACTGACTTCCCGTCTGCTTGCACTTCCGTTCCTGAGGGCTTGAGGCATCTTCCTCCCCCCAGCTCATACTGGCAAAGCTACTCCCTTTTGCACTCTTCAGAACTTGGAGTTGGTGGTTTCCGGTGCTGCTGGCTGTCCTCTGCAGGACCCCAAAGTACCTTCCTCTCCTGGTCTTCCCCCTCCTTCTGCAGCTGGATAAAGCTCCTATAACCTATCCCTGGTGAATAGACTCCCCAGGCCAGCAGGGGTACCTTGTGGCTTGTGCTGCCCCAGAGGGAGAACAGTGGGAGAACCCAGCGATACAGACTTGTCCATCCGCAGGCTCACCTGCACGCCCACCTCCCTGGTGTTAGCCTTGCAAAGCCTCAGGCTCAGGCTGGCATTCATCTGGGTGAGAATGAAATTAAGCTCCGATTTCTTTGAAGGTTCCATACAATAGTCAGAGGCATTTGCAGGCACAAGGAAACAAGGCCTGGCCAGGAAAGTCGGGGGACCAGTGTCTTGCCTCCAGTCAGGCTGAAATATATATATATGGAATATATATAGGCAATAAATATATATAAATGTATATATATGTATTTATATATACATGTATAAATATTCATAAATATATATACATATACATATATATGCAATGTATATATGAAATATATGTAAGTTATATATATTGCATATATATATTGCATATATATATTTCATGTATACATTTCATGTATGTATTTCTTATATATGTATTATATATATAGTATATATATATATAAGTAATGTATATGCATCTGTATGGTTTATTTATACATATATTTCATATATATAACGTGTATATACTTTGTAATATATACATTGCATATATATTGCTTATTTTTACATATTTCACATATATATTTTGTATATATGTATTATATATTTCATATATATTATATATCATAATATATTATATATTATATATATATCATATGTTACAATGATATAACATATATATCATTGTATGTTTCGTATATATATTTTTGTATATATAGTATATATATAGTGTATATATATATATGCAATATATATGTTGCTTATTTATAAATATATATTGCATATGTATATTTCATATAAATAGCATATATATCCAATATATATACACAACATATATATAGCATATATATTGCTTATTTATATCTATATTTCATATAGATATTTTTCATATAACATATTTTTCATATATATATTTTGTATGCATATAGCATATAAATATGAAATATGTATATAAATAATATATATTGCATATATATTGCAATATATATGCAATATATATAAGCAATATATATGCATATCTATATACATTACTTATTTATATATGAAATACACATATATTTCATATATATTGCATATGTATATATTGCATATATATATGCGATTTATATATATGCCATATATGTATTGCTTATTTATATATATGGCATATATGTATTGCATATATATGTATTTCATGTATATATAGTTCATATATATAGTTCATATGTATATATTTTGTATACACTATATACACACATATATATGAAATATATAATGAACTATATATGAACTATATATATGAAATACATATATGTGAAATATATATGAAATTTATGTATGAAATATATGTATGAAAGATATATGTATTACATATATGTATATGAAGTAATATAATTGAAATATATGTATATGAAATATATGTATTTGTAATACATATATGAAATTTATATGAAATATATATGAAATATGTAATGTAAACATTAAAGATATTTAGCAAATATGAGGAATCATTTTTCAATATAGACTGACATTGAATATTACCTAATATTTTTATATAAAGTCTATTTTTTCTGATACAAACATAAGATTCTAGTTTTCATTAATTAAAATATTTTTTCTTTATTTTCCAGCTTTCAGTATATATGTGTTTGAGGTGTATTTCATAAATATATATGGCTGAGTTAATTTTTAAAACCCAAGTTGAGAATTTCTAGAATGACATCAGCATATGGCTGATTCATCAGTCATATCCCACACTCAACTATAACAATTTGTCATCCATCCATCTAGTGGAGAAACTCTTGCACACTGTTGGAAGAAAAAAATGTGAGTTTGGATGCATTAGAGAGGGTAAGAGGAACATTTGACTTTACTTGCATCACCTCTTCCACCATGTGGCACAGCCTAGTGCAAAGAGTTCTTGGCTCCTGATTTCTCCTATGGGGGAAAGTAAGAGCATATGAATGGGTGCCTGTTTCCTTATCTGTGCATTGTGCTGCCAAAGAGCCCATTTGTTTCTTGCTTCATTCAGAATACTGCATCATGAGTTGCATGACTTGGGGGGGTGGGTGGAAAGAGGCAGCAGAACAGCCAATGAGACTCTCAGAGGGCTTTAAAGGGATGCAGATTCTACTAGTAACACAACAGACTCCATCAAGAATCCTACCCATGAGCTTTCAGGGACACAGTTGATAATTGTATTAGATGTTAATGGACTAATCATGCTAATTTAGTTCAGAAATTGTTAGAATGGATAAAAATTGAAACAAAATCCAACTATTTGCTATCTAAAAGAAATGTTCTTTAAATATAATGATAGGTTGAAAGTAAATAGACAAAAATATATACAATGCAAAGTAAAAATATGAAGGTTTGCTCTCAGATAATATCAGATGAAATAGATTTCAAAATTGCATGCATTAACAGAAATAGCAAGGGACACTTCATAAATGATACAGGAGTTAATTCAATAGGAAGACACTGTAACCAGAAAGATTTGTGCCCAATGACAAAGCTTCGGGATTTATTTACGTCTTCTTTTATTTCTGTATTATTCAATATGAGTTTTTATTTAAAAAAAAAACAAAACAGCCAACTACAATGTCTAGATTCTGCAAACCCTTCCTAGAACTCTCCCAACTTCTCTTGGTTAGGAGGTGGCAACACACTCCTCTGTCTGTGCCTCGATTGATGGCTTGCCAGAGTTGCCATCTTCCCTTTACAAAATTGATATTTGTGCTTCAGCTGGGTGTTTTCACCTTCCTCACGTCTTCCGTTGCTGTAGTTCTTGTCACTATGCTCTGGCTGTCTTTTGGGACTGGCCATATGTTAGATTATGTTTCCTGGTTCCCAAACTAGCCCATATCCTTATCCTTTTACATTGTCTTATGCTTAGAAAATCATAATTCTCACGCTTTTTTCAGTCATTTTATCTACACTCAATGTATATTCGTAGCCCATACCAGTTCCTTTTATTACGTGCCATGAAGGTAATCCCTTCTATTGACTGAGATATAAAATAACTGCATCCAGTAATAAAATATACATGTGTTACATACTGTATGACTAATCTGCAAATAATATAAATATGTAGCACTCTTTGCCCTGAATAAGTTAATCAATAAATCAACAATGTTTATTTTACTGCTATTATGTATGTATAATCATGGTATGAACTATCATGTATTCAACACAGTACTGCCAGTATTGGACATTAGGCTCATAAGATTTACAATCCACTGGGGGAGAGAAAATGATTAATCATGGTAAAATTAGATAGCAATGAAGTAGATCACTACTGTCCAAAACTACACTAAGTCCTCAAAAAAAAAAAAAACAATTAATGTGAATGGAGCTGTTAAATTATTTCATAGAAATATTATAAATGAAATGTGGGAGTGAGGATCCTTACATATATGTATACCTGGAGTATAACACCTATAACTTGGCTATGTTAGCTATAGAATGCTTTTTGTTTAGGAAAGTACTTCCTTTAGCCAAATTGCTCTTTGACTGCTTTTTTTCCTCAGCCAGGAGAAGCTGGAAGAATTATCAGATTGCCTTATTATAAAGGCAGCTGTGTTATGTTTGGGAAAACAATGAAATCAGGAGAGTTGAATTTATAGCCTTTGTTCTTTCACTTTATACTTGCATAGCCTGGACCTTTCTGAGACTTAGCTTCCTTATCTTTTAAGGACACAATAATACGTTCTTTCTAAGCCATAAAGCACTTTTAAAGTATGAGCTGTGATCTTCATTAGCTATCTGACTCAAATATTTTCAATTACATGTAAAGCTAAAAATTGTGGACTGTGTTTCTAGGTCCTAAATTCTACAATAATCTTGAGATGCGAAGCCAAATATTAAATGAAGGAAGACATAATGAATGTTTAACTTAGTGTTATTTCAAACCAATATAGAGTTTTCTCATTTCTTTTTGTGTTTAAAAACACATCTCTTTAAGAGAATATTCAAAAGTATAGTATAAAGAATGCTGAGTAAATTTATTTTGAACGATAATGAATGACATCTCAAGCTAATTGTGGTGTTTGGAATAATATAATTATTGCAGATTTTATATGGAACAAACTCAATACAAGAAAGAAAGAATGACATTTTCCTAATATGCAGCTATGTTGGATTGATAAAATTAATCCAATTAATTCATAATTATATTTGTGTTCTCCAGCATGTAAATAATACTAAATTGATGTTTCATAAAACTAGCCATTAAAGAACTTACAAGTTGATTTTCACATAAAAATTACCAAGATTGATGAGGGCAAGATGGAAAAACTAATGGCAAAAAGTGACATAAAACATGACTATTATTTTACAGTTAAACAATGTTATGCCATGAAATGGAAAAGGCCATTACCAGCTGGTTGTTAATACCCTAAGAATGCTTTTGTGCGATAATTAAAATGCAAAAGCTAGTCATTCCCATTTTATTGGGTAGGGGAAGCGATAATGTAGATTTTTATAGGAACATTCAGAGTTACTGCTGTTATCCATAACTCTTCTGTCTTTTAAAAATGTAGCCAACAAATGTACATTGTTTTCAGTTGTGCTGATTTATGACATAATCACAGCAATTATAGCAGGGCAAGTCCTGTTTGAGAAGTCAAGCCCTTTTAGCCTGATGCTGTTGAATTACAGCTTTCAAATGTACCCTTGAGTCTTTAAAGTGTCTCTCATCAAACCTTGAATGAAACCAATTTTATAAACATAGCAGAAATTAGGGGTGCTACTACATTTTAAGCTGTCACTTTAGAAGTTTGTGCATCAATTCCAACACATCTATCATTCTTCAAGATTAATTTGTGACTTTAAGAATTATTGCAATGGACTATTTTACATATTCTCAAGGGCAGAAAATCTATGTGGAGGATCATAATATCTAAAAATAGATGTAATTGTTTTGGAGGCAAGACAGAAGAATGAATATATGAATATATATGTATATGTTTCTATATATTTGTCTATATATCCCTCTATCATTTATCTATTATGCATCTATCTATCTATCTATCTATCTATCTATCTATCTATCTATCTATCATCTATTTATCTATCACCTATCTATCCTATCTGGGTAATAGTGAAAAAATCCCAACTTTTAAAATAAAATAACTAATATTCTCAGTGGCACATGATCTACTTTTGTGGCAAAATTATTTCCAGAAAAAGTATTTGTGAGGCATTTTTTAAAGAATTATTACTGAAATAGTTCCCAAAGAAGATACTTTTCTGAAATACGAAGCATAATTTGATATGTAATTTATGGCATGCTTATGATTAAAAGATGTCTCACTCTTTTGTAATTGCATTTTAACTAAAAAGAGCTTTACTTGATTGTAAAAATGATTTGCTTTTTGTATATTTTTAACCTTTTATTTTGAGATAATTTTGGACATACACAAAGAGAGAACTGAAAGAGAACTGAAAAGTTGCAGAAATAGAACTGAAAATTCTTGCACAAAAATTAATAGTTTCTTTAACTCAAGTACAAGGATCAAAATAAAAATTAACACTGATGCAATACTATTAACTAATCTATAGACCCTGTTTAATTGCCAGTTGTCCAAATTGTCCAAGCCAGGATCCCATATTGCATTTAGTTATCATGTCAGTCTTTTTTGTGTGTTTCATGATCCTACGTTTGAGGAGAAATGGCCAATTGTTTTGTAGAATGTCTCCCAATTTGGATTTGTCCGATGTTTCCTGATGATTAAATTCAGATTATGCATTCTTTGTAAGAGTGCCAGAAAAGTAATACCATGTCTTTCTCAGTATATCATAGTAGGAGGCACGTAATGTTTATAGATGTTATTAAGGGAAATGCTAGACAACCTGGTTCAGGTGGTACCTAAAAAGTCTCTCCATTGTAATGCTATTATTTTCTCTCTTTGTAAATAATAATTATCTTGTGGGAAGATACTGTTAAGTTATGCTAATATCCTTTCTTATTAAGCTTTTGCCTACTAATTTTAGCATTCATGGATGAATCTTGCTGTGACAATTTTTACTGTGATGTTGCCAAATAGTGACTTTTATTTCCATCATCCCTTCTACATTTATTAATTGGAATTTTACTAGAAGGAAGAACAGCCCATTTTCCCCTTTATTTCTTCAATGGTATATTTATATTGGCATTGACTCCTGGATATTTTATTCTATGATTCATAGTTCATTATTATTATTTATTTTTGCTCAAATTATCCCAGGTTTGGTCATGAGAATCCTTTCAAATTTATTCCTTTCTATATCTCCAATAATTTGTTTTAAGCATTCGCATACTTTCAGGCAACATGAAGTATTCCCTTCTAATCTAGTACTTTTCCTGAAATCAGCCATTTTCTCAGAGTCCTTTCATTTTTATTGAAGAATGGCGTTCAGAAAACAAAATATGGGCACTAGTTATGCTCATTGCTACTGTAGTGTTACTGTTCTAGGTCTTCTTAGTGGGTACACATGGACATCTATACCAATATCTATATTGATTTCTATGTATTTTTCTATGTGTTTGTTAAGAATTGTTAGTACATACTGATTCATCTGGTTAAGTCCAACACCCAAGGGTTCATTCTAGCCTTCCTCAACTCATATTTATAATTCCTTTCTCCTACAATAAGAAAACTGCATCTCATTATTCACATTCATTTGAAGGTGAATAACCCTAATTTCATAATTACAAAAATCCTAATTTTATAATTACTAATTATACTCTTGTGAGTATAGAGTAGAATGTTTGTGTGTAGTTCATTTTGTCTTAGCCTGTTAGCTTACAGTCAAATAATGCAAATAATGTTTTACTGAGTTAACAGATTAGTTCTTTTCTTCCCCACACAGTTTTGTGTGGTTTTGTTAGGCATTTGTAATACAGTAAGTTTGCCTTATTACTGCTTGTACCTCATTTTGTGCTTTCCCACATTCTGGATAATTTTAATTATTTACAAAATGTGTGTATATCATGTATATATCAAACTTTGCCGTGGCACTAAAAGTCAGAATTATACCCAGAGGCAACCTCAGAGCCATTCTTTCTACCCCATTTTAGTTGCACTGATTTTTCTACCATATTACCACCTATATTCTGTAAGTTAGCTAATTATATTAATTTCTGACTTATCTTTATGCCTTTTATCTGTTTTCTTATCTTTTTTCCTTCTACAATCTTCTTTGTACTTGTCTATTTCTTTCTGGAGTCTTCAGGGCTATCAGTTTGCCTATTTCAGCTGGATACCAGCTGGAGCAATCAATCCACAGTCAAAAACAAAGGTTTAAGTTAACATTGCCCCAAGGATGACATCATTTTTAGCAAAAATAAAGAAATTTGCATTTATATGACAACATCATGAGAATAACCTGTTAAAATGCAAAAACATATTATCTACAGCAGGACAAAGAATGAGCAGAAACAAATGATGAAAATTAAGACATATTGTGTGTTCACAGAGACTGCACTATGGTATTTAGCCTCTCAGCCTTTTTTCTAACTCTCTCTTTTTTAGAACATTCACCACTGCTTGAAATTGTCAACTAAACATTAATTTAGATCTGAAATCTTGAAAGACTTTTAAAACAAAATATTTCAAAGATATGATTAAAATTGCTTGTTATTAATTTTTCATAATTTAATTTTTAATAGACTATTTTTAGGGCAGTTTTGGATTTGCAACAAAATTGAGAGGCAGGCACAGAGATTTCCCATATATATCCACTGCCCTATGCATGCATCATCTCCCCTATTATCAAAATCACTCATCAAAATGGTGGTTATTTGTTTCTTTCTTTAAACTAAAGATGAACATATTGAAACATAATTGCCCAAAGCCCATAGGTTTACCTTAGGGTTCATTCTTGGTGTTGTACATTCCCTGCCTTTGGACAACAGTATAATGATTTATACCCATCATTATAATACTATACAGAGTATTTTCACTGCCTTAACAATCCTCTGTGCCCTGCCTATTTATCCCTGCCCCCTCTTCCTACCACACCCCTGGAAATCACTGATCTTTTTTACTGTTTTCAGTTTTTCTCTTTCAAGAATTTTATATAATTTGGACTATACAAGATGTAGTCTTTTCAGATTGACTTCTTTCACCTAGTAATATGCAGTTAAGTTTCATCCATGTCTTTTCAGGGCTTGATAGTTCATTTCTTAGTACTGAATAATATTCCATTATCTGGATACACCATAGTTTATCTATTTGCCTACTTATAAGGACATCTTTTTTTTCTCCAAGTTTTGGCAATTACAAATAAAGCTGCTGTGTATAACCATGTATGGGTTTTTGTGTAGATGGATTTTCAAATGTTTTGAGTAAATAACAAGAAGCACAATTGAAGGGTAATATGATAAGATTATGTTTAGTTTTGTAAGAAACTGCCAAACTGTCTTCCAAAGTGTCTGCGACATTTTGCATTCCCACTAGCAAAGAATGACAGTTCCTGTTCTTCCACATCCTCACCTGCATTTGGTGTTGCCAGTGTTCTGGATTTTGGCTATTCTAATAGGTGTGTAGTGGTATTTTATTATTGTTTTAATTTGACTTTCATTGATGATATATGATGTTGTGTATCTTTTTAAATGCTTTTTTCCATCTGTATACCTTCTTGGGTGAGATGTCTGTTAAGATCTTTGGCCCATTTTGTAATTGGGTTGCATGTTTTCTTATTGTTGAGTTTGAGAGTTCTTTGTATATTTTGGATGACAAGACTTTATCAGGTGTGTCTTTTGGAACATTTTCTCCTACTCTATGGTTTGTCTTCTAGTTCTCCTGGTATTGTCTTTCACAGAGAAGTTTTTAATTTTAATAAAGTCTAGCTTATCAATTATTTCTTTCGTGGATCATATTTTTAGGTGTTTTACTTAAAAACTCCAAGGTCATCTAGGTTTTCTCGTATGTTATCTGCCAGGATTTTTATAGTTTTGCATTTTAATTTTAGCTCTCCAGTTCATTTTGAGTTTCTTTATATGAAGAGTATAAGGTCTGTGCCTAGATTCATTTTTTTGCATGTGGATGTCCAGTTGTTCCAGTATCATTTTTTGAAAAGATGATCTTTGCTGCAGTGTATTGCCTTTGCTCCTTTGTCAAGATCAGTTGGTTATATTTATGGTGGTCTATTTCTGGGCTTTATATTCTTTACCATTGATCTATTTGTCTATTCTTTCACTAATACCACCTTCTCTTGATTAATGTAGCTTTATATTAAGTCGTGAATACAGGTAGTGGCAGTCCTCTGTCCTTCTCCTTTAGTATTGCGTTGGCCATCTGAGTCTTTTGCTTATCCAATATAATCTTTAGAGTCAGTTTGTCTATATCCATCAGCTAATTGCTGGGACCTGGGATTTCACAGAATTTATAGATCAAGTTAGGAAAAACTGACATCTTGACAATATTGAGTCTTCCTTATCCATGCATGTAGAATATTTCTCCATTTATTTAAAACATTTTTTTAATGTTTATTTTTGAGAGAGAGAGAGAGAGCATGAGAAGGGGAGGGGCAGAGAGAGAGACGGAGACACAGAATCTGAAGCAGGCTCCAGGCTCTGCGGTGTCAGCACAGAACTCAACATGGAGCTCAAACTGATGAGCCATGAGATCATGACCTGAGCCGAAGTCGGACACTCAACAAACTGAGCCACCCAGGCGCACCTCCATTTATTTTATTCTTTGATTTCATTCATTGAGTTTTGTAGTTTTTCCTCTGATAGGACTTATACATATTTTGTTAGATTTATAACTAAGTATTTCATTTTTGAGGTGCTAATGTAAATGACATTGTGTTTTTAATTGCAGGTTCCACTTGTTTCTTATTGGTCTATAGGAAAGCAATATAGTTTTTTTTTTTTTTATTCTTTAATGTCCATGGGATCAGATAAGCCCTTTTTTCTTTCTTTTTTTAAAAAAATTATTTATTTATTTATTTTTAAATTTACATCCAAATTAGTTAGCATATAGTGCAACAATGATTTCAGAGTAGATTCCTTAATGCCCCTTACCCATTTAGACCATCCCCCCTCTCACAAAAACCTCTGTTTGTTCTCCATATTTAAGAGTCTCTTATGTTTTGCCCCGCTGTTTTTATATTATTTTTGCTTCCCTTCCTTTGTGTTCATCTGTTCTGTATCTTAAAGTCCTCATATGAGTGAAGTCATATGATATTTGTCTTTCTCTGACTGACTAACTTCGCTTAGCATAATACCCTCCAGTTCCACCCACGTAGTTGTAAATGGCAAAATATCATTCTTTTTGATTGCCGAATAATACTCGTTGTATATATATACCACATCTTCTTTATCCATTCATCCATCGATGGACATTTGGGCTCTTTCCATACTTTGGCTATTGTTGATAGTGCTGCTGTAAACATTGGGGTGCATGTGTCCCTTTGAAACAGCATACCTATATCCCTTGGATAAATACCTATTAGCGCAATTCCTGGGTCATAGGGTACTTCTATTTTTAATTTTTTGAGAAACCTCCATACTGTTTTCCAGAGCGGCTGCACCAGCTTGCATTCCCACCAGCAATGCAAGATATATCTTCTTTCTCCACATCCTCGCCAACATCTGTTGTTGCCTGAGTTGTTAATGTTTGCCATTCTGATAGGTGTGAGGTGGTATCTCATTGTGGTTTTGATTTGTATTTCCCTGATGATGAGTGATGTCGAGCATTTTTTCATGTGTCGGTTGGCCATCTGGATATCTTCTTTGGAGAAGTGTCTATATATGTCTTTTGCCCATTTCTTCACTGGATTAGTTTTTTGTGTGTGTGTTGAGTTTGAGAAGTTCTTTATAGATTTTGGATACTAACCCTTTATCTGATGTGTTGTTTTCAAATATCTTCTCCCATTCTGTCAGTTGACTTTTAGTTTTAATGACTGTGTCCTTTGCTGTGCAGAAGCTTTTTATTTTGATGAGGTCCCAGTAGTTCATTTTTGTTTTTGTTTCCCTTGCCTCTGGAGACATATTGAGTAAGAAGTTGCTGCGGCCAAGATCAAAGAGGTTTTTACCTGCTTTCTCCTCGAGGATTTTGATGGCTTCCTGTCTTACATTTAGGTCTTTTATCCATTTTGAGTTTACTTTTGTGTGTGGTGTAAGAAAGTGGTCTAGGTTCATTCTTCTGCATGTCGCTGTCCAGTTTTCCCAGCACCACTTGCTGAAGAGACTGTCTTTATTCCATTGGATGTTTTTTCCTGCTTTGTCAAAGATTAATTGGTTCCATTTCTGGGTCCTCTATTCAGTTCCATTGATCTGAGTGTCTGTTTTTGTGCCAAGGAAAGCAATATACTTTTGTGCAATAACCTTGTATCCTGCAATTTTGCTGTAATGCTTCTTAGTTTCAGGAGTTCTTTTGTCAATTTTTTCAGATTTGCTATATAGAAAATTACGTCATCTGTGAACAAAGACAATTTTATATATTCTTCCTCAATCTGTATATATATTATTTTCTTCCTTGAATTATTGCTTAAGAAAGGACTTCCAGTTTGATGTTGAAAAAGGCAGGTAAGAGGGACAGCCTTACCTTTTACCTGACCTTAGCAGGAAAGCTTTGAATTTCTCATCATTAAGTATAAGGTTAGCTGTAGATTTTCTCTGCATAGTCTTTATCAAGTTGAGAAAAGTACCCGTTAGTCCTAGCTTACTAAGAGTTTCTTTGTGAATAAGTGTTGGATTTTGTCAAATGCATTTTCTGCATCTATTGATACAATCGTGATTTTTTTCTTTTTTTATCTTGCTGACATAATGGAATTTAGTTCTATTAGTTTTTGTCTTATGTAATTTGATGCTGTATTGTTAGATACATACATATTAAGAATTGTTATGTCTTCTTCCAGAATTTGCTCCTTGATTATGTAAATATCTCCCTTATCCCTGATAATTTCTTTACTTTGAAGTCGTCTGTGTCTGAAATTCATATATCTACTCCTGCTTTATTTTGATTAGTGTTAGCATGGTATATTTTCTTCATCCATTTACTTTTTTGTAAAAAAAATTTTTTTTTCAACGTTTTTATTTATTTATGGGACAGACAGAGACAGAGCATGAACGGGGGAGGGGCAGAGAGAGAGGGAGACACAGAATCGGAAACAGGCTCCAGGCTCCGAGCCATCAGCCCAGAGCCTGACGCGGGGCTCCAACTCACGGACCGTGAGATCGTGACCTGGCTGAAGTCGGACGCTTAACCGACTGCGCCACCCAGGCGCCCCATCATCCATTTACTTTTAATGTATATGTGTCTTTATATTCAGAATGGTTTTCTCATAGACATATATGGCTGGTGGTGTTTTCTGATGCAATCTGACAATCTGTCTTTTAATTACTGCATTTAGACCATTGACATTCAAAGAGATTATTGATATGGTTGGATTAATATCTACCATATTCGTTACTGTTTTCTGTTACCTTTGTTCTTTTTGTTGCTCTTGTTCTTTTTGCCTGTTTTTGTCTTCTGCTCTTTTTCTTCCTCTTGTGACTTTAATTGAACATTTTATACAATTTCATTTCTCTTTTTTAGCATATCATGTTATACTTTTTAAAAATCTTTTTTATTGATTGCTCTTCATAATTCAAATTTATTTCTCATTTCCATAGAAGAGATCAGACTGCTTAGAAGACTCCCTCTGGAACATGTTTATGAAAAGGAAAAAATAAATTCTATTATAATGGAAAACTCTTTTAGTATACCACTTCTATGAAGAATCATTTTTGTGGGTATGAGATGATTAAATATAGAAGAAAAAGGATTGATTTAAATTCAAGGAATAGGAAACTTACTAGGCATGGGCTAAAAAAATAGGTGGATTTTAAATAGGAAGACGAAGTTATCAGTAGTGAACTGTCAATGGGCTTCTGCTGGGTTAGAATTAATGATATAATGACTTTCTATGAATAAATAACCTCATCCATGAGGCAAATAAGCACTAAAACTTCAATTTTAGAGGCTATAACTGGTTTGAAATGAAAATATCTACTTCCCTATATCAATTTCTTCATAGTCTTTTTCTTTTACTTTAACTTCCAGAGTTAGTGGATCATTGATTACCTACTGAAGTAAAATAATTATCATTGTTAATGTGGACAAATTCAATATTCATAGTAAAGACATAGCTCTATAAACTTAAAAAATCCAAGAAATATAACCTCCTATAGAAATCAAAAGAATTATTTTTATAGCACATAGCGTCAGTCCTTATCAGACACACTGAAATATATTCCACCAAAGTACAGATATGTGTGTACATATATAACATATCTATCTATCTATCTATCATCTATCTATCTATCTATCTATCTATCTATCTATCTATCTATCATCTATCTTGTATTTAAAGTGATTACATGTTGTATATATGTTGTATAGGTATTATATATTATTGTGTGATTTGTTTATTATTCTTAGGTTAAGGAGTGGAAAGCATCTGTATTTCTTTCTCATCCTGCAGACTATATAAGTACTGAACAAGAAGTTGAATCAGATAGCTATATGTTCAGTGTTACTTTAGTCACTGCCTACAATCAGTTCCAATCACTTGTGTTGAAATCATATTTCTAAAGTATCATTGTCTGTTTTGCAAGGGTTTGATGGAAATATTTAGCTGAGTACCAAGTTATCAAAGGGCCAACATCTAATTTTGTTTCAATATTAAATATACCTTCTTGGGGGCATCTGGGTGGCTCAGTTGGTTAAGGGTTGGACTTAGCCTCAGGTCATGATTTTGCAGTTTGTGGGTTCAAGCCCCACACAGGGCTCTGTGCTGACAGCTCAGAGCCTGGAGCCTGCTCAGATTCTGTGTCTCTCTCTCTGCTCCTCCCCAACTTGTGCTTTGTCTTTCTTTCTCTCTCTCCCCCCAAATGTATGAACATTAAATTTTTTTGTTTGAAAAAAGTATACCTTCTTGCTGCTTGTTCTCTATTTAAATGTTGTTTGTTTTGTCTCTCTTGCCTTTTAAAAAACTTGTAAAATATTTATTAGTGTTTCTTTTTATTTTTTATTGGTTTTTTAGCTATGCCTCTGTGTTCTTTTTTTGTAGTGGTTAAACTATAGATAACAATATGTAGACTTAATTTATGACAGACTAACTTAATTACCATTATATCATTTCATTAACTACATAAGAATCTTAAAATCCTATAATTCCGATCATTGCCCCAAATACCTTTATTCTATTGGAATATAATTTACTTACAATATATATTAATATTTCTTGTAGTGCAGGTCTGCTGCTAATTTCTTATAGTTCAGGTCTGAGCTTTCGTTTGTTTGAAAGTGACTATTTCACAGTTATTTGTGGAAGACAGTTTTAGTGGACATAGAATTATAGGTTGCAGGGTTTTGTTTTGTTTATCCCCCACTTTCCAGAGCTGTCAATCAATTAGCTTCTTATGTCAATTATGTGTGATGAGAAATAGACATCTAATTTTTTTTCTCATAAATATAATATGCCTGGTTTTCCTGGTTACGTTTAAGGTTTCCAATTTTATTTTATTTTCAGCAGCTTAACTATGATTATGCCTCGCTCTCATTATCTTTGTATTCATCCTGCTTGATTCTTGAACACATGGTTGATGACTGTCATGAATTTTGTAAAAACTTGCAGCCATTATCTCCTGTGGCCATTTCTTCTTTCTCTCTGGATTCTGATTACTAGATATTGATAATTTCAAACAGGGGTCTGATTCAGTGATCCTTTTTTCGTCTATGGGCATTCTACCATAAAGTCTATCCAATAAATTCTTAATTTCAAATATTATATATTTCTCAGTTCTACAATTTCCATTTGGTTCCTTGTTAGAGTTTATATTTATTTTTATAAATACTCCCACTCCTTCTGCATTTTGTCTTTTTCTAAATCTTTTAACATACAAAAGATTTTAAAGTCCTTATCTGCTGTTTTGGACACTTGGGTCATTTGTTTGTCTGCTTCCCTTGATGGTTTTAGTCCTGAAGATAGGGAACATATTTTGCTTCATATATTTTGTATTTTTTTAGACTTTATGCCAAATATTGTAGATAAGGTATCATTAGAGATAGAAATGCATATTGCTTTTTTCCAGAAAGTACTCACTGTTTTAAATGTCAGATATCCCAGGATAAAGGGTGATCTCTTTGAGCAAATTGGGATTGAACTGTGTTGGACTTGGGTTACACCCTTACTTAGTTTGGTTCACCTCTAACATTGAAAGTCTTTAGGATGAGATTGGGACCCTTCTCCCAGCAATGCTTTGGATCCTTAGCATTGTAGGGAAAAAAAATTTGTCTGTTTTTGAGTCCAGTTCTGTTTCCCATGATCCTGACCTCTCAAAAAAAAAAAAAAAAAAATCCTATGGGGGGCAGGGATTGTTGATTGAGGAGAATAAGCCTTGTGTTTAGGGCTTCTTCAACTTTAATTATTATGTCAATCCACACTGTTTTTAAGTTTTTATTTAAATTCCAGTTATTTAATACAGTGTAATATTAGTTTCAGGTACAAAATATAGTATTTCAACACTTACATACGACACCTGGTGCTCATCACAAGTGCCCTTTTTAATCCCCATCACCTATTTCTCCCTGGTAACCATCAGTTTGTTCTCTAGAGTTAAGAGTCTATTTTTGGTTTGCTTTTCTCTTTCTTTTTTTCCCCTGTGATCAATTTGTTTCTTAAATTCCACATATAAGTGAAATTATATGGTATTTGTCTCTCTCTGACTGGCTTATTTTACTTAGTGTACTAGTCTCTAGCTCTATCACATTAAAAAAAAATCAGCTCATTTTTCTGTGTTCCAATAAAGTCTTCTAACCTTCTTAAATGCTAATATCCAGACAAGGAATTAACTCCAGAAACAAAAGTTCATCTCTTCTCTGCTTACCATTCTCATCAATGACTTTAATAAAAATCACGTTTTAAAAAGATTTCATGATGTTTCTGGTTTTTATGGTAAGAGCAATGCTATTTGGCAACTTTCTGTATTCTAACTGGAATTGAAACACTTATTTCTTTAATCTGAAGTTTGAATCACTGCTTTTGTTGCATTACTTCTGTACTTGGGGAAGTGGTATGGTCAGCAGTGAAGTCTTATTAACAGTGAACCATGGGGGGCACCTGGGTGGCTCAGTCAGCTGAGCGTCCGACTTTGGCTCAGGTCATGATCTCACGGTCTGTGAGTTCGAGCCCCGGATCCAGCTCTGTGCTGTCAGTTCAGAGCCTGGAGCCTTCTTCAGATTCTGTGTCTCCCTCTCTCTCTGCCCCTCCCCTGCTCATGCTCTGTTTTTCTCTCTGTCAAACATAAATAAA
This sequence comes from Puma concolor, assembly GCF_028749965.1. NCBI lineage: Eukaryota > Metazoa > Chordata > Mammalia > Carnivora > Felidae > Puma > Puma concolor. The sequence continues at coordinate 47,913,640 of NC_141671.1, read as the reverse complement.
CATTAAAAAAATTAAAAAAAAAAAAAAAACAGTGAACCATGGCAGAACAACGTACGGGGAAACATTTGGAAAAAAAATACTGCTATAGAGGCATTGTATTAGGCAAGATAGTGGTTTTAATTTGTTAAATTGTCCTTAAGTCTAGCCACATTAAACATTAATAAAGCAGGTAGACCTTGTTTCATTGTTTGCCTTATAAACTCTAGCTGTTTGGATTCTTGTCTGTGCTTCATAGCACTGTCAGGAAGGGCAAAACTATTACAAATAAATACCATTGCTGGTGTGGATGAATAATTAGGGCACAGTGAGAATGTGAGAACTTTACAAGCAACATTTATTTTAGAGTCTTGGTAAAATGATGGCAGATGAGATTAGACAATTATTTAATAAATACTCATTGACTGGTGACTACATCCAAGACACCATGGCAGGGATGATAACCAGGAAATACATTAAAATTTGTATACCAGTGTGTACTTGGAAGCCAGATACAAACTAGGAACTCCTGCCGTTGGAGACATATATGGGACAGAATCTTAAAGGTGACCTTGTTTCTCTTTTTGCTCTTTGAAGTTTACCTCCTTCCCCTTTTTCTTTAAGGAATGCATAAGAAAATGGAAATGTCATCAAAAATAGATCAGACCATTTCTGTTCTATTTGTGAAGCACTTATTTCTAAAAAGATCATTTGTTATAGGTGTATTACAGGGCAATTGAGAATATGTCATTAGAAATTCTTGACTCTCGTGTTTGATCCTGTATTCTCTAAATTAGGGGAAGATGCAAGGATGAGCTAACAAAGGTCAATAGGAAAAAAAAAAGTAAGTGACTTGAGGAAGTGTCTTGAAAAATAGAAAATGTCCATGTGCATTTAGGAAACTTTAAAGTCAATGCTTTTTGAATGCTATAAGTGAAAAGCTAACTATTTTAGTACATTGTGACCCTACTCATCAGATATGCAGATTGATGTGACTTTTTTTTTTTTAATTTTTTTTTTTCAACATTTATTTATTTTTCGGACAGAGAGAGACAGAGCATGAACGGGGGAGGGTCAGAGAGAGAGGGAGACACAGAATCGGAAACAGGCTCCAGGCTCCGAGCCATCAGCCCAGAGCCCGACGCGGGGCTCGAACTCACGGACCGCGAGATCGTGACCTGGCTGAAATCGGACGCTTAACCGACTGCGCCACCCAGGCGCCCCAGATTGATGCGACTTTTAAGAGTGAGCAATTAGTATCCTCAAATAGGACATTAAAGTAATCCTTTCACAAAAAAGCATAATACCTCTTGCTTTAAAGCTGCAATTATAACATACTACTTATTATTTCAAGTGTCAAATATAAGTATATAAGTATTTCAACAGACATCTATTTTTTTTTTTTTTACCAAGTATGTCCCAGATACTGTTTGAGATGCTAGAGATATAATAACAACAAGATGGGTGACCAAATATTTCCTCACCAAAATGAGACCCTTGAAAAGGGCCCTAAATAATTATACCTGAATAATAAATGTAAACTGTGACTATGATCACCTAAAGGTACTTAAAAAAAAAAAGGCACAGTCTCTCTAAAGCTTATTGGCATAAAAGAAGAAATAAAGTAGTGGATGTTTACAATACTATGTAATAACTGTTAAAGACTTGTGGGTGGGGTGTAAGAGCAGGAAGCTGATTGTGGTGGTTAGCCTGTAGGTTGACCCTCTCTCCCAATAATCCTGTATCTTGGTGTTTATGCCCCTGTGGAGTCCCATTTTCTCATTGAATTAGTGCTGGCCATGGGTCACAAAGCGTACTTCCTAAAAGGATTTGTAGCATTCTGCTTGGTCCCTTGAAATAGCTGTTCTTAGGGCTCTGAGCAGCCATGGAGGGAGTTAAACCACTCTAAGTGGCAGAATAGAAAGAACATGTAGAGAGACCCCATGGAGAGGCCATGAGACCACATGATCAGAGAGATTCCCAGGAAGCACCAAGTTGTTCTAGCCCCCCGCCATTTGCAGTCAGCCTGGCCATATTAGAGGCAGCGTAGACAAATCCTCCTCAACTGAGTTCCGCCAAATCAAAGATTTGTGAGATTAAAAAAAAAGATTTGCTTCTGATTTAAGCAGCTAAGTTTGGAATAATTTGTTATAAAGCATAGATAACTGGAACAGAATTTGGGATGCTGCCATAAAGTGGAATGCTGCTCTAACCCAAAACTAACATGCGTGGCATTGGTTTGGGGACCAGTGACAGAAAAATCTGGAAAAGCCACAAGGTGATGATTAGAGAAAGCTAGAAGGGAGTTGAGAAGGTTGGTGAAAATTTGAAGGACAGTGAGAAAACTATTATTTTAGGCTGGAGAAAATTTGCATTCTGGCAAAACAGTGAAACTCTTGCCTGCAGTACCATGGGAAATAGAAAATATTATCTAATGATCTCAGGCTCTTGCTGAAGAGCTTTCCAGATAGGATGCTAAAAGTGCCAACTGTCTAGGAGAGAATATGAGATGAGCCAGATGGATTAAAAAAGAAATATTTAGTTTTCAAATACAACCTAGAGGAAATAGAGAAGTCCCAGAACAGTTTTTTTTTTCAAACAGCAAATGTTCTCAAAAAGAAATGGCCTCAGGGCAGAGATCAAAATATGAAGTATACCTATAATATTTTTTGCTAGGTCCTCAGAAATGTGTAAGTTTGCATTGCACCTCCAGGTAAATAATAGAACCACTAATTGTATTTAGGGCATGCCTTATTGTGCTTCTGAAGAATGTTAGGGGCATTTCCTCACAATGGCCACACATACAGCCTAGATATAGAAGAACATGTCTTAGAAAGAAATGGGGATGTGATTTTTGCCTAATGGTATGAATGACAATTTGATACATAAGAGGCCTACAATGTTTTCGAAAGAATCCTATTACGTTGGGCTTTGGGTTTTTTAATTTCCAGTGATTAATAACTGGAATAGCAATCTGAACAGGAACCCTTTCCTTCTACCTTCAATGCCAAGCACCTTGCCTCTCGTGAGCCCAGGAACTAGAGGGAACGTCTGGCTTCTATTTTTTAGATGGGTTTCCTTTTCTCTGTCGAACAGCTCCTGTGTGCTGAAAAATTGATTGGAGACAGATACAAAGTCTAAAGGCACAGACCAGCAGGTTTAATCATAGGAAGTTCTTGTGATTTGGATCTATGTAGTGGGGGAGAAAGGGAAGGGAAGTTGTTTGATAATGACCTAGACATGAGTGTCCATTGCCCTGAGGCACAAATAGCTAGTGAGAAACTGAGCAAGCGGGATGAGTCTTTCCTGACAAGTCTGAGGAGTGTGGGACACTTAAAAGCAGACAGGCTGCAGGTAGAGTAATAGTGCACAAAATTAGACAGTGTATTGTCTTTCTCCACTGCAGGATTCTTTTTATTAATGATATCCCAGCTATCAGATATAAACCCAACTGGCACACAGAGAAAACAGTCACCCATCAAAACTGATTCGTCTTTCAAAAAGAGAAATGATTGGAATATAAGAACAGTCAAATAAAATCTGTCCTAGGAAGGAGGAATGAAAGTAAAAAGAAAAATAAGATCACACAAGAAGAACCAAGTATAATGTAAAATAAGAGAGTTTGGGGTTCCAAAATCATGATTTTTAAAATATAACATTCAGCAAATCATAGGCGATAACCACTTGTGAGAAGTTCATGTGCAACAAAGAACTCCTAACAGAGCATTGAAAGAGAAAGGGAAAGAAATCATAAATAAAAAGATAAAGTACTTGAGAGATCACTTTAGGAGACTCAATATGAGTAAAATAAGTGATCCAGATTGAAAAGCCAAAAAAGGAAAAAGAATAAAGGAGGGACAATAATTAAACAATTAGAGGGAAAGAAACTTCCCTAACTGCAAAAAGATCTGAGTGTAAAATTAAAGTTTTACCAATTTCCATTCTGGACGATAAAAAATAATATGTGAATCCGAACATAGCCTGACACACGAATTGTACATCTGAGCATGAATTCCTATAATGAAGAGAAAATTCATACATTTCAAGATAAAAAAATTACAAACTTTTGTGTAGAGAAAAATATCTGATGGTACTGCACACCTTATTTGCACTGCCAGAACCTAAAATACTGGAACAAACCAGCAGATTGCTGAAACAAAAGGACAGAAGTCCTTGACTTGGCAAAAATATCATTCACCCATTCTAGAAGAAAGACAAACATTAAAGATATGCAAGGAATCTGAGACTGTATTATCTGCATTTTCCATGTACAGAGAACACCTGTGAAATGACTACATAAATAAATGAATAAATAGAGGTAGCGAAGTAGGGGGAGATAAAGAAAAAGTAAATAATCTTGGGAAATGAGCCTGGTGACATAAGTAATTTGCAGATAATAATAAACTTACCTGGGGTCTGTAATATGAATGCCAATTAAGATCTGTTTAAATACATGAGAAAATTTCTAGTAAGTACTAAATTGTCTCAGAAAGACTTGGGAATGTGAGGGATGTGGGTGGGAAGTAAAAGTGTTCCAGAAGTCTTAGCTGGGACTGGGTCAAAGGAAGAGAGAAAGTGGAATAAAATATTCTAAAAATATAATCTTATTGGGAAAAAAAAAACAAGACTGAGGAGAATCTGTACCTTTGTGGAGAAAACAGTGATTCTAAATATGCAAAACAGTAGGTATCTTGTTTATAAAATATTAAAGCCATCAGTTTCTGATTAGAAAGTTATATAAGTGAAATAGAAAATAATAAAAATGGAAAGAATACATCACATATGGGTATTATTACAACCAATGTGAAAAAGGGGTTTTTATATTGGGTTAAAAAGAAAAGCACTAATCTAAGCTGTTCAAACAACTTAGCGCACGCGCACACACACACACACACACACACATTGAAAACAAAGTGCCTTTAGTTTTAAATGTTAAAACTAACAGGATGGATAAGGGGATACCCAGTCCAGATAAAGAACAAAAAAGCAAGAATGATGGTATAAGTAATCATAAATGATAGAATTTAAGTTTAAGGATATTAAATGAGATAAAAATTATTGTGCAAGGATAAGAGGTAAAACTGAAAAAAAATTAGTGGTGTTTATGTTAGGTCATTAGATGTGATTTCATTTAGCACATACATACTTACTGAAGTTAAACCTTTATTTTCTTCAGTTTTGCCTTTTATCATGTTTCTGAAAGCAGAAGATGGATGCCTCAGCTCGAACAAAGAGGGAGTAAATTCACTCTTCCTTTGCCTTGTTTTTCTATTCTTACCCTCAGTGGATTGGACAAAGCCTACACAACCTGGAGAGGGCCACCTGCTTTATTCCATTCACTGATGCAAATGCTTCTCTCTCTGGAAACACCTTCACAGACACTATAGGGATAATGTTTTATCAGTATTCTGAGCATCACTTAGCCCAGTCAAGTTGACACATAAGATCAACCATCACAATCATGTTTATTTGGTTCTAAGACTTATTGTAAAATGCATTACTATTTTAATTACAGCTTCCTGGATGAAGGGGAGAAAACCGCATTACATGCACACATTTTAAACGCATCAATGTGTGGAAAATATGTCTTAAAACTGGATAATACAAATACAAATATGTCTTAAAACTGGATAATCCCAAGGGTGCCATGATGGCTCAGTTGGTTAAGCTCCTGACTTTGGTTGGCTCAGGTCATGATCTTGGGGTTTGGGAGTTTGAGCCCCGCATTGGGCTCCTCAGCTGTCAGCATGGAGCCTGCTTCAGATCCTCTGTACCCTTCTCTCTCTGCCCCTCCCCTGCTTTTGCTCTCTCTCTAAAAAATAAAATAAACATTAAAAAAAAACAAATCCCATAAGCCTTCACATAAAATGAATTAATGCAATGACTTTGAGGATAGGCTGAAAGGTGGAGCCACAAAGATTTATTTGGTAATAGAATATTTAAATCTTGGTACTCAAGTCTTCCAATGTTGAGAATAAAGGTGAAAGGTTGTAAACAGTTGTTTCCAAAGTTTCTAACAGAAGCACCTGTGCAAATGGTACTATTACTAACCAAGTTGTAAGATACATGAAGAGAGGTGATGTGAAAGGAAGGAAGTTCAGTATGGGCCACTTTCAATTTGAGGTGCTTGAATAAGTTCTGAGTAGGTATATCCAACTGTATATATAAAAAAATTTATCTAGAGTGCAGGATAGAATTTTTGCTTTTGACAAAATTTGAAAGTGCATATGCAATATTAATACTATGCTACAATTGATGGATAGTGAATTAGTGGCTTTTCTTTTATTCAAATTAGTATTATGCAGGAATATTTTATAAATATAGACCACAATTCATTGATTCTAAGATGGTGATATTTGAGGGGAGCCTGGGTGGCTCAGTGGGTTGAGCGTCCGATTTCAGCTCAGGTCATGATCTCACGGTTCGTGAGTTTGAGTCCCATGTCAGGCTCTGTGCTGTCTTTCTCTGTTTCTCAAAAATGAATAAATTAAAAAAAATTAAGATGATGATGATATTCAAACATTTCTAAAATCAGGATATATCTAACAGTTACCATCAGCCAAATGCTGTTGTAGCAAGGTTATCAGTCAGTGCATGCACACATTTAGTCAATTTGTATTCGTATTGTCATCACTGAAGTGAAAAAATTGGATTTTGTATACAAGTTATTGAGTTTGACATTTAAAATGTTTTTAAAAAATCATTCTATGATTTCTTATTAAATCACAAAGTTGTGTACCCTGAAAAACGTGGAAATAGAGCAGGAGTATGTAAAGTTTTCACTATTTGACAATGCTTTACACATTAATAGTACCTACCTATTAAGTACCTACTTAAGTTGAAAATATTTTATATTGTTGAAATATCGTCTATCATTTTTCCAATTAATACATAAAATCCAGACATCATTTTCATTAACATGTCAGATAAAACTTAAATTGGAAATTTTAAGTTCAATCTTATCAAAAGAGCTCATCATTCTATATGTTGAAAAAAACCAGTCATTCTTGATTGCATTGTTACTATAAAGACTCTAAGAAAAAACTTTATTTTTCTTTTTTTTTTTAAGTTTTAATGTTTAATTTTGAGAGAGAGAGAGAGAGAGCATGAGTGGGGAAGGGGCAGAGAGAGAGGGAGACACAGAATCTGAAGGAGGCTCCTCTCTAGGCTCTGAGCTGTAAGTACAGAGCCCAATGGGGGGCTCAAACCCATGAACTGTGAGATCATGACCTGAGCCAAAGTGGGACGCTTAACCAACTTAGCCACCTGGGAACCCCTTTAGGAACTTTTAACATATAAGGCAGTAGAGTACGTTTGTTCAGGAAGTATATTATTTGTTTCAGTGCAGAGAGTGACCAGTACAATGTCTGAGCCTTATATTCAAGTCATATGCTTCATGTAGATAGTCTGGGGCATCAAAGCACAACAAAACATATCCAAGTCAAATTCCACATTGTAAATTCTGCATGTGGATAAAAGAATAGAAAAAATAATCATGTACAAAATGTCAAAAATGGTCTTTTTCTTCTCTAATTTTCATAAGAATTCTACAGTTATTTTGGTAAGGCTCCAAGCTATGTCCTCTTCAGTCAATTGTAAAATAAATACCTTTGTTTTACCATTGACTATAGTGAAAAAGAAAGGCAACACACATTTTTTTAAACTGCTAATGAGGGAAAAAAACATTTGACTCAGAATCACAGCTTTCAGAGCTGGAAGAAACCTTATAAGTCAAGGAGCCCAATTCTCACTATTCACAGATGAGTAAATCAACATCCAGGTATGTTTTGCCTGAAGGCCCAGAGCCATTTAGCGGCAAAGCTAAGATTAGAGTGATGCTTTCACGATCCTCATTCTAGACACTCCGTTAGAACTTTTGCAATGAGCATCCATCCACAAGAGTCAACACTATTGCTTCTGTGTGTCATGAAGGGCAAAGAAGATACTTTTAATCCCATAAATTGACATATAACCCTTGTTTCTGATTGTAATATATGTGTCTGGAATGCTTGGAAATTTTAGAGACCAAAAGTTCCACAAGGAAGCCTTATACCATGTTACATATATAAATGCATTCTTTATTAGATATTAATGAAAATACTAATGATAACTTTTATATCATTAATTTTAAAAGATGATAATGTCTGCAGTAGAAATTATTAATTATTAATCAAAATCAAAAGTATAAATCAAGGATGTCATTAAGGATACAAAATAAAGATTATTTAGCACCCTCACTGGCAGTGATTACACAGTATGTCATATGTGTTTCTGTTTCTTGAAATGCTGAACTAATTCTTTGTGGCATCCATCCTTTGTGATTTTACTCTCTTGTAATTTCTTTGGCTAGGAATCAATATATAATATCAGAAGAATGTCTGCTAAGCTCCAAGGAAATTGAGACTTTGACAAGCAGAAACTTGAAAGAGAAAGGGCACTCTAGTAAAAACTCATTTCACTAACAAAACGAAACTGTCAATTTGTTTTAATACCAGAAAAATTTTCAGGGTCAGAAGCCAGCAAAGCAAAAGCATTTAATGACTGGGTGCATAAAGAAAAACTATTTATAAATAGCATGTGATGGCAAGGAAATTACTTCTTTTTGCACAACAAAATGGTGATTTCATCATAAGTGTGTTTCTAATATGTTTACTTCACTCATAGATTTCAAGTATATGTCATGAAAATCCATACTATGAAAACCTATAGAATGAGGGCTACTCTCGTTTCTTTTTAATTAGTTTACCTAAAAGCAATTCTTACCTATATCACGGGTTTTATAACTTCTGGTTATAAAATGTGGTATTCTGACTTTGATTTCTGAATTAGAAGTTCTCCAAACATTGACAATTTGGTTTCTGTACTAAATTATTAAATGTGTGAATAAGCTGAGGTTAAATTATTTTCTATATTCAGCTTACCGAAAAAAACCTCAAAAAAAGAATTCAGCTCAGCCTCTCCTGGCCATTGGAAGGTGTTCAAATGATGTCAAGTAGAGGTCTGAAACGGAGCCTCAAGGAAGTAACAAGGAGGCATTCTAAACAGGTCATTGCCAGCTACTTTCTCAAGTTACAAGATGTGCTACACGTTTGCCCCATATCTTTTTTTCCTTGGACAGTTACCATCAAAGTATGTCTTTATCAATCATCATTTTCTCTTTTCAACAAAATGCTTGTTTGAATGGACCAGGTAAGGAAGGCTCATAGGCTTAATAAATGCAACCTAAAGAAAAACTTGAACCTACATTCTCTCACCCGTCTCCCCACTCAGCCAGTCTCCCTGCCACACCTTTGTAACTATACGAGTACTTTGCAATTAAGTACCATTTGTAATTCTTTTGTATTCTTTTAAAAAATTATCAACGAAGCATAGTTGACATACAATGTTATATTAGTTTCAGGTGTACAACAAAGTGATTGGACATTCATATTCGTTACTTGGTGCCACCATGGTAAGTGTAGTTACCATTTGTCATTCTACAAAGTTATTATGATATTATTAACTTTATTCCCTATTCTGCACTTCTCATCTCTGTGACATTTATTTTATAACTGAAAGTTTGTACCTCTTAATCCTCTTCAGCCATTTCATCCACTCCCCCGCCATTTTGCATTCTTAAAAATAATTAAGAGACAACCTTAGTAAAAAGTTACTATGGGCAAGGCACTTAATTTTGTGTCCTTTCTTCTCTCCACCTGTCCTTCAGTGTCACTTAATGTTTGACTGGTACCCCAGAAAGAGGACTCTAAAATAGTTATATACAACAGTGAGAGAATGATGTCAGAATTGAAAGTCATAGTAACAAAGAATTATGGGACTGGGAAAGAGAAAGGGTAATGGATCAATAAGTCTGTAGATAGAAGTAGAGCTTTGGAGGAGAAGAAATGAGGGTTGAATTACAGGAAGATGGGACTAAGATGTGGTAATAAATGGGGAAGATAAATTTGACACACTTGGAAATCTTAGCAGTACATAAATTCCTTCCTGGAAAAGTTCTGAAAAATGTGTCCAAGATAGAAATCCTCTCTGGCATTTTGACAGAGTCTAGGGAATGGGTCTCCTCTATGGTTAATTTGGCCTGAAGTAAGAGATGCATCTCTTTAGCGTCAAAGTGCTTTTAAGGAAATTGCGTGCTAAATCCTCCTTGGTGAGTCTTAACCACGGGTGCCACCCATTTCCATTAGGTTACTTTTGACACTATTGCTCTTATTAAACTCCATATCCAGAAGGGATTGCCTGCTTCTGCAGAGGTTACTTGTAATCATTGGGAGTAAGCCTGCTGGCTAAGAAATCATTCTTACGTTATTGTTCTTGTTGCATGTATCCTAAGTGGATGGCTTTCACACTGTTTTGAGACTTGCAGAAAACAAAAGATACACTTTACATCTTAACTCAGTGTACACACACATGCAGGTAACACACACATATTCATATATGTATATATTTAATTTTTAAAAATAACAATAGGGGTGCCTGGGTGGCTCAGTGGGTTGAGGGTCCAACTTCGTCTCAGGTCATGATCTCATGGTCTGTGGGTTCGAGCTCTGTGCTGACAGCTCAGAACCTGAAGCTGCTTCAGATTCTGTGTCTCCCTCACTTTCTGCCTCTCCCCGGATCGTTCTCTCTCTCTCTCTCTCTCTCTCTCTCTCTCTCAGAATGTAAATAAACATTAAATTTTTTAAAATAAAAAATAAAATAACAATAAATACTTACTCTGCAACACACCTTGATATTTTCTTTTCTATTTCATTAAAAATATTCTAAATTGACTTCAATATCCACTAATGTATAGAAGGATGCTTGCAATTTGAAACACTGACTGAATTTATTTTTAAAATAAATTTGTGATTTTTCTTTGAAGCTCTTACTGTGTTTGATCCAGGAGTTTTGGGTGCAAGTACAAATAATTTTCCATGGGTACTGGAACAAAGAGTGAAATACACACACAGTGAAAGTCATTTCAGGCCAACAAGTAGTGAATCAAACCTGTTATTTAACACATATTTGGGGGTTCTATTCTGAGCCAGGTACTGCTAGGAGCTCAGAATACCACAACAAATAAGAGGTGGAAGATTTCTGCTTTTAGAGAACTTAATCTTTTAGAGAAAAAGATAATTTAATAAGCAAGCAAACAGTGTCTGATGAGTCTAATAATAATTAGAGGAAGTCTATTCTCTTATATGCAGAGAGCATAAAGGCTTCATTTAGTTTAGAAAAGGGGAGAGTCCCTGCAGAAAGAAAGTCTTGAAAAATAAGTAAGACCTGTACAGTATGCTGGAGCCCTTAAGAAAAGAGGGATGAGTGGGGAGGATTAGGAAAACGTTTTAATAACAGAGAATGATGTATTATAATGCCTGGGGGTGAGATTCTGATTTCAAAGACTGATCAGGAGTGGTAAAGTATATGACTTAAAAACTCTCCATTGTTCATACAGAGTACAGAGAGATGGCCCCATCTAGGCCAGGAGTCCACAGATAGATGTGGCGAAAACAGCCTGAACTATAAGCAAAAAGCCAAGAGAATAAAATGTTACAGAGCCAAGATTGGAAAATGTCGGCAAAGAAAGGAAGGAATAAAAGGAGTAGATGAGATAAAAAGTTAAACATAATAAGGACTAAAAGGGAGCCAGTGAAATTAAGTGTATGCAGGTCGTTTCTAAGATTAGAAAGTACAGATCAAGTGTGGTAGTAAGAGTGAAAGCCAGGGGATGAAAAGTTGAAAGGAGACGGAATGAAGGTAGGGGAATAGTAGTATTAGTCTGGATAACTTAGTCATTTTGTTGTGACAGAAATGTGAGATAGAAGCTGTTCGTGGAAGATGTTAGGGAAAATCAAAGTAAGATTTTTTTAAAAAGATAATATGGAAAATTTCAATTATATACAAAAGTACATAAATATCGAACTCCCATGTAATCATCACTCAGCTTAAACAATATCATTTTTTGATATTGCTTCAATTATACTTAAACCGATTGCTCCTTCATCTGCATTATTTTTTTTAAGTTTACTTATTTATTTTGAGAGACAGAGTGGGTGTGAATGGGGGTGGGGCAGGCTCCACACTGTCAGCACAGAGGCTGAAATCAAGAGTTGAACTAACTGAGCCACCCAGGTGCCCTTTGTCTGAATTATCTTTTTAATTTTTTTAAAAGTTTATTTAAATATTTATTTTGAGAGAAAGAGAGAGAGAGAGAGAGAGAGAGCAAGCACAAGTGGGGGAGGGGCAGAGAGGAGAGACAGAGTCCCAAGCAGGCTCTACGCCATCATTGCAGATCCTGATGCGGGGCTCAAACTCACACACTGTGAGATCATGACCTGAGCCTAGATCAGGAGTCAGACATTTAACCGACTGCACCACCAAGGCACCCCTCATGTGCAGTATTTTTAAGCAAATCTAAACACTGTGTAATTTCATTAACATGTAATGTAGTCTATGTCCCTCAAAAGTTATCTGCTGTTTAAATTAATCACAATATGATTGTACTACCTAAAAATTGATAGTAATTACTTAGTATTGCTAAATATCCATTCAGTGTTCAAATTGCTTCAATTATTCTGTAATTCATTTTACCATTTATTTATTTAATTTTGGATTGAAATAGAGCCTTTACATTGTCATTGATTATTGTGAGATAATACAAACTATGAGTTTGTCCTGTCTCTGTTTCCTAGCACAGGGCTCCTAAAGCCCTTATAATTTCCTAAGTGATAAGGAAATACTAGAATCACCTTTTGTTCTATTGAGGTGACTGGGTGAGCTCCTGAATGGCTCCTGGATGAGGGTTTGTCACCAGAAAGACCAAACCATGATTAGAAGCTTGGAATTTTCAGCCTACCCTTCCATCCTCCAGAGAGGGGAAAGGGGCTCAAAATGAAGTTAATACTTGATCATGGTTATGTGAGGAAGCTTCCATAAAATGCCAATAATAGAGGATTCAGGAAGCTTCTAGTTAGTGAACAAGTAGAAGTATGGAGATTCCCAATGCTACACTGGTGGTATTTACTGAGTGTTGTTTAGAATCACAAAATGGTCTTTTATTTTACAACGAAGCTGCATTTTAACAAGCAGAGAAGCTCAGAAGGAAATGCAGAGGTATAAATAAAGGAGAGGTATACTCAATGGAACTGAGGAATATACAGATTAATTTTTCTTATTTTTTTGGCTCTAAATGGAAATTTTTTATGTCAAATATATACAGCCGGATTTTCATAAATTTCTCCAAAAAACAACTTGAGAAAACTGTTCTTTTACTTTTGTCTGAACACAGACGATCTATTGCCATACACATAGTGCATGTGAACATAAGTGTTTACGGAGACTGCGTAACTATGAATTGTGTGCAAAGGGGCTCGTGTCATGTGTCTGCATGCACAATTTTCAGTACCCTATCCTAGTGCCTGGTAACACAGAGTACAATTTTATAGTTTTATTCAATGGACTTAAAGTCAAGAAGCCATCCCAAGAATTATTTACAATTCAGTAACTGAATGATTATCTGATCACGATGTATCCTAGAGCTATTCTTACATCATGAATGCTGATACTGTGCATCTGGGTGGTAACCTGGTAACTTTTATAAATCTGAGGTTTAAATCGGCATATACGAAAGTAACCAAAGCCTGAAGAATGTGGTGACAGAGGGGTTTCTACCACAGATGATTTGTAGTTTCATAATGGGACACAGGAGAACAAGGAACTGAGAGAAGCCATGGAAACTCTCCGCCCCTTCCCACATATCTTATCCTGTGAATCTCTTCATTTGGCTGTTTTCATCTGTACCTCTGTCATATTCTTTAATAAACTGGCAAATTTAGGTGTTTCCCTGAGTTCTATGAGTCACTCTCGCAAATTAATGAAACCCAAGAAGGGACCCCTGAAACCTCCAATGTATAGCTAGTTGGTCAGAAGCACAGGATAACCTGGGCTTGCGACTGGTGTCTCAAGTGGTGGCTGCGGGGAGAGGCGTGGAGGCAGTCTTGTGGGACTACCCCTTAACCTGTGGAGTTTGACACCACCTCCAGACAGTGTCAGGATTGAGATAAATTGTAGAACATCCAGCTGGTGTCGTGGAGAACTGTTGGTGTGAAGGAACTTCCCATACACAGAGTGGAGCTAAGTCCCGGAATCACCCTTTAATAATGTCTTTTGTCTGACGTATTTATTTACGTATTTATGTATTTATTTACTATTAAAGCATAATTGACAAGCAATGTTACATTAGTTTCAGGTGTACCACATAGTGACTTGACAAGTCATTACGCTATGCTCACTGCAAGTGTAGTTACCACGCAGTGTTATTATAGTCCAATTGACTATTTGCCTATGCTGTACCTTTTATCCCCATGACTTATTTATTCCATAACTAGAAGACTGTGTCTCCCACTCTCCTCCACCAATTTTGTCCATTCATCCACCTGCCCTCCCTCTGGCAACCATTAGTGTGTTCTGTTTATAGGTTTATTATTATTTTTTTTGGTTTCACATATAAGTGAAATCGTATGGTATTGGTCTTTCTCTTTCTGACTATTTCACTTGGTATAATACCCTCTAGGTCTATCTATGTTGTCACAGATTGCAAGATCTCATCCTTCTTATGGCTGAGTAATATTCCACTGTGTGTGTGTGTGTGTGTGTGTGTGTGTGTGTGCCACATCTTCTTTGGCCATTTAGTCTATCCATGGGCACTTAGACTGCTTCCATATATTGGCTATTGTAAATAATGCCGCAATAAACATAGGGGTGTATATGTCATTTTGAATTAATGTTTTTGTTTTCTTGGAATAAATACCCAGTAGAGGAATTACTGGATCATATGGTATTTCTATTTTTAATTTTGGGGGGAAGCTCCATACTGTTTTCCACGGTGGTTGCACCAATTTGCATTCCCACCAACAGGGTTCTTTTTTCTCCACACCCTCACCAACACTTTTTATTTGTCTTTTTGTTCTAGCTATTCTGACAGGTGTTAGGTGATATCTCATTGTGGTTTTGATTTGCATTTCCCAGATGATTAGTGATGTTGAGTATCTTTTCATGTGTCTGTTGGCCATCTGAATGTCTTCTTTAGAGAGATGTCTATTCAGTGCCTCTGCCCATTTTTTAATCAGTTTATTTTTATTTTATTTTATTTTTTGGTGTTGAGTTATATAAGTTCTTTATATATTTTTGATGTTAACCATTTATCAGATATATCATTTTCAAATATCTTCTCCCATTCAGCAGGTTGCCTTTTTGTTTTGTTGATGGTTTCCTTCATGCTGTAAAAGCTTTTTATTTTGGTGTAGTCCCAGTAGTTTAGTTTTGTTTTTGTTTCCCTTGACCCAGAAGACATATGTAGGAAAATGGTGCTTTATGCCCATTGTCAAAGAAACCACTGGCTATCTTTTCTTCTAGGGTGTGTGTGTGTGTGTGTGTACAGTGTAGGAAAGTTTTCCAGTTCCACTTTTTTGCATGTTGCATGTTTGCTGTCCAGTTTTCTGAGGACACTTTGAAAAGACCGTTGCAGCCACTCTGGAAAACAGTATGGAAGTTCCTCAAAAAGTTAAAAATAAGAGTACCCCACTATTCAGCAATTGTACTACCAGGTATTTACCCAAGGATACAAAAATACTCATTTAAAAGGATACATGCACCCCAATGTTTATAGCAGTATTATCTACAATATCCAAATTATGGAAATAGCTGACTAATGAATAGATAAGAAAGATGTGGTTATATATACTATAGAATTTTATTCAGCCATCAAAAGGAATAAGATCTTGCCATTTGCAATGACATGGATGGAGCTACAGAGTATTATCCTAAGCAAAACAAGTCAGTCAGAGAAAAACAAATACCATATTACTTCATTCATATGGGGGAATTTAAGAAAAAATAACAAATGAGCAAAGGGCAAACAAAAAAAGAGAGAGAGACAGGCAAACCAAGAAACAAACTCTTAACTAAAGGGAAGACACTGATGTTTACCAGGAGGGAGGTGAGCAAGGGGAGGGGTGAAATAGGTGATGGGGATGAAGGAGTACACTTGTGATGAGCACCAGGTGGTATATGGAAGTGTTGAATCACTTATTGCACACCTGGAATTAATACTACCCTTTATGTTAACTAACTGGAATTTAAATAAAAAATTAAGAAAATAAAAAGTAAAAATATCTACATCTTAAAAAAGAGACTGCCTTTTCCTATAGTATATTCTTGCCTCTTTTGTTGTAGATTAAGTGATCATACAAATGTGGGTTTATACCTGGGCTTTCTATTTTGTTTCATTTATTTCTGTGTTAATTTGTGTGACAGTACCATACTGTTTTGATTACTATAGGTTTATAGTATCTTGAATATGGGATTGTGATACCTCCAGTTTTGTTCTTCTTTCTAAGGATGTCTTTGGCTATTCATGGTCTTTTGTGGTTCCATACAAATTCTAGTATCACTTGTTCCAGCTATGAGAAAAATGCTTGTGGCATTTTGATAGAGAGTGCATTGAATCTGTAGATTGCTTTGGGTAGTATGAACATTTTAACAATGTCAGTGACTCTAGTCCATGAATATAGAATACCTTTCCATTTGTTTGTGTTGTCTTCAATTAATTTTATCAATGTTTTAGAGTTTTCAGAGTACATGTCTTTCACCTCCTTGTTAATTTTATTCCTAGTTATTCTATTCTTTTTGGTGACTTATAAATGGAATTGGTTGCTTAATTTCTCTTTCTGTTACTTTGTTATTAGTGTATAGAAATGCAACTGATTTCTGGGTACTAATTTTGTATCCTGCAACCTTACTGAATTTATTTATCAGTTCTAATAGTTCTTGGGTGGAGTATTTAGGATTTTCTTTGTTTTTTAAAATTTTTTTAATGTTTATTTTTTTTTGAGGGGGAGACAGTGTGTGAGTGGGGGAGGGGCAGAGAGAGAGGGAGACACAGAATCCAAAGCAGGCTCCAGGCTCTGAGCTGTCAGCACAGAGCCTGATGCAGGACTCAAACTCACAAAACAAGAGATCATGACCTGAGCCGAAGTCTCACGCTTAACCAACTGAGCCACCTAGGCACCCCACTAGTTGCCCTTGTAAATCACAGGGTTTTTTTTCTCTGCCTTAGGACAGATGAATCTGCTCATAGTCCCTTAGTACTATCCCTCCCCACTGCAGTTCACAGTATCAGAGGTGAGGATTCTTTTCATTATCATGTCTTTGTCTTGCTCGTCATTTTCTATGTGGTCTCTTTTTAAAAATTTTTTAGTTTTTTTTTTTTAATTTTGGAGAGAGAGAGAGCAAGCACAAGCAGGGGAGAGGGGCAATGGGAGAGAGATTCCTAAGCAGGCTCCACCCTCAGCTCAGAGCCCGATGTGGGGCTTGATCCCACAACCCTGGGAAATCAAGAGTCAGACGCTTAAACCACTGAATCACCCAGGCACCCCTCTACGTGGTCTCTTTATCTTTTGTTATACAGAAGCTATTAAGTCAGCCCTCAGTTCTTCTTCAGGAGGAATTGCTGTATAAATAGGTGTGGATTTGGTGTGTCTGTGGAGGAGGTGAGGTCTTCTTCCATTGCCATCATGGACCAGAACCAGGCCAGGGTCTATACTTTGACCAGCCCTGCAGACCCACCACCAATGGGCAGGAGACTTCCAATTGGAAAGAGGATGTGTCCTCCTTTGGAGCACAGAGAGGAATCCTCCCATATCTCTTTTAAACTATAGGTTTCTTCTCCCACACCCCTTCTTCTTATTGATTTTTTTGAGCAAATGGACCATTTGTCCTGCAGAATGTTTCATGGTTTGGATGTTGCTAGTTGCTGAACTGTGCTATGTAATATGTTTTCTATGCTCCACATTTTCTTTAAATTGGTACTTAGAACTGGAGTCTTGATCCTCTTGTAGTTCAATTATTTTTTGAAGACTGCTTCACGTGTTGCAGTTTGTTCTTTCATCTGGAGGCACAAAATGTCCCATTGTGTTTTTTATTGTGAAATCAGCAGCCTTTGAGAACCTTTGCCTGGGTCTATTAATTTATTAAGAGTTGCAAAATGTGATATTACCTTGTCATTCATTAGCTGGAATAAGTCTGTAAATGAGACTTTTCCTCATTAACTATTTGGTTACTCTGAGGTATAATTTGTGTGGACAGTGATTAGTTTCGTTTATTGACCAGTTTCAAAATTCTGAGTTACTTATCTGACATCCTTCAAAGAATACCTGGGCATTTTTATTTTTTTTCAAAAATGGTTATTATGAATGCAAGAATTTTAAATGGCTTCACAAGTTTCCACCCACCGTAGCTATTATTCTCACTGATGCTTAAAGTATACCACGTTTGGACCCTGCAAACCTCTTAAAATTGGTGAGTCATTTTGACAAGTCCTCAGTAGTTTTTGATAATTTTCTTGTCTTCAGATATGTAAAATGTGGCAGACTCATTTGCTACATTTTCTAACCCAGACTTGGATTAAAAAAAAAAAAAAGATTTAGGGCACTCAGTCTGTTGAGCGTCCTACTTCCACTCAGGTCATGATCTCATGGTTCATGGGTTTGAGCTCCACATCCGCTCTGCTATCAGCGCAACGCAGAACACTCTTCACATCCTCTGCGCCTCCCCGCCTCCCCAACCCCGCTGGTGCTTTCTCAAAAATAAACATTAAAAAAAATGATATATAGGTAAGGCCTAATTTAAAAAAACAACAAACAGCCTAAAGAGGGGTAAGTTGAAGATGCCAAAGGACAAGGAGGGACGATGCATAGAAGGCATTTTCCGAGAAGGAGGGATGTGCGTGGAATCCCAGAGTTTGGGGTGAAGGCTTAGCTGTAGAGGGCGGAAAGGGGGAAGGCATGGAAATGGGTTTAAGTTTATATGCACAGAAATAGGAAGTTGAGGAGTTTCAGTCCACGAATTAGTATTTTCTCTCTGAAGTGGGTGGGAAAACCACCTGTTAAAGATGAGGGAAAAGGAGGGTAGAATTTGTTGAGCAGAAAAGGAGGAAACTAGTCCATCTTAATCCTCATTTTCCTAAAATCCTAGAAGAATTGAAGGTCCTGCACTCCCTAATGATTTCAGTTGTCATTTTTGTTTCACGATTCTCTGCTTTTCTTTTCTTTTTTCTTATCTTTTTTAATTAATTAATTAATTAATTTATTTATTTATTTGAGGTGTAGGAAAAAATCATGGTTTCCATTATTAATTTACACACACTTTAACATAGGCTTATAATTTTAATAAATAGAACAAATGTTGTATCTATAAAACAACAAATACTGCTTGATAAAGTTTGAAAAATTTGGTCATCATCTGGCTGTCTTATCAATGTGATGATGTCTATATAAGCACTTGAAAACACTTTTGATGTTTGGATTTCTCAGATTTGTTCCAGATGTTTCATATTTGTAGACATAACCATGCCATATACAGAATATACAATAACAACAGGCCATTTGTTGTAATATGGTAAATTAAAAAAAAAACTATCTTGCTAGTGAGGTAATGTATGTAGAAGATTCTTGCTTCCACATTGTTTTGACTTTTCTATTTTAAGTTTGTGTATATTTTAATTACATTAAATATTTTTTACAAAACTCTTTTCTTTTCTTAATGTCTTCTATATTTGCCTAGAACCCCATATGACATTATAGGCATGGTCACAACCCTTATTCTATATCATGTTACTATTTTAATTTTTTAACATAAATGTATTCATATATATGTGTATTTAAATAAATATAATTTTACATGAATGCACACTTAGCAGCAGATCATATCTGCTGTTATATAGTTATTATTAGTGGTATTTTTCTCTTTCTTTTTTACTTGGTTAAGTTCTCTATCTTCTGCCATGCTTCACCTAAATCACTCTTCAACCCTGTAACATATGTTTACACCACCATTTCTTCTTACATATTTTCTTCACGTTTATGTAATTGTATATAAGCATATATATGTGCACACATACAAAAGTCTATCTATGCAGAAATATGTTATTATTGTCCCAAATGGGATGATCATGTATGTTTTTTTCTGCACATTTTTTTTTCACTCAGAAAGTTATGAAAATGCTTTAAGTCAATTGGTAAAATTTAAATTTTTTATAGTGGGCTACATAGTATTCTAAAACATAAATATAACATAATTTAGCCAACCCTGTTCCTATTGATTGATATTAAACTTTTTCCCCAGTTCTTGGCATTATAAATAATATTGCAATTAATAATCTTTAGTTATATCCTTACATAGTAATGCTTTTATTTTTATTAGGTTCCTAGGAATGCCATTTCTAAGGTCAAGTGTGTATTTCAGATTTTAAAAGATGCGGCCAGATTGGTTTCTGAAAAGGATATAAAACTTGAATTTCCACCACTGGGAAAAGAATATCCTTTTGCTGGGCTTCTCACCATAGGACATATATCTCTCTCTTTTTAGAAAATGTTTGCAGTTCTAATAAATAAGAAGTGATATTTTCTTATTAATCTAATTTGCATTTTACTTATGACTGGGGAGGTTGAAGATTATTTTATGTTATTTTTCTCTTTCAATTTACTCCTATGAATTATGCCAACAATATCTTTGCCCATTTACTCATTTGCACTTTATATCTCTCTTGTGTATTTGTAAGAACTATTTGTGTTGAGTATGTGTGTTGGGTGCATGTGTTTGTATATGTGTCTGTGTTTGCCCGCTATATCACGGTCATTTTCTGAATGTTCTGTTTATTAACTCTGTTTGTGGGGTCTTTTTTGTTAACTAAAATTATATTATTAAATAAGTTTTTTTTTATTCTGTTATGTATAATTTTCCAGTCTTGTATAAGAATGTCTCCCCTGGTCCTGATAGATGTATATTCTTCTTAACTTTTTTAACAAATTTTATCTTATTTAAATTTAAATTCAGTTATTTAATGTACCTGAAGTTTACTTTCTTTTTTTTTAATGTTTATTTTTGAGAGAGAGAGACAGAGTGTGAGCTGGTGAGGGGCAGAGAGAGAAGGAGACACAGAAGCCAAAGCAGGCTCCAGGCTCCAAGCTGTCAGCACAGAATGCAGGGCTCAAACCCACGGGCTGCGAGATCGTGACCTGAGATGAAGTCGGATACTCAACTGACTGAGCCACCCGGGTGCCCTTACTTTCTTTTTTAAATGTGTCAGATTCTGTGGGTTGGCTTATTCTCTAACAATGCCACAAATCCCGTTTCCTGGCATTTCTCTGTTATCAAGGATAGAAGCTAATATTTGATATCTCAGGCTCCTTTACAGTTTGGGGGCCATATGACTTTGGCTGGACTATTGGCAAAAGTCCCTGGAGAAGGCATCCTTTCTGAGTAAAATCCAAAGCCTGTCAAAAATCAAACAAAAACCCCCCATGAAACCTGTTTTCCCTATGTCCTTTTACCCTTATTTCTTGGCTATAATTTGGATATTATGCCTTCAGTGAAATAGGTTAAAATGAGAGTAATAATGGTGTCTACTTTATGTGGAACTTATGAGGGGCAAATAAGAGTGCATGTATAAGCACATAGCACAATGTCTACATAGTGTTAACATTGAATAAATGTTGGCCATCATCATCAGACCCAGACATACTTGTCTCAGTGACGTAGAAACAGGTCCAATAGAAGTTACCAAGAAGTTTTCTTATTAACAGTGAAACTGCAGATTTTACCTTCCTTCTTTTGAAAGCAGTATAAAATTCCCTATATTCCCTGATTCTTGCTTGTCCATGAAAAAAAGTAAGAGGAAAAACAGAGAGCACTTTTGTTCTAATGTCTTCTCCTTCAGCTAACAGTAGCTCTCAGTAGGGTGAATAGCAGTATAAAGGACTAATCTAAGGTATAGGAAAAGATTCATAAGCTGTGCCTTTTCTTCTTTTCTATCCCAGGCTGTTGAAAGCTTATAAAGTGGATTAAATAATACATAGTGTATGTAGAAGCAAAAAAAATTTTAAAAATTGTTATTATTCAATGGCATGATCACTAATTAGTCACAGCTCTCTTCTAGAAAGCCTGTACAAAGTGCTATGTTCTTTGAAGCTTTCTTGGAGGCATTGTGTGCGTGACTTATGCTTAAGAAAACATAAAGCATGAGGCAGAGACTTAGCATATCTTGTTCAACAACACAGAATTATTAAGATTCAAATAACCGTTCCATTAATCAACACTGCCACTAATGAGTAGTTAATACTTTAATAATCGTTATGTCTGTTTGATATTCCTTGTGGAGGATGTTGTCTAGGATGTTTCTTTAATCATTTACCTTTCCTTGACATAAATACCTTAATGATGCATAGAATGTCTTTAAAATTTCAAAGGCTTAGGAAAGGAATTTATAACTGAACACACTTAAAGAGCAGCACATATTTTTATTATTCTCCCCACTATTCCACAAAAATGATTACTCTTTCCAGTTTGTAGGAGTCTGCTTTGGATTGATACATTCCTAGATTTTAATTTATCCTAAGAATAAATTTATTCTAGGAATGAGATTCCTTATGTCCATTGTTGTAGGAAAAAGGATTGTAAATTATATTGTGGAAATTGGAACAGGGTCAGGAATGCAGAAAAAAGGTTGCAAATAATTTGAGACATTTTAAAACTTTCTATTATGCTTATACTGATAACATAAAATACAAAATAAAATAATTTGGCTATTTTTTTTTTTTTTTTTTTTTGCCTTAGAAGTCAGTATTAGAGAAGTTCTTTTTGGGAGAGGGAAGATGGCGGCGTAGGAGGACGCTGGGCTCACCGCGCGTCCTGCTGATCACTTAGATTCCACCTACACCTGCCTAAATAACCCAGAAAACCACCAGAGGATTAGCAGAACGGAGTCGCCGGAGCCAAGCGCAGACGAGAGGCCCACGGAAGAGGGTAGGAAGGGCGGCGAGGTGGTGCGCGCTCCACGGACTGGCGGGAGGGAGCCCGGGCGGAGGGGCGGCTCACCGCCAAGCAGAGCCCCCAAGTCTGGCTTGCAAAAAGCGGAGGGGCCTGACGGACTGTGTTCCGACAGCAAGTGCGACTTAGCCTCTGGGAGGTCATAAGTTAACAGCTCTGCTCAGAAAGCGGGAAGGCTGGAGGACAAAGGGAAGGAGAGCTGCTGAGCCCCCGGACGACAGAGCTCAGTTTGGTGGGGAACAAAGGCGCTCGCCAGCGCCATCTCCCCCGCCCATCCCCCAGCCAAAATCCCAAAGAGAACCAGTTCCTGCCAGGGAACTTGCTCCCTCCGCGCAAACACCCAACTCTGCGCTTCTGCGGAGCCAAACCTCCGGCAGCAGATCTGACTCCCTCCTGCTGCCACAGGGCCCCTCCTGAAGAGGATCACCTAAGGAGAAGCAAGCTAAGCCTGCCCCTCCTGCCCCTGTGCACCTTGCCTACCCACCCCAGCTAAGACGCCAGATCCCCAGCATCACAAGCCTGGCAGTGTGCAAGTAGCCCAGACAGGCCACCCCACCCCACAGTGAATCCCGCCCATAGGAGAGGGGAAGAGAAGGCACGCACCAGTCTGACTGTGGCCCCAGCAGTGGGCTGGGGGCAGACATCAGGTCTGACTGCGGCTCCGCCCACCAACTCCAGTTATACACCACAGCACAGGGGAAGTGCCCTGCAGGTCCTCACCACGCCAGGGACTATCCGAAATGACCAAGCGGAAGAATTCCCCTCAGAAGAATCTCCAGGAAATAACAACAGCTAATGAGCTGATCAAAAAGGATTTAAATAATATAACAGAAAGTGAATTTAGAATAATAGTCATAAAATTAATCGCTGGGCTTGAAAACAGTATAGCGGACAGCAGAGAATCTCTTGCTACAGAGATCAAGGGACTAAGGAACAGTCACGAGGAGCTGAAAAACGCTTTAAACGAAATGCATAACAAAATGGAAACCACCACGGCTCGGATTGAAGAGGCAGAGGAGAGAATAGGTGAACCAGAAGATAAAGTTATGGAAAAAGAGGAAGCTGAGAAAGAGAGAGATAAAAAAAATCCAGGAGTATGAGGGGAAAATTAGAGAACTAAGTGATACACTAAAAAGAAATAATCTACGCATAATTGGTATCCCAGAGGAGGAAGAGAGAGGGAAAGGTGCTGAAGGGGTACTTGAAGAAATAATAGCTGAGAACTTCCCTGAACTGGGGAAGGAAAAAGGCATTGAAATCCAAGAGGCACAGAGAACTCCCTTCAGACGGAACTTGAATCGATCTTCTGCACGACATATCATAGTGAAACTGGCAAAATACAAGGATAAAGAGAAAATTCTGAAAGCAGCAAGGGGTAAACGTGCCCTCACATATAAAGGGAGACCTATAAGACTCATGACTGATCTCTCTTTTGAAACTTGGCAGGCCAGAATGAATTGGCACGAGATTTTCAGTGTGCTAGACAGAAAAAATATGCAGCCGAGAATCCTTTATCCAGCAAGTCTGTCATTTAGAATAGAAGGAGAGATAAAGGTCTTCTCAAACAAACAAAAACTGAAGGAATTTGTCACCACTAAACCAGCCCTACAAGAGATCCTAAGGGGGACCCAGTGAGACAAAGTACCAGAGACATCACTACAAGCATAAAACATACAGACATCACAATGACTCTAAACCCATACCTTTCTATAATAACACTGAATGTAAATGGATTAAATGTGCCAACCAAAAGACATAGGGTATCAGAATGGATAAAAAAACAAGACCCATCTATTTGCTGTCTACAAGAGACTCATTTTAGACCTGAGGACACCTTTAGATTGAAAGTGAGGGGATGGAGATCTATTTATCATGCTACTGGAAGCCAAAAGAAAGCTGGAGTAGCCATCCTTATATCAGACAAACTAGACTTTAAATTAAGGCTGTAACAAGAGATGAAGAAGGACATTATATAATAGTGACAGGGTCTATCCATCAGGAAGAGCTAACAATTATAAATGTCTATGCGCCGAATACCGGAGCGCCCAAATATATAAAACAATTACTCATAAACGTAAGCAACCTTATTGATAAGAATGTGGTAATTGCAGGGGACTTTAACACCCCACTTACAGAAATGGATAGATCATCTAGACACACGGTCAATAAAGAAACAAGGGCCCTGAATGAGACATTGGATCAGATGGACTTGACAGATATATTTAGAACTCTGCATCCCAAAGCAACAGAATATACTTTCTTCTCAAGTGCACATGGAACATTCTCCAAGATAGATCATATACTGGGTCACAAAAGAGGCTTCATAAGTTTACAAGAATTGAAATCATACCATGCATACTTTCAGACCACAATGCTATGAAGCTTGAAATCAACCACAGAAAAACGTCTGGAAAACCTCCAAAAGCATGGAGGTTAAAGAACACCCTACTAACGAATGAGTGGGTCAACCAGGCAATTAGAGAAGAAATTAAAAAATATATGGAAACAAACGAAAATGAAAATACAACAATCCAAACGCTTTGGGACGCAGCGAAGGCAGTCCTGAGAGGAAAATACATTGCAATCCAGGCCTATCTCAAGAAACAAGAAAAATCCCAAATACAAAATCTAACAGCACACCTAAAGGAAATAGAAGCAGAACAGCAAAGGCAGCCTAAACCCAGCAGAAGAAGAGAAATAATAAAGATCAGAGCAGAAATAAACAATATAGAATCTAAAAAAACTGTAGAGCAGATCAACGAAACCAAGAGTTGGTTTTTTGAAAAATTAAACAAAATTGACAAACCTCTAGCCAGGCTTCTCAAAAAGAAAAGGGAGATGACCCAAATAGATAAAATCATGAATGAAAATGGAATGATTACAACCAATCCCTCAGAGATACAAACAATTATCAGGGAATACTATGAAAAATTATATGCCAACAAATTGGACAACCTGGAAGAAATGGACAAATTCCTGAACACCCACGCGCTTCCAAAACTCAATCAGGAGGAAATAGAAAGCTTGAACAGACCCATAACCAGCGAAGAAATTGAATCGGTTATCAAAAATCTCCCAACAAATAAGAGTCCAGGACCAGATGGCTTCCCAGGGGAGTTCTACCAGACGTTTAAAGCAGAGATAATACCTATCCTTCTCAAGCTATTCCAAGAAATAGAAAGGGAAGGAAAACTTCCAGACTCATTCTATGAAGCCAGTATTACTTTGATTCCTAAAGCAGACAGAGACCCAGTAAAAAAAGAGAACTACAGGCCAATATCCCTGATGAATATGGATGCAAAAATTCTCAATAAGATACTAGCAAATCGAATTCAACGGCATATAAAAAGAATTATTCACCATGATCAAGTGGGATTCATTCCTGGGATGCAGGGCTGGTTCAACATTCGCAAATCAATCAACGTGATACATCACATTAACAAAAAAAAAGAGAAGAAGCATATGATCCTGTCAATCGATGCAGAAAAGGCCTTTGACAAAATCCAGCACCCTTTCTTAATAAAAACTCTTTAGAAAGTCGGGATAGAAGGAACACACTTAAAGATCATAAAAGCCATTTATGAAAAGCCCACAGCTAACATCATCCTCAACGGGGAAAAACTGAGAGCTTTTTCCCTGAGATCAGGAACACGACAGGGATGCCCACTCTCACCGCTGTTGTTTAACATAGTGCTGGAAGTTCTAGCAACAGCAATCAGACAACAAAAGGAAATCAAAGGCATCAAAATTGGCAAAGATGAAGTCAAGCTTTCGCTCTTTGCAGATGACATGATATTATACATGGAAAATCCGATAGACTCCACCAAAAGTCTGCTAGAACTGATACATGAATTCAGCAAAGTTGCAGGATACAAAATCAATGTACAGAAATCAGTTGCATTCTTATACACTAACAATGAAGCAACAGAAAGACAAATAAAGAAACTGATCCCATTCACAATTGCACCAAGAAGCATAAAATACCTAGGAATAAATCTAACCAAAGATATAAAGGATCTGTATGCTGAAAACTATAGAAAGCTTATGAAGGTAATTGAAGAAGATTTAAAGAAATGGAAAGACATTCCCTGCTCATGGATTGGAAGAATAAATATTATCAAAATGTCAATACTACCCAAAGCTATCTACACATTCAATGCAATCCCAATCAAAATTGCACCAGCATTCTTCTCGAAACTAGAACAAGGAATCCTAAAATTCATATGGAACCACAAAAGGCCCCGAATAGCCAAAGGAATTTTGAAGAAGAAGACCAAAGCAGGAGGCATCACAATCCCAGACTTTAGCCTCTACTACAAAGCTGTCATCATCAAGACAGCATGGTATTGGCACAAAAACAGACACATAGACCAATGGAATAGAATAGAAACCCCAGAACTAGACCCACAAACGTATGGCCAACTCATCTTTGACAAAGCAGGAAAGAACATCCAATGGAAAAAAGACAGTCTCTTTAACAAATGGTGCTGGGAGAACTGGACAGCAACATGCAGAAGGTTGAAACTAGACCACTTTCTCACACCATTCACAAAAATAAACTCAAAATGGATAAAGGACCTGAATGTGAGACAGGAAACCATCAAAACCTTAGAGGAGAAAGCAGGAAAAGACCTCTCTGACCTCAGCCGTAGCAATCTCTTCCTCGACACATCCCCAAAGCAAGGGAATTAAAAGCAAAAGTGAACTCTGGGACCTTATGAAGATAAAAAGCTTCTGCACAGCAAAGGAAACAACCAACAAAACTAAAAGGCAACCAACGGAATGGGAAAAGATATTTGCAAATGACATATCGGACAAAGGGCTAGTATCCAAAATCTATAAAGAGCTCACCAAACTCCACACCCGAAAAGCAAATAACCCAGTGAAGAAATGGGCAGAAAACATGAATAGACACTTCTCTAAAGAAGACATCCGGATGGCCAACAGGCACATGAAAAGATGTTCAGCGTCGCTCCTTATCAGGGAAATACAAATCAAAACCACACTCAGGTATCACCTCATGCCAGTCAGAGTGGCCAAAATGAACAAATCAGGAGACTATAGATGCTGGCGAGGATGTGGAGAAACGGGAACCCTCTTGCACTGTTGGTGGGAATGCAAATTGGTGCAGCTGCTCTGGAAAGCAGTGTGGAGGTTCCTCAGAAAATTAAAAATAGACCTACCCTATGACCCAGCAATAGCACTGCTAGGAATTTATCCAAGGGACACAGGAGTACTGATGCATAGGGGCACTTGTACCCCAATGTTCATAGCAGCACTCTCAACAATAGCCAAATTATGGAAAGAGCCTAAATGTCCATCAACTGATGAATGGATAAAGAAATTGTGGTTTATATACACAATGGAGTACTACGTGGCAATGAGAAAAAATGAAATATGGCCTTTTGTAGCAACGTGGATGGAACTGGAGAGTGTGATGCTAAGTGAAATAAGCCATACAGAGAAAGACAGATACCATATGGTTTCACTCTTATGTGGATCCTGAGAAACTTAAAAGAAACCCATGGGGGAGGGGAACAAAAAAAAAAAAAAAAGAGGTTAGAGTGGGAGAGAGCCAAAGCATAAGAGACTGTTGAGAACTGAGAACAAACTAAGGGTTGATGGTGGGTGGGAGGGAGGAGAGGGTGGGTGATGGGTACTGAGGAGGGCACCTTTTGGGATGAGCACTGGGTGTTGTATGGAAACCAATTTGACAATAAATTTCATATATAAAAAAAAAATAGAGAAGTTCTTTTTTTCACTGCCTTTTTTTTAAGGATAACAATTTTTAGTAGTTTACAAAGAGGTAGATTAATTAATATTCCAATTATAATCAATAAATGAATAGCTGTTTATGCAAACTAATTTTTACTTATAGATTGATAAAATGTAATATTTACTTAAGGTAAATTTAAGTACCTCAAAACAACTATCTTTTCTAAAAATTGTTTTTTAACATTTATTTATTTTTTGAGAGACAGAGACAGAGCATGAGCGGGAGAGGGACAGAGAGAGAGGGAGTCACAGAATCTGAAGCAGGCTTCAGACTCTGAGTTGTCAACACAGAGCCCGATGCGGGGCTTGAACTCAAGAACCAGGAGATCATGTCCTGAGCTGAAGTCGGATGCTCAACTGAGCCATCCAAGCACCCTAAAACAACTATCCTTTTTAGTCTCGAAGAGATTCATTAAGAAAAATGACATTTTTTTCATAAAAAAATAATCAGTGAAGTCCGCAGTACTTTTTGAAATTATCTAATCACCTATTGCAAATGATCCTGAGTTCAGAAATGCTAGATTAATAGCATTGTTACAGGTAATTAACTTGAAAGTTCTACACATCCTGTTAAGTCGCAGTTAATAGTACCTAACTCTGTAATGGTTAAACAGCAAATAACAAGTAAACATAATGTGTAAGGTTCTATTATTCTATGACAAAACAGAATAGATGGAACAGAAATAAACAAGTTACTGTTTGAGGCAATTGCAATAAGGGTATCCAAGGTGAGTTAATCATTGTTACAAATGGGCCAAGAATCAAGGCTGAATTTGCTAAATGTCCTTTAAATAGCCAACTCCTCCATGAAATATATTCTTTTTTTTCTTCCAGTTTTATTGAGAAATAATTGACATACAATACTGTATAAGTTTAAGGTATATAGCACGATGGTTTGATTTACATATATTGTGAAATGATTACCACAATAGGTTCAGCTAACACTTATTTTCTCATACAGATACAATAAAAAGAAAAGAAAAAAAAATGGAAAAAAGTTTTCTCCTTTTGATGAGAACTCTTAGGATTTACACTCTCTCTCTTTTTTTTTAAGTTTATTTTGAGAAAGAGAGAGGAAGAGAGAGAGAGAGAGAGAGAGAGAGAGAGGCAGAATCCCAAACAGGCTCTGTGCTGTCAGCACAGAGCCCAACTCAGGGCTCAAACCCACAAACCATGAGATCATGACCTGAGCTGAAATCAAGAGTCAGATGCTTAACTGATTGAACCATCCAGGTGCCCCAAGGTTTATTCTCTTAGGAACTTTCCTGTATATCATACAGCGGTGTTAGCTGTAGTCATCATGTGGTACAGTACATCTAAAGTGTTTGTAGATCTCATGACTGGGAGTTTGTATCTTTGAACCACCTGCCTCCAATTGCCCCTCCCCACACCCTCCATCTCTGGCAACCACAAGTTTGATCTCTTTTTCTATGAGTTTGTTTGTTTGCTTCTTCTTCTTTTTTTTTTTTCTTTTTTTCCTTTTGGATTCTACATATAAATGAAACCACACAGTGTTTGTCTTTGTCTGACTCATTTCACTTAGCATAATGCCTTTAAGTTGATCCATGTTGTCACAAACAGTAATATTTCCTATTATTTTGTGACTGAATTGTATTCCATTGTATATATATACCACACTTCTTTATCCATTCATCCATCTATGGACACTTGGGTTGTTTACATGTCTTGGCTATTGTAAATAATTGTGCTATGCATATGGGGCCACAGGTATCTTCCTGAATTGGTGTTGTCGTTTTCTTTGGATATATTCCCAGAAACGGAACTGTTGGATCATATGGTAGATCTTTTTTAAATTTTTTGAGGATCCTCTATACTGTTTCCCATGGTGGCTGTACCAATTTACAGTTCTACCAACAATGTATGAGGTTTCCTTTTTTCTACATTCACACATAACACTATTTGTTATTTCCTGTCTTTTTGATGATGGCCATTTTACAGATGAGAGGTTATATCTCACTGTGGTTTTAATTTGCAGTTCCCTCATGACAAATGATGTTGAGCATCTTTTCATGTACTTCTTTGCCTTTCATATATCTTCTTTGGAGAAATATCTTCAGGTTTTTTGCCCATTTTTAAATTGGAGTATTTGTTTCTTTGTTATTGAGTCATGTGAGTTGTTTATATTGTTTTGATGTTAATCCATTACCAGATATATGGTTTGCAAATATTTTTTTTTCCTATTCAATAGGTTGTCTTTATGCTTTGTTGATTGTTTCTTTTGCTGTGAAGATTTTTAGTTCAATATGGTCCCATTTGTTTATTTAATTTTTTTTTAGTGTTTATTTTTGAGAGAGAGAGAGAGAGAGACAGCAAGCTGGGGAGGGGCAGAGAGAGAGGGAGACACAGAATCTCAGTAGGCTCCAGGCTCTCAGCTGTCAACACAGAGCCTGACACAGGGTTTGAACCCACGAACTGTGAGATCATGACCTGAGCCAAAATCAGACGCTTAACCGACTGAGCCACCCAGGCACCCCTGGTCTCATTGATTTTTATTTTGTTGCTTGTACTTTAGGGGTCATATCTAAAAAGCAATTACCATGCTTTATTCTTATGTTTTCTTCTAGTTATGGTTTCTTGTCTTATATTTTAATCCATTTGGAGTTAATTTTATAATCCATTTGGAGTACATTTTAATCCATTTGGAATTAATTTTTTTGAGTGGAGTAAGATATGGGTCCGTTTCATTCTTCTACATGTGATCCAATTATGCCAGCACCATTTATTGAAGTGACCTTCCTCCATTAAATATTTGTGTCTCCCTTGTCAGATATTGGTTAACTGTATATGCTTGGATTTATTTCTGGGCTCTCAATCCTGTTAATTGATATATTTATCTGTTTTTATGCCAGTACCATACTGTTTTTCTGACTATGGCCTTATGGTATACCTTGGAATAAAGAAGTGTGATGCCTCCTACTTTGTTCTTCTTTCTCAGGATTTGTTTGATTTTTCAGGGTCTTTTGTGGATCCATATAAATTGTAGAAGTGTTTTAAATCTGTAAAAAATATAACTGGAATCCTTATAGGAATTTTATTAAATCTGTAGATGGCTGTTATATTATTATTTTAAAAACAGCAATTCTTCTAATCCAGGAACATAGGATACCTTCTTTAATTTACTTGTGTCTTCTTTGATTTCTTTCATCAATGTCTCCTTAGATTTATTTCTAAGTATTTTATTGTTTTTTATACTCTTATAAATGGGATCAATTTCATTATTTCTTTTAGAAAATTTCTTGTTAGTGTATAGAAATGCTACTGATTTTGTATGTTAATTTTTTATCCTGCAACTTTGCTGACTTTATTGATTAGATATACAGTTTTTTGGTTGAGTCTTCAGGATTTTCTATATATAAAATTATGTCATTTGCAAATAGAGACAATTTTATTTCTTCCTTTACAATTCTGTTATCTTTTATTTATTTTTCTTGCCTGATTGCTTTGGCTGGGACTTCTACTACTACTACTTCTTCTACTACTGCTACTATATTGAACACACATAATGAGAATGGAGATCCCTATCTTGTTCCTGATCTTATATGAAAAGCTTTCAACCTTTCACCATTGAGTATGATGTTAATTGTGGGTTTTCCGTATATGGCATCTATTATGTTGAGGTATATTTATTCTATGCCTAATTTCTTAATTTTTTTTTTAAAACTGTGAACAGATGTTGAATTTAGCCAAATGTTTTTTTTTTCTATATTTATTGTGATGATTAAATGATTTTCTTCTCTCATTCTATTAATGTAATGTATTACATTGATTGATTTGCAAATGTTGAACCATTCTTGCATCCCAGGGATAAATTCCACCTGATCATGATGAATAATCTTTTAATGTGCTGTTGAATTCAATTTGTTAGTATTTTGTTGAGAATTTTTACATCTATATTCATCAGGATATTGGTCTATAGTTTTTTGTTTGTTTTTTGTTTTTATTTTTGTTTTTGGTAGATTTCTGGTTTGGGGATCAGGATAATATTGACTTCCTAAAATGAGTTTGGTAGCATTCCTTCCTCTTCATTTTTTGGTAAGACTTTGAGAAAGATTGGTGTTAATTCTTCTTTACATTTTTGGTAAAATTCACCTGTGAAGCCATCTGGCCCTGAGCTTTCCTTCTTTGGGAGATTTTTTAAAAATGTTTTTATTTATTTCTGAGAGAGAAAGACAGAACATGAGTAGGGGAGGGGCAGAGAGAGAGGGAGACACAGAATCAGAAGCAGGCTCCAGGCTCTGAGCTGTCAGCACAGAGCTGGACACAGGGTTCAAACTAACAGACTGCAAGATCATGACCTGAGCTGAAGTCGGATGCCTAACTGACTGAGTCACCCAGGCGCCCCTGGGAGATTTTTTTATTACTGATTCAATCTTTTTACTAGTAAGTGGTCTATTGAGATTTTTTATTTCTTCCTGATTCAGTTTTAGTAAATTGTTTGTTTTTAAGATTAAAAAGAAATTTTTTTTTTCCAGGTTGTTCAGTTTGTTGGCATAAAATTGTTCATAGGTCTCTTACAATCCTTTGAATTTTTGTGTTACTAGTTCTAATATCAACTTTTTCATTTATAATTTTGTTGATTTGGGTTCTTTATCTTGTTTCCTTGAGTTTTCTAATGAAGATTTGTCACTTATTTTTTCAAAGAACCAAATCATAGTTTGGTTCATCTTTTCTATTGTTTTTCTGTATTTCCTTTCTCCTGCTAACTTTGGGCTCAGTTTGTTCTCTCTGTATCTTTTTTTTCCTCCTAGTTCCTTAAGGTGTAGACTTAGGTTGTTTATTTGAGATCTTGATTTTTATGTAGGTGTTTATCACTATGAACTCCCATCTTAGAACTGATTTTGCTGCATCCTACAAGTTCTGGTATGTTGTGTTTCCATTTTCATTAAAAACTTTCCAGATATTTACCCCCAAATTTAATTTCTTCTTTGATCCATTAATTGTTTAGAAGAGTGTTGTTTCATTTCCATGTGTTTCATTTCATGAATTTTCCAACTTTCCTCTTGTTTTAATAGTTTCATGTCATTGTGGTTAGAAAAGATATTTGATATGATTTAAATCTTCTTGAATTTGCTAAGGCTTGTTTTGTGGCCTAAGGCATAGTTTATCCTAAAAAAAATTGTTCCATATATGCTTGAGAAGAATATGTATTCTGCTGTTGTTGGATAGGATGTTCTATATATGTCTGTTAGGTCCCTTTGGTCTAAAGTGTTGTTCAAAACCACTGTTTCATTATTGATTCTCTGTCTGCATGATCTGTTATTGAGAATGAGTAAAGACCTCAACTTTTATTTTATTACTGTTTATTTCTCCTTTTAGCGCTATTAAGTTTTGATTTATATATTTAGGTGCCTCAATATTGAGGACATAAATATTTACAATTGTTATATCTTCTTTATGTATTGACCCAGTTATTATTATATGGTGACCTTTGTATCCTTTTACCATTTTTTATTTAAAGTCTATTTTGTCCGATGTAAGTATAGCTACTCTGCTTCTTTTGGTTACCATTTGCTTAAAATATCTTTTTTCATTCCTTAGCTCTCAGCCTATGTGTATCTTTAAGGACTAACTAAATCTCTTGTAGGCAGCATATTATTGGATCTTGACTTTTTTTTTTTTTTTTTCTTTAATCCATTCAGCTATTCTCTTTCAACTGAATAATTTAATACTTTTTTTTTTAAAGTACTTACTGATAGGTTAAGGACTTATTATTGCTATATTATTAATTGTTTTCTGGCTGTTTTGTAGATCCATTGTTCATTGTTTCTTACCCTGCTGTCTTTTTTTGTGTGTTGATGTTTTTTCACATTAGCATGCTTTGACTTCTTTATCATGTTCTTTTGTGTAATAACTACAGGATTTTCCCCTTGTGTTTACCATGAGGCTTACACAAAATGTCTTAAATTTTAATATCTTATTTAAACTGATAACAACTTAAGTTCAATAGAATTCATAAAATTTGCACTTGTATTTCTTCTCACTCATATTCTATGTTATTACTATTAAAATTTACATGACTTAAAAAAAATTGTGGGGGCACCTGGGTGGCTCACTTAGTTAAGCATCTGCCTTTGGCTCAGGTCATGATCTCGTGATTCATGAGTTTGAGGCCCACATTGGGTTCTCAGCTCTCCTCACAGAGTTGCTTCAGATCCTCCTCTGTTGCCCTCTGTCTTTGCCCCTCCCCTGCTTGCACACACTTTCTCTCTCTCTCTAAAATAAATAAATTAAAAAACTTAAAAAAATATTGTGTACCTAATAACATATTATTATACTTTTGGTGTCATATTTACCTGATTTTCATAATCCTTACATTTGTACCTGCATATTTGAATAATTGGGCTCCTGTTCCAGACTTTACAGATTTCCTTTGGCAGAGATAGCTTTTCACCAGTCATCTATTAGTTTCTGGGTGTGTCTACTGGTAATGTCCTTGGGTAGGTGGGGCCTGCCATTATGGTCCGATTTTGGGTGAGGCAACTGTTTCAAGCTCTGAGGGTAGGGGATGAGAGAGTGTGGCACTGGCTGAAATAGTTGGATGGGACTGCTAGCTTGGTTCCCTACTCAAGGAGGCTGAAGGATGGGCTTCACAGTTGCCTGGATTCTCTGGTCAGGTTTGCTATGTGGTTGGGATTAGGTACTATATTCAGTAGTAGATGGGGCTGTGACTTAGTATCCCTGCCCTGGCAGGGCAGCTGGATGGGACCCAGAACCTATACTGTTTGTTGTTTGAGGACCCAAATCAGAATGGTAAATTACCTGGTCAGGTGAGGCCACTAGTTTTGCTCCATAGAAGGAGGAAGCCATGGGCTGTGCTCTCTGTTCATGTGCTACTTTACTTAGGGTTGTTGAAAGGGCTATGCAGCTTCTCACATGCTCTGGTTAGGTGTCCTAGTTGAGCAGGCTGAAGGCTGTATTCAACAATGAGTGGGACTATGAATTAAATTCCCTACTTTGGTTCCGCAGAAGCAGCTTTAGAGCTGGTAAAGCTCTTGTTGTCTTAACTCAAGCTGACTTGCCCTCCAAGTTCCCTCACCAAACAGGGCCACGGGCTTTGCTCTGGAAGTGGTTAGCTCTATCCCCTCGTAGCTCACGTATCAGCAGCTCAGCTTCCAGGTGTTTTTACCAGCTCTTCTAGTCAGATGGGGCCAGAACACACTCTCCACAGTGGTTGAGGCTATTATCTTAGCTCTTTTGCCTGTGCAGGGGGAGGAAAGTCACTTCTGGCTACTCTCATATTCCTAAGCAGTGTCTCCAGTTAGGAGGAGTTGGAAGCTACCCTCAGCCTTGGCTATACATCATCCCTGGCCTGTGCATAGCATGGGAACACTCTGTACCTGATTCTGGCTTTGCTCTGCAGGTGATCAGTCTTTCTTGCCCACCTCTTGGCTCAAGTGCCCCTGGGCCTCACAGCTTCCAAGATTTGTCTCTAACCCTTCTGGTCAGATGTGGCCAGAAGATACTCTACAGAACAGGTGGGGCTGTGATTCGGTTCCTTGCTCAGGCATGAAAACCCAGGCTCTATTGCCAGAAAAACTCCTTATTTGAGGATTTGTATCAGGCAGATCTGTACCCACCTGTGTTCCTTGGTCAATGTGTGCTCCTAACTTTGTTTTGCAGATGAGCAAAGCTGATGGTTGGTATTACTACCTGAGTATTGCTGGTATGAAGTCAGTCTTCAAGCCCTTTCCCCTTCTCCATCACAGTCAGATTCCCTGTGGCTGAGCCCCACAGATTTCCCTGAAATTTCAAAGGTGTGGGATCAGAGTATGGGTTCTTGCAAAGCAATACAAAATGCTGGTGGTGGTGGGGATTCTGGTTGTCCACTCAGGGTTTTCTTTTCCCACTGGAGGAACCAAAGGCTCAGTGGAGACCTCTCCACGTGGTACTCTGCTGGCTGGGGAGAGGGGCAATGAGGTCAATTTATAGCCACTTCTCTTACCCTTCTAATGTTGTTTTCTTCTCTGTGGTACAGGGATACTTCAGCCTCACCCCTATATTCTAGGATTCTCTCAGGGTGGTTTGTTCTTGAGTAGCTGTTAGTTGTTCTTGTGAGGGAGAGTTAGGTCAGAAACAACCTATGCCACTATCTTGGTGACATCACTCTTGGTCTCAGTATAAACTAATTTTTCCTATTTTGTTCTTTCACAGCACTGTCTATACCTCTATTTATCACTTGATTAATTTGGCTTTTGTTGTTAATTATTTACATGTCTAGTCTGCACTAGCCTATAAATATCTTGGGGGTAGAGGCAATGTCTTATTTCACTTTGCATGCTATAACCCGCCAATAAGAAACACTATGTGTTGTATTTGGCATATTAAAAGAAACTAATAAAATCAAGTAAGTAAGCAAATAGATAACATTTTAACTGTGAGGTTTTACTCTAGTTCATCAAATAAAAAAATAAAAGAGGAAATCATCTCAAGAAAGCATTTTTACCCTATCTTCTAATTAAGAGAAAATAATTATTTAATTACTTTTATCAGTATTTTCCATCAATATTCCTCTTTAATTTCTTGGCTAACGCATTAATTCTTTAAAAAAAATAACAATTATTTAATGTTGAGAGATAGAGATAGACAGAGCATGAGCAGGGGAGGGGCAGAAAGAGAGGGAGACACAGAATCCGAAGCAGGCTCCAGGCTTTGAGCTGTCAGCACAGAGCCCCATCTGGAACTTGAATCCATGATCCATGAGATCATGAGCTAAGCTGGAGTCAGATGCTTAACAGACTGAGCCACCCAGGTGCCCTCCCATTCATTCTTTGCTAGCATGCTCTTTACTCTCTCCAAGTATTCATTGTCTTTCCCATTTTTTTTCTTGTGGTTGATTTTGAGTTTCATGGTGTTGTGGTCTGAAAATATGTATGGTATGATCTTGAGCTTTTTGTACTTGTTGAAGGCTGATTTGTGCCCTAGTATATGATCTGTTCTGGAGAATGTTCCATGTGCACTTGGGAAGAATGTGTATTCTGCTACTTTAGGATGAAATGTTCTAAATATATCCGTTAGGTCCATCCAGTCCAGTGTGTCATTCAGAGTCATTGTTTCCTTGTTGATCTTCTGTTTAGATGATCTGTTCATTGTTGTAAGTGGGGTGTTGAAATCGTCTACTATTATGTTATTATCAATGAGTTTTTTTATGTTTGTGATTAATTGATTCATATATTTGGGTGTTTCATGTTGGGGACATAAATATTTCCAATTGTTAGATCTTCCTGGTGGATAGATCTCTTAATTATGATATTATGCCCTTCTTCATCTCTTGTTCCAGTCTTTATTTTAAAATCTAGTTTGTCTAATATGAGTATAGCAACTCCAGCTTTCTTTTGCCATCCATTAGCATGATAGATGATTCTCCATCCCTTTACTTTCAATCTGCGTGTGTCTTTAGGTCTAAAATGGGTCTCTGGTAAGCAGCATATAGATGGGTATGTTTTCTTTTGCATTCTGATACCCTGCGTCTTTTGATTGGAGTGTTTAGTACATTGACATTTAGAGTGAATACTAAAAGATATGAATTTAGCACCATTGTGTTGCCTGTTGAGCTGGTGTTTCTGGTGACGTTCTCTGGTCCTTTCTAGTTTTTGTTGCTTTTGGTCTTTTTTGTTTCGTTTTGTCTTTTCTCCACTCAAAGGGTCTCCCTTAGAATTTCTTGTTTAGTGGTCATGAACTCCTTTGGTTTTTGTCTAGGAAACTCTTCACCTCTCCTTCTATTTTCAATGTCAGACTTGCTGGATAAAGAATTTTTGGCTGTATATTTTTCTGATTCAGCACGTTGAATATATGCTGCCACTGCTTTCTGGCCTGCCAAGTTTCTTTTTTTAACGTTTATTTATTTTTTTGGGACAGAGAGAGACAGAGCATGAACGGGGGAGGGGCAGAGAGAGAGGGAGACACAGAATCGGAAACAGGCTCCAGGCTCTGAGCTATCAGCCCAGAGCCCGATGCGGGGCTCGAACTCACGGACCGCGAGATCGTGACCTGGCTGAAGTCGGCCGCTTAACTGACTGCGCCACCCAGGCGCCCCAGGCCTGCCAAGTTTCTATGGATAGATCTGCTGAGAACCTCTTCTGTGTTCCTTATAGGTTAAGGGCCTTTTTTCCTTTGCTACTTGCATAATTCTTGCCTGTGTATTTTGTGAATTGACTATGATATGCCTTGCTGATGGCCACTTTTTGTTGGATCTGATTGGAGTTATCTATGATTCTTGGATTTTGATGTCTGTGTCCTTCCCCAGAAAGTTTTCTCTTATAATTTGCTCATATAGACCCTCTGCCCTTTTTCTCTCTCTTCATCTCCTGGGACTTTTATGATTCGGATGTTATTCCTTTTTAATAAGTCACTGAGTTCTCTAAGTCTTGTATCATGCTCTTTTGCATTTGTTTCCCTCTTTTTTTCTGCTTCATTATTCCCCATAATTTTGTCTTCTACATTGCTGATTCACTGCCTTGCTGTCATGGCATCCATTCGAGATTGCATCTCAGTTATAACATTTTTAATCTCATCCTGACTAGATTTTACTTCTTTTTTATTTTTTTATTTTTTTTTATTCTGCACAAAGAGATTCTATGCTTTTTTCAATTCTGGCAAGTATTCTTATTATCATGGTTCTAAAGTTTAGTTCAGACATCTTGCTTATATCTGTGTTGATTAAGCCCTGGCTGTCATTTCTTCCTATTCAATTTTTAAAAATCAAATAAAGGAAGCTGGATCCTAGTTGTGTTTTGGTCTGCTTGTTGAAAGAAGCTTGATGGAATGGAGAAAAAAGGGAAAGAAAATAAAGAAAAAAGGTTAAAAAATTAAAAAATATATAATAAAATAGAATAGAATAGAATAAAGAAAGTGAAGTCGAATAAAAACATTTTAAAAGTAAAGTAAAAAATAATGAAAAAATAAAATATTAAAAAAATAAAATAAAAATAAAATTTTCTCTTTCTTTATGTAAGAAAAAGAAAAGAAAGACAAACAAAAAGAATAGATGAACCAGCAAACAGAAAGAAAGCTGGATGAAGTTATAACCACTTTCACCTAGAACTCAAACTAGGAAGCACTCTATAGTCTGTCTACTAAGCAGGTGGAGGGACTCCTGTTGGTCTTCTAGGGGATGTGCTTGGAGGGTGCAGTTGGGTGGGGCTTGATGTAATGGCTCCATTGTCCACCTTGTGGCACTGCTTAGGTTACAGGGGTGGATCAATGTGGTACACCTGAGCGTGTGGGGAAGAGGTGGTAATGGCTTCACCCAGTTCCCTAATCTCTGGCACAGGTATTTTGTGCTCTGACCAACTCGCGATCAAGCACCCCTCCTTTGTCTCAGGCCTCCATCCACTCCCCGCCTCTACCCTGTCGGTGTCCAAGCCATCGGCCTGCAGCACCTCCCTCCAGAGTTTTACCTCAGATGGGGCTGTGTTTCAAAACCTCAAGCTTCGGAGACCCGTATAGCTCAGACCCATGCTGACTCTCTGGAGGAGAGTCTCGCTGAACTTGCCCTGGAAAACGTTCATGTGACCATGCAGTGGCAGAGCTTCAGAGATCATGGCGAATCACAACACACAGCCAAGGCCAGATTTCACCACATTCTGGCGTCTTGGTCCCAATATCAGCAACCGAGGCTGGTCTCTGGGATCTGCTGGGACTTTTGCCTGTTGGGAGGCCATATGGGCTCTACCAAATGTTCTCCAAGCAGGGGAACCACTACCAAGCAAGGGAACCACTTCTTCCATGTGGCACACGGACCCCTCAGACCCTGCTGCCTGCTTCTGGGGATTCACTCTGCTTCCTCACCGGCACCAGGCACTTGAGCTCCAAAACATCAGACTCTGCAATCCACTGTTTGTATTAATTCTGCTGGTGTTGAAGGATACCTTTCTTCCTGTCAGTGGTTTTGAGAAACAGATTTCTTGTTCATTTCCCTGCGAGTGTTTTCATTCTTTCTCCCTCTTTCTTTCCAGCTACTTTTGGGGGAATGTTTCTCCTGCACTCTCCCAATGCACTGCACTCTCCCCCTTTCTTTGTCCTCTCCACAAAAACAGGTTCCTACCCTCCACAGCTTCTCTCTCCCCCAGTTCACCCCTCCACACTGTGTCCCTGCTGAGTTCTGTGGCTCAAGTTATGCAGATCGTTGTATTCATCCTCATAGCAATCTCCTAGGTGTGAAAAATGTTTTGGTGCTGATCTAGCTGCGTTTCAGGGATGAGACAAGCTGAGGGTCTCCATGCTGCTCTGCCATCTTAACTCTTCTTTTCCCCCAATATTCATCATTTTCAGTTGTATCTCATGTGAACTGGAAAGGCTGGGTCTTTTTCCCAATTGTCAGTAGTGACAGATATGCAATTAAACAATAAAGAAGAATGATCAAAAAATAAGTGAGATACTCACACAAAAGTTCAAACTACCTAATTTCAATTCTTGTGCAATGAAGCTTATTGAGAAAGATACAATTATCTTTCTATAAGCAAGATACTGGTGGTAGACACAGAGTGTAAGAAGGTGTCAAGGATTTCACCCCTTTTCTCAAGAAGCAGACATATACAGGAAAGGGAGATTTGTATATATAAATAGGCCAGTGATATGGTATAGTAAAGGTTGTAATCACAAACCTCAAGCTGTTGATGAATTGAAGACTGAAGTACACTCATTAATCATACACATTTGTTAAAATCTTTAAAAAGTTTGATGAATTCCTACAGGAATATAGAGAAAGCAGGGGTGAAACATGTCTGAGCAAAGTGAATTTCAGTGAAAAGAAGGAATTTGAGTGAAGGTTTAAAGGGTGATATGGATTTTATCAAGTCAGAAGGGTAGAATTTCAGGCAGAAGACATTGTATCAACAATG
Organism: Puma concolor; assembly: GCF_028749965.1. Lineage (NCBI taxonomy): Eukaryota > Metazoa > Chordata > Mammalia > Carnivora > Felidae > Puma > Puma concolor. The sequence continues at coordinate 47,872,166 of NC_141671.1, read as the reverse complement.
GTGCTGCAACACGGATATATCAAGGACAGTAAATAGAGATCTAGTACAATTGGCAATGAGCTAGAGCTGTAGATGACTTCAGAGAAGATGTGTACAATGATATGGAAAGGATTATAAACATATAATTCTGATGCACAGGGATGGATATACTGGTGTTGAAGGACACAGGAAGCAGGGACAAGTGTTAGATGCCATTGTCCTAGTGAGAAATTATGGGGAGTAGAATAGACTAGGAGCAGGGAAAATAGAAGAAAGATGAAATGAGAAACTCTAAGAGGATAAAAATATTTTCAGTGTTAGCGGCAAATAATTATGATAACTTAGACAGCTATAGGAAGCATAAGAGAGGGAACCATTTTTAGAGAGTGGTGATAAAAATTTTCAGTTCGGTAGAAGTTGACTTTGAAATGACTGAAAAATTTGAGGAAGTGACTGAAAACATTTATCTACGTGGACCTGGGCCTTTGTAGAGGTTTCAGGATTGGAGACAGATTTGCAGGCTCCTGCTGGAGATGGGCATTGAATTGCTGATGGTGAATAAGGCCACAAAGGGTGAGAGGGGGACTCTGAAGACAAAGGAAGGAAAGACCTTATTTATGGCCTATAGACATTATGCCAGGCTCTACATCTACATTATTTAAACAGAGTTGAGTTTAGAATCCTAGAGAAAATTAGTATTTACTGGGTGAAATGAATGCAAACAAAGGAGAAACACACAGGGGAGAAGAGTCTTTCTAAAGCCACAGTAAGACAAATTTTCAAAAGGAAAAGTATCAGCTGCAACAGTAGAATGAAGACCGTGTATTTATCATTTAGGGGGGTCATAAACACTTTTTGTTTTTACGTGAAAACATAAACTATCTCCTTTTACATCACTGTTGTTTCTCTAGTCAGTCTGGAACCATGAAATAATCCTTAGTCTTAAACAGCCCACGCAGAATTGGAAAAGAACATTTAGTTGATTGCTGCATCCTGTGTCAGCTGATTACCTCCTCTATGCAGATCAGCTGCCGGGACTCCAATTGATCACAGTAGCATCTGTTGCCCCTGATTCTGCCCCAAGCAATAGCAGAGGAGGAGTCAAAACATGCTGTGGAGAAGGTAAAGGGATGTGGAGACTGTAGGGAAGGCACAATTTTACCCCGCCCTTCTTAGGGTGTTTCAGCTGGGCCCAGGAATTCACAGACATAAGACAGATTAACAGGAGAAAAGCTTACAAATGTATGTAAATTTTACCTGACACAGGTGCCCTCACAAGGAAATGAGGACCCAAAGGAGTAGGGACACCTTTGTTATACTACGTTTAACAAAGAGAGACAATTGTGAAAAGGAGACTAAAATAAATGGGGAGGCCAAAGGAAGATACGAATTGTTTTAACAAAATCTGTACAGAATTCTCTCAGCTTTGACTCACCATCAAAGAATGTTCTTATCCTCTCGGTACGGAGAGGGTGTCTTTCACCTGGGACTTTTTAATCTCCTGCTTTTAGGAAGAAGAGGGAAATTAGAACAGCCTTTTTGTATCTGCTGAGTTTTAAGTGCCTTTAGCTCAAAATAATCCTTATTCCAAAGTGGCATATTTTGGGGTGGCATATTCTCCCATCCTTCAAGCCCATTTCTTATCTAAAGTCGAATCACTGCCTGTTAGATAAATACAAATAAAACAGCGGACCTGAAAATCAGAGGGGTTTTCCTCATGCTCTTCTGTGAGATTCATTACAGTTTGTGTGAAGTTAAAAATGAGAGTTGGTGGTCAAGGTATACTTAGTTATTTTATTTAGAGGAATATATTTTAGATGCGACTCAGTGGCTCCGTGGGTTAAGCATCTGACTTCAGCCCAGGCCATGATCTCACAGTTCAGGCTCTGTGCTGACAGCCCAGAACCTGGAGCGTGCTTCAGAGTCTGTGTCTCCCCTCTCTGTCCTTTCCCCCTCTCACTCTCTCTGTCTCTCTCTCAAAAATAAACAAATAGTAAAAAAAGTTTTAAATAATATATTCGAGATACTTTAAAAGGTAATTGTTGGGCTGCCATGTTATAGGTCCTTTCTGTTGAGATGAGGGGGTAGGAGGTGAAGGAGCACGTAGAGAATCTCCTCCTTGCTCCAAGGAGTGGAGTCTAGGATGGAGGGTTGCAAATCCCATCACATTCCTTTCCCAAGAAACAAACCAGAGATAAACAAAAACAAACACATAAACAAAAAAACTAACAAACTCGTGAAGGTTTATGAGCCTGAGCTCAACCAGGAAATTGGGTTTATTATCTCTTGTAAAAAGTCTTTGCTCTCCTTTAGAGCCACATGTTTTATTTCAGCCTTTCCTGAGTCGATTCTATGCACTATGCCTAATTATGCTTGCCTTAACAACCATCCTTCTGACTCCCAGGGGCCAGCCTCTTCTAATGTTTCTTGGAAAAAGTAAAAGTCATGGGCCTTGTTAAAGAAATTGTATTTTTCTTTCCTGCTAAGAGTATTTATAAGTAGGTGCGTTGCTCTGCTCTGAATTATCTTGGTCTCCCAATAGGGTGAAAGTAGACATTAATTATGTTTTCCTTTTTTCGCCATCAAGTTATTTGCTCTTATTGCTCATAACAATATTTCAGCACACTTTAATTTAGAATGCTAGGGTTCTTAATCCCCCAAAGTAACAATTTTCTGCAGGAAGATAAAAAGAGTAAAGTGATCAGTCTCCCTATCTTGAAATACAAGAAAAATATAACTGTCATTGCCTAGATAAGAGAGCCTGAGGCAATGATAAAAGTAATAATGCAGCAAGGTCAAAGGTGAAACCCAGCCCAGTGCAGCATAGGTGAGGAAAAATGAGTGAGGCAATGAAAGAGGGGAAGCCACAGGAATGCATGGCCACACCCGCTACCACTTCATGGCCCCCTGCACAGAGACATAGCAGCTTCTTAGCAAGAGCATTGCTGGACACGGGGCTTCTCTGGAGGATGACAAGGAGAAATCTTATCAATGATAAAGACTATGACTTTGGGTGTCTATTGGACGGAGGAAGGAGAAAGAACTTAGTTGCCTCACTAACTTTTTTGCTTCCCGTAAGTCAAAGTTTAACCATAGTGGCAGGGAACTCCCGTATATTCTGTGATGCATCATTTGGCTATTTTTGTAGACACTCAGACTATCAAGTCCTTTCTTGTGATGGGGAGTTGCATCAGATTTGGAACTGGTTGGCCCCAGGAGGACTGAGAGGATCACAGCATACTCTATTCAACATGGCAGCATCAGTGGTGAGCCAGTGTCAGGAGGCTGCCATCACTGAGGGGGTCTGAGGAAGTATGTAAAATTTGTGTTTCATAAATTAGCCTGGATCTTTAAAAATAACAACTAAGTGGGGCCGCTGGATGGCTCAATAGGTTGAGTGACTGATACTTGATTTTCGCTCAGGTCATGATCCCAGGGTTGTGGGACTGATATGGAGCCTGCTTGAGATTCTCTCTCTCTCTCTGTCTCTCTCTCTCTCTTTCTCTCTCTCTCTCTCTCCCTCCCTCCCTCTGCCTCTCTCTGCTCACATGCTCTTTCTAAAACATACATACATACAAGTAAGCAATAGAGAAATGAGTGAGAGATTTATCAGGAATTCTGCCAAATGTAGGTGAATGCAAAAAACATGATGATCTTAAGCTGACTTTAAAAAACAGGCATCTTCTCTTATAATCAGACTCTCAAGATTTAGTTTTACACTCTTCAAGGTTTTGTTCAACGTGACACTTTGCGGTGTTATTTAGATTCTTTTTTTCCTACATTGGCATTCATGTCGCAGACTCTGCAATGACCAGGGTGAAGAATTTTGTGCTTCAAGTGATGTACTGACCACACACTGGGTGGAAAATGATAGCAACACAAGGAGATCCAGTAGAGCTTTCATAACTCAGTTGCAGAGTTTTTGGGAAGTAGTCCGTATGATTAATGCTCTTGTATTTTTTCATATTCAAACTAACAATCAGCTTAATTTAGACCCTTGAGATTCTATGATGTATTCATTGAAGCCAGATTTAAAATTGCTATCATGCTGCAGGAAAGAAAATGTCCTTTAAGTGCAAGGCGCTCTCATAATTCAAGGACTCACTCTTTCAGCTATTCTGTATGAACTAAGTTCAGCTGTGGAAGGAAGGAAGAGAGAACTCCTGCTCCCAAAGTAAGATTCCCCCTCCCCACCCCGCCCTTTTACCGTTAAAAATGTTGCAGCAAAATTAACAGATTTGTAAGGAACTAATTTACAAACAGTATGAAAGCAGAAAATTATTTTTCCTCTTAACTTTATACCACCGGATATTCTGGGGCAGGAAAGTAGACTCCTCTACTAATTCCCTGATAATTAGAAAGAGCAGATTCAGTTCTCCTTCTTGCCCTAATTCATCCACTGAAGAGACATAGCAAAATGGCACCAAGGACACTCCAAATAAATCATCTCCCCAATGGACACAAATTAATAGTAAATTTACTTATGGGTTGGTTTGCCTAACAAAGTTAATTTTGGTCTCACCTTTGATTAGAAAGAAAAAAAAAAAGAAAACAACTTGTTACTACTTGTTGTGTGCTTTCTAAATTCCGGTTCTAAGTATTCTTTTCCAAGTGTTTTAAAATAATTTTAATGACTTCCCAACAAGTCTAAGAGGTAAGTACTATTACCACCCATATCATGTGGAGAAGAAAACAGAATCACAGTAACCTGCCCAGGGTCACAGGTAGCAAATAACATGGCAAAGCTGGGATTTGAACAGTTGGGGCTAGCCAGTTTCCTCTTGGCTAAAAATGATCGCTTTTGCACTTCTAGAACTTTAAATAATATGTGCACATGCGTGTGTATATGTGATATGAATATGAATGTATCTGACTTCTTGTTTGTCTTGTTGCTCAATAGCAAATATGGGACCTATTTTCTAAATGGGTCTAATTTTTTCCTGCTTTATCAGAGATTAAATGTAAATCAGGAAAGGCATCTGAGATACCCTGAAATTATCCTTTCCTAACTCTCACAAGCTTTATATCAAATGCGTTAAGGAATCTACCTCCTTGTCCTTCGTAAATATGCTCAGGTTTATGAAACATGAAAAGTGACAGATTGTTTATTAAGTCATTTAATCACTAACACATCGCCTCTCTCAAATAGTGAGATATGACTACAGCTGTTAGGAAAGTTAATAAGCTCGTAACTAAGTGATTGAGAAGAGCTGTAATACATCTGTAACTGTCTCATAATGCAAGGTAAATAAGCTAGAATTTATCTTCTAGCTGCCAGAAGACAGAAAGCTTCTCTTCCAGTTCCTCCAGATTTATTTCATGTAAATTTTGCTGTCCTTTGCCAGAAAATATAAATTTAGGGGGTGAGGCGGTTGAAGGCTTCAGAAGACTTTACTCTTGGATTCTGCCCCCAGAACAACTCCAAGCATGTTAAAAGTTAGCACTTCCAATTTAAGAGGAAGATGTGCACAAATTCACAATAATTTCATCTTTGTCTCTTTCCATCAGACATTCAGAGTCTTTTCCAATGCTCATCTACGTTTTAGACGAGTGTGAGGGCATCTCACATCCAACTTTTGATCGTTGGACTTAAACAGTTACAGTCTCACATTACTTACTTTATTTGGCTCTGGTCTAAACTCCTTGTTAAAATTTTCATACTTTTTTTTCTGGATCCTTTTTCTTACCTCCAACCTCCCGCTGAGGGTTCAGTCTCTCCTGTCTCTGCAATTTGTGCAGTGAACGCTTCTAGGAGTTGCCTAGACTCATGCATAGCTGTGCGATGAGCTTACTCACTCCCAATTACCAGCATGGGAGGCCCTGCTCAGAGTTAATTATCGTATTAGATTAACAATACTGCAGGACTGCAGTTCAACTGGGCAATATCAGAATGAAGCTGATTGTTTTCTCTTTTACATTTTTGTCACAAGGGTAACTATTGATCTCACTACCACTTAGGGGATTGCAAATGTATAATAGTCCTAGCATGGCCATTCATGGCAATGATACCTTTTCCAGAAATCGCATTTGTAAATTCTGGTTCAGAATAAGGAGTTCAGCTACATTATATGACTATAATACAGAAAAAATAAGTCACTCTACCAACTTTTATTGAGCAGTTGCTTCATGCCAGGTGCTGTGCTGGTTCTGAACTGCTAGTACGTGAAGAATTACAAATTATTGATTTTGTGTGAGATCGTTAGTCCTTAAAGGAGTTCCCCAGAATCTTAGAATTGATCCCTTAGCAAGTAGGAGTGCTGGCCTTGGCTTAGCCATATTTCTGAAATCTTAACCATCCAAAGGGCTTTTGAATTTTTATGTTTGCTTTGATATTTAATGTAGTTAACTTAAAGTATATATTAAGTTATTCCTCTAAATATTTAATATTCTTACATAGTTAAAAAAACTAATGTCTTATAAAGATAAATCTCTTAAGAATTTAAACATTGCAAACTTAACTAGTCAAATTCTTCTAACTTAACTAGTTAGAATTAAATTAATTGCAAACTTCACTAGTCTAAATTGAGTAGCATTGAGTCCCACATGCCTACTTCTCCTAAGTGCCTTTAGCAACATAAACTCAGATAAAGCAAACAAAAATCATGACAATAGTCACAAAATTTGTTTTCCTACATATGCTTAATTTTACAAAACACTAATACTAAATTTAATTGATTCCTCATACTGTGTAAATTTATTTTGTGCCAGCTTCGAGTAACAGAATCATTTATATTTGTGATTTCAAAAGAAATCGATTCAAAACAAAAAAGAACATTGCTTTGCATTAGTCAAGGTTGCAGTATCCGGACTGGGTCACTGAGTGCTGTATTGGCCTCCTAGTCGTCGTAACAGTTCACTGGTTATGTCGATGGGATTATTTGATCTGTGCTTTGTAACTTGGAACTATTGCCACCTTCTTCATTCCTGCTTATCCATCTAACTACTCTTAGTCCCAATGTATTTCATCTGAGTTTTCTATGGCTGCATATGTCTTACTGGAATTTTATTAGTGATTTGAGAAATTGTGTAGATAACATGAGAAGGTGCAAGTAGTTTTTATTTTTGTTTGCTTAGAGGAACTTCTCACTTAAAACAAATATATATATATATATATATATATATATATATATATATGTGTGTGTGTGTGTGTGTGTGTGTGTGTGTGTGTTTAATAATTGTAATTTTACATGGAATTGTAAGAAATAATAGGCACTTTACCCAGCTTCCTGCAATGGTAATATCTTGCAAAGTTATACTCGAACGTCACAACCAGGATATTACATTGATACAGTTAAGATACAGAACATTTCCATCATAAGGATCTCTCAGGTTGCCCTTTTATAAATATATCTACTTCCCTCTTGCTCCCACCCCGTTCTTTAACCCTGTCAACAACTAATCTGTTCTCTATTTCTATAATTTTATCATATCAAAAATGTTAATGGGTGAAGATGCTCAAAAGGTATAAGCTTCCAGTTAGAAGACAAATAAATCTTGGGGATGTAATGTCCTACACGGTGGCTATAGTTAACGATACTGTAGTGCACACTTTAAAGTGGCTAAGAGAGTACATCTTACGTGTTCCCACCACAAAAAACAAATGGTAATTCTATGAGGTGAGGGAGATGTTAATTAATGCTATTATGTTAATCATTCCTCAATATATGGAGTATATCAAATCAACCTATTGTACACTTTAAACTTACACAATATAATATGACAATTGTATCTTAATAAAGTTGGAAAAAAGACATTTTTGCAAAAGAATAGTGTTCATATTTATAACATTTATTCATAATAACAAATCACTCTTCAATATATATTTGAATAAAAAGAGAATTTTCATTACCAATTTAGTGAGATGAAATGCATAACAAAAAACCCATCAGAAAAGACAATCGTCTGTAATATTTCCTCCTTTATTTAAAGTGTTACTGTATTTAAAATTATAGGGACTGAATACTCAAGGTCAAATGAATGTCTGCAAAGAAGTGGCTTTTCAAACAATGCTGAATTGTCTTATATTTATTATGATTAAGACAAAGAGTATGATGGTTGCCATCAAGCAAACAGAACTCACCATTCCACATTTTCTGATAGTTAAGCAAAAGATCTATTACCTGCCTGAATGTCCTGAACGATGAATGGAATGGAATGATCACTGAACTGACATCAGAACAGCTGGGCTCTGTCAATAACAATAACAGGCCATAAGTATGACCTTGGACAAATCACTTTACTAATGTGTTCATTGGTGGGAAAACTGGATCAGATGACCTCTAAATACCTGCCAATTCAAGCAGAGTTTGTGGTTAATTTTTTTTTTTTACATTATTATTGCTATTTTTTAAAAAATGTTAATTTATCACTCATCCAAATGCAGAAAAGTAAATTGTTAAATTAATTTAATTTAGGGGCACCTGGGTGTCTCAGTGGGTTAAACATCCAACTTGGGTTCAGGTCATGATCTCCTGGCTCTGGGGTTCAAGCCCCATGTTGGGCGCTGTGTTGACAGCTCAGAGCCTGGAGCCTGCTTTGGATTCTGTGTCTCCCTCTCTCTCTGCCCCTCCCCTGCTTGCACTCCGTCAAAAATAAACAAACATTAAAAAAATGTTTTTAAATTTAATTTAGTTAAGGGGTGCCTGGGTGGCGCAGTCGGTTAAGCGTCCGACTTCAGCCAGGTCACAATCTCGCGGTCCATGAGTTCGAGCCCCGCGTCAGGCTCTGGGCTGATGGCTCAGAGCCTGGAGCCTGTTTCTGATTCTGTGTCTCCCTCTCTCTCTGCCCCTCCCCCGTTCATGCTCTGTCTCTCTCTGTCCCAAAAATAAATAAACGTTGAAAAAAAAAATTAAAAAAAAAATAAATTTAATTTAGTTAAAAAAAAATCAATGTGAGAAGATATGAAGAAAGAATGCTGTCTGTAGACAGCAGAACAATTATTTGAAGTGGATATCTAGATGTGAGGACCTCCAGGGTCTTATCTGATACAGTCCAGTGAAAAATGAGCAATCATAGGATTTACCCAGTATATAGTTCACCCTTGAACAACACATATTTGAACATGGGTCCACTTATATGCAGACTTTTTTTCCAATAAATATACTGGAAAACTTTTTGGAGATTTGTGACAACTTGAAAAAAAAACCTTGCAGAGGAGCTGCATAGCCTAGAAATAGTGAAAAAATTAAGAAAACAATCAGGTATTCTTACAAGAATACACCATTACATACAAAATATGTGTTAACTGATTGTTTATATTATTGGTAAGACTTCTGGTCAACAGTAGGCTACCTGTAGTTGAGTCCGAGGAGTCAAAAAGTTATGGCACCACTAACTCCCGTGTTTTTCAAGGGCCAACCATACTGATGAGGTTCGGGGCAGATGGCCCTAAAATGTGCCACTTTGACATGTGGATTACTTTGAGCTGAAGTCAACGAAGGCCCAAAAGACTCAGGAAGAACTTTTACCTCCCTCCTTCAAGGCCTAAAAAGATTTAAGTAGAGGGCTTGGTCCAGGAAGAAACTATCACTAGAGATAATTACAAAGTTTATAGGCTAGGTGTTGTAAACCAGGGCTCCACAAGGCCAAGAGATCTAATTCTTTTGTATGTCCCACTGTCTTTCCATGGTATTATAAACATTTGTTTACCAAACATTTGCTTTTCCCATCATCCTATGAATTTTCTTCCCCCTCTTTGAAGTCTCAGACCTCTACCTCAGGATGATGGCATATAAGCCTCAATTGCTTGACTGTCTATGGGACCCAGAGTGTTATGGGGCCCTCATATGTCTGTAATTAAATTTGTTTTTCTCTTAAAAAGATTTTTTTAATGTTTATTTTTGAAAGAAAGAGAGAGAGAGAGTGCAAGCAGGGAGGGGCAGAGAGAGAGGGAGACACAGAATCTGAAGCAGGCTACAGGCTCCAAGCTGTCAGCACAGAGCCCTATGCAGGGCACAAACTCATAAACTGTGAGATCGTGATCTGATCCAAAGTCAGATGCTTAACAACTGAGCCGCCCAGGCGCCCCTGTTTTTCTCTTTTAATTTGTTTTAGGTCAATTTAAACTACAGACTTTTTTTTTTTTAATTTTTTTTTCAACGTTTATTTATTTTTGGGACAGAGAGAGACAGAGCATGAACGGGGGAGAGGCAGAGAGAGAGGGAGACACAGAATCGGAAACAGGCTCCAGGTTCTGAGCCATCAGCCCAGAGCCTGACGCGGGGCTCGAACTCACGGACCGTGAGATCGTGACCTGGCTGAAGTCGGACGCTTAGCCGACTGCGCCACCCAGGCGCCCCAAACTACAGACTTTTTTTAAGGTCAATTTAAACTATAGCCAAAGAATCCAGAAATGTAGAGTAAAATTTTTTCCTCTGCTACGATACTAATAGATAGTCATACATTTCTTCTGGAATGTGAGTTATCCTGGTGACCAGGGCAATTTGATCTTTACATCTTCCCTGTTTGGTACACTGTCAGGTTCATAATAAGCACTCAGTAAATTTATCCTGACAAATGAAATAGTACAAGAGGTAGTTGAGCTGTTCGTGGAATTACACATTGTGAGTACTAAAAAAGACCTCATCCATCATGCAGCTATTTATTTATGTTATCTAAAATTCTCAACGTTGGCTGCAAAAGCTGAAGAGATTTTTAAAAATAGTGATGCCTACAATCCATACCCACATTTTCTGATATTATTGATTTGGAGTGGGTCCCAGCATAGTATTGTGTAAAAGCTTTCCAGGTGATTCAGCTAGGGCGGAAAAATGAGATCTTTCCTATTTTCGTCACTTTTCGAAGAGCCAGTCACAGAGATTTGAGGTAATCAGTATGTGCATGCCCATGTCAGCACAGCGGGAACCTGTTCTCCTGACAAGTGAAGCAGAGTCTTCACATAACTGTGGGTGGTTTCCAGAGGAGCTGCTTTTGCCCACAAAAGGTAATTGACCTACACGAAAACAGAATAAACCATTAAAAGTTGATTCGAACACTTTTTTTTAATTGTAGAAAAGGAGTATGAATTCCTTTTAAGCATTTGAATGATTTATACCTGTCACTCATTCCATTGTGGGTTGTTTTTTATCCAAAGCAAGATTTCCTGAAGGTAATTAATATAGTAGGTAATATAGACAGAAAATTTTCGGTTTGACTCCGACCTCCACAATTACTGTTTGTACTTGGCCATGTTGCTCAAGTCCTTTAAAGTTAAATTTCCTCACCCTTAAAAGGGAAATAATAACATTTCTTCCACAGAGTTATTCTAAGGGTTTAATGAGATCATATATTTTAGAGAAACCTAGATACAATCCTTAATAAAGAGAAAGCATTCTCTAAGCGGTACTTTTACTGTCTTTTTATGCTGTTCCTTGAACCAAAAAAAAGGAAGTTATTTGAAGAGATTTTTGTTAAAATTCAGATGTTGATGTCAATACATAGTTTTTTGTTTTTGTTTTTGTTTTTCCAATATTCAACCTACCTCTGTTACTTCCCTGTTTGTTTAATCATTGCAGGAAAGTAAATCCCTGAAATTTCCCTTGATGAGGAAATAAAAATCAGTTTATTTGTATCAACTGAGAAAGCTCTGAATTTAGTAAGGGTAAATGTTGAGTCAACATTGAAGCTTTTTTTTTTTTTTTCCACCCAAAGAAATCCAACCTACACAGCTCTCAGCAAACTTACCCCAGACCTAGGGTCTGGTGCTCCCAGCAATGGTTATTTTCACACTCACCACCACTGGGTTGCTGCTTCTGTCCCACTGAATGTCATGGGGAAGGAAACAATGGCATCAAGCTAGCATGTCACCCGTGGAGCTAGGTCTGCAACAATGTATTGTTGCCACGTCCATCACCAAATAGTCTTATGAACACCACACCTTTGCACTGCCTGTAGCCACCCAGGCAAAGGAGAACAACTCCTTGTGGAGGCAATGCTCTAGGTCCCAGAGGAATGGGTGAGCGGAGTGAGAGGTGAGGTTCCCCTACTTACCTCAAAGCAGGATATTATGGAAAAAGAAGAATTTAAGAGGTGAGTTAGTGATAAACCACTTTTCCTACAGAAATTTAAAAAAAAAAAGAGGAGAACAATATGAAAGGGGAGGAATTACATGAAAGTGTATATGTAAATTCCCAACCAACTTTAAGGATAAATAAAGATAAAAGATGAGGCTTAATTCTTCCTGCTAAGAATAAAGGAAGAGATGTTCCTTCTCTCTTTTCTTAGAATATTTTCTTTTGTAAGTTTGTAATTGTAAAATTTTTCTCTGTCCCTTTGAGTTATATGTACATCTTTTTTTTTGGAAAAAAACTTTTTAGTGTTTCTTTATTTTTGAGACAGAGACAGAGTGCAAATGGGGTAGGAGCAGAGAAAGAGGGAGACACAGAATCTGAAGCAGGTTCCAGGCTCTGAGCTGTCAGCACTGAGCCCAATGTGGCGCTTGAACCCATGAACCATGAGATCATGACCTGAGCCAAAGTTGGATGCTTACCCAACTGAGCCACCCAGGCGCCCCATTGTACATCTTTGTTTTTAAAATGTTGCAAGTTTTACAACTCAGGAATGTGTTGTTCAAGGAGCTGAGTGTCATCTCTTTAAAATATAGGCATCTAGGGAGAGCACTCTCTCCCTTGTCTGTGAAAGGGTAGGATTCTAACTTTTCAGGCATCTTGCTCTTCCCTTTGCACTCAATATTCCTGTCTCACTGACCCAGAGCCAATGGTATTTTTAATAACGTAGCTTTGGACACGGTGTCTTAGTACTTACATTATAGACTCACCTCAGCTTATACTTGTGGTCAACTAAATTTTTTAAGCAATTTTTTTTCCACAAGAATTTTGCCAAACCAGACATTATCCATTCTGAATTAAGAAAACTGATTTCCTTTTTGCAGCCATGTGAAAACTTATTTAACTCCCTGCAATTGGGCTTATTATTCCAGTATATTGAGTGTTTTGAGGTTTTATTTTATTCCCTAATGGGTTGGTCATTCCTCCCGCCTCTGTGCCACTCGGTGTTTATGTAGTGAGCATAACTTATACTCATTATATATATATATATATATGTGTGTGTGTGTGTGTGTGTGTGTGTGTGTGTGTGTATACACACACACACACACACACACACACACACATATATGTAACTTTTTGTGTGTGTCTGAGAGAGAGAGAGAGAGAGAGAGAGAGAGAGAGTGAATGTGAGCAACGGAGGGGGATAAGGAGAGGGGAAAAAGAGAATCTTAAGCAGGCTCCATTCCCAGTGTGGAACCTCACTCGGGGCTCAATCTCACAACCATGAGATCATGACCTGAGCCAAAATCAAGATTTGGACACTTAACCGACTGAGCTACACAGGCGCCTCTATACTCACTATACTTGGATAAGGATATTGAACAAGATCAGAAACAACATTTTTTAGCCTGTTACATGAAGTCTTCTGCTAGGTAGAGACACTTTTTCTTAAATATATATATCTTGGGGAACAGTGGTACCACCAGCTGTAAACCTAATTCACTATATTATTTTTCAGCTGATACTCAACTTCTACTCTTCAAAAGTTAAGAAACCTGTCCTTTTCTAACATTTTTTTAAGAGAAGACCTTACTGCCTATTTTTTTTCTGTACCAATAGGAAGCAGATAAGCTAGAACTGATTTACTCTTGGTGAAATCTTATTATTACTTAATGATTATTATCTTTTGCGTTTTTAGCTGTCTGTTTTAAAATGCATTCTAGAATATTTCATGAAAAGAAGTCACGCTTATCTGTCTAACTACATTTATTCCACCCCCCCCCCATGAAAACTGGAATATTTAATACCTTAAACTTCTACTTACACTATTTGTTATTCTTCGGAGACTCTGAATGTCTGCCAATGGTTGGTTGGTATCTGCAAGTTATTTTAGTATCTTGAGGGACTGGATGTTTAGCTTCATGTCTCAGGATTTTTGTCTGTTTTATTCTCTATCCACCACCTCCCACCCCCTGGCTGGCGTCTAGGACAGAGCTTGGCACCAAGTAGGTGCTCAGATGATATGGGAATTTAAACAGTGAAAAGATGGTGGACTTTGGCATCATGTAGATCCAGGTTCAGACTTGAATTCTTGTCAGTTACCAACACAGTGGATTTTTTTTTTAAGTGGTTTAAACCTTTGTTTCTGTTTATACAGGCACCTATTACGCTATTAAGATGTTGTTCCTGCTCTCTGGCATTGTATGTTATTGGGGATTGTAGTAGATAGGGGGAAGCATTGCTCAGATCCCTCTTCAGGGAAGACCTCCCTGCCCAGAGATTAGGAACATGAGAGCCTCAGCTGTTAACATCTGGTCTGCTTTAGCTTCCAGGCCATGGTTACACTCTTCTTGGGGCAGCCTCTGGCTAATGATGAGCAAGAAGGTGGTTGAGAGGGCCATTACTCTCAATGCAGGACTTCTCTAACAAGCTATCTTTGCTTCAGAGCTCTGGCTGGGCTGAAGGGGGACTTTGTCTAGTGTGCATTACAGTCTGATGGCTCTTCCAGCCAGGAAATTTCTTTCTTCATTGCTTCCCTTGAGTAACTCATACTCTTTAAGCTCTCAGATCAAGTACCACAGCTTTAGGACAATCTTCCTGATTAGGCCCGATTTTCCTATTAAAAACTCCCATAGCACTTTATCTTAGATGAACCTAATTTTTTCAACTATTTGATTCATATGTGTTTCCAACATTAGCCTGAAAGTGCCATTGTGTTTATTTTTGCTTGCTATTGTATTGCTTTGGCCTGGAACAATGGGTGATAGTTATTAAAATAATCAATAAACATTTGGGGAATTGAGGAAGTAGTATGTAGATATTATAAGGAGTTTGACCTTCATACACCAACTAGTCATTTAAGTTTTGGTGTTTAGAATGAAATATTTCAACATATTTAGGACTATAGCTTTGACGGTAATGCAAAAGATTGTACAGAGGGTTGAGGTCATGAAGATAAAGAATTTAGAGAGAACATTAATAAGAATGAAGGAAAGGGAATAGAAACATAAGAAATTGGAGAGGAAGATACATTGGAGCTTAGTGAGTGTTGAATGTGAGAGGCTAACAAAGTGTTTTATTACTAGAAAAATGATAAATTAGTCAAGTTACTGTGAGTGAAGATTTCTCCTTGATGAGCTTTAACCACCTACTGGGTTTTTATTTACCCTGGTACCCTCTGTTGTGCTGAAAATAGCCAGAGAACCAGGGCAATTTAACACTTGTCCTTTTGCTCAAGGCTACATCTAGTAACTTAATTATTTCTTCCGTGCAGGGTAGAAATAGTTCAATTTATTTGCTTAGTGATTTTAATGAAAAACAGGTCATCTTAAGGAGATCTTATTCTACTCTTGTAAAAGTTAAGAACAGAGCAGGCAGTAAGTTATCTGTTATACTCTACACTGATTTACTTGTATTTCCAACATGGAACTTATTTCTTTGAAGAAATACAAAATGCTTAACCTCTTGAAAAAGAGTGATCATTATAAGGTATTCCTGGGACTAATTACTGCTTTATGCACTAAAAGGTCAGCTCACACTTGCTTCCCATGGGCTTGCCTTTTTCCCCCACTCTAAACTTGATAAATTCTCCTTTCCATAAGAGCATAGAGAAAGGAAAGTGTACTGTGACCTTGTTAAGAGAAAAAGCCATGTTTTATTTTTCTTTGTAGCCGTAAGTACCTGAAAAGTATTAGTAAGTGTTCAAAGAAGGCATGAAGGAAATAAGATCCAGCATAAAAAAAATTATTTAAGGAAATGTAAAAAAGATACCATGAATGGAAAAGAAGAAGAAAATAAACTGGAGATGAAATGCTCTGGATGAAATGTTTGTTTAAAGAGAAATTGTAAAAGAGAAAAGGGAAGAATGGAATGACAGGAGGGAAGGAAGAAAGTGGAGTCGAGAAAGATGAGTGAGGAAGAGGCAGGAAGCCTGGGTCATTTTTAAGTATTTGTTTGAGTGACCCTGACATTGAAATCTACTGGGCTTCTATATGACCAATAGTCATCTCTAGGGGCACCAAGTGCAATTAGCAGCTAATATAGGAATTGATATCTACTTATGCTACTTAAAAATATAAACATTGCTAAGCTATGGGTACTGACTAGCTCTCTACCCCTTATCTGCAGAGGATACACTCCAAGACCCCCCAGTGAATGTTGGAAAACATGGGTATTACTGATGCCAGAAGGCTAGGTCCGATGACCCAGATGGGGTCCCGCAGGACCAGTCAAGAAGGTCCTTGGCTTCATGCAGAGTAGAAATCAAAATGAGACAGCAGAAAGTGAGAGCAGGGTTTACTGAAGATATAGTGAAAGCAGGTACAGATGGAGCATCCGGGAGACGCAGAAAGAAAATGGAGGATGAGTCTTTTCTTCGCTTGGGGTTTGGGGTTTTTATTGACAATTGTGGTCAAAGGAAAGGACATAACTAAGAAAATTTTAGGCATGATTTACCTAGACATGTGCCATATAAATTAGCAAAAAGCAGAAACTCCACTAAGGCTCTTAAAAAAATTATTTAAATTCTACTCACCATATAGTGTAACATCGGTTCAGGTGTAGAATTTAGTGATTCATCACTTACATAAAATACCCAGTGCTCATCATAACAAGTACCCTTTTTAACACCTATCACCAATTTAGCCCAACCCATCCACCTCCCTTGTAGCAACCCTCAGTTTGTTCTCTATAGGTAAGAGAACTCCCTCTCTTTTTTCCACTAAGGCTCTTAAATAGGGACTTCCCTATTTTTTTTGCCGCCCTCTCTTTTTTCTACTAAGGCTCTTAAATAGGGACTTTAATAAGATACTTCCCTCAGTTATAAATTAAAGGATACAAAGAAACGGAGGTAAAAATAGTGACAGAAAAATTGTTTGCTAAAACTGAGACAGAGAAAGAACAACACTGAAAAATGGGAATATCCATTTTGTTAATTTTGAATAGAAGGTGGTTTGGGCACTGAGTAAGCACCTTTTTTATCCCCTGCCTTTTCAAACATTTGAGTAATTTACCAAATATGAAATCAGGAAGACACTGAAAAAGTGATGCAGATTTACCACTGCTTTGCTAGAGAAACCAATGAAACAGCATTATTATATATCATCATGGTTTCTTATCATAGAGGGCCAAATAAAAATGAGAAATGTATATTTTCCAATTAAATATCATCTTCTCTGATGGCTATTTTATATTTCACAGGCAGAATTGTGATAGATAAAAAAATGGAAATTCTTATAAATTAGTTGTTTATCAACTGGCTAAAGTATTTTTGGAGAGCAGTGACAACTGGTTTTGTTCTGATTGCGTCTATAAAATAGCTTAGGAAAGAGAACTGAAGAAACACAATAGGACCCAATTGTTTTGTTGTTGTGTTTATAGCTTTTTATTATTTTAAAATTCTGTTTTCTACGTCTTCAAAGTTTAATTTACATACAATAAAACTCACCTGTCTTAGTTGTCCAGTGAGTTTGAGGAATGTAAACAGCCATGAAACCATACTATCAAGACACCCAACATTTCCATCAACCTAAAAGTTTCCATTCTGGGGTCAAGACTTTTGAGAGAAGATTATGATTTTATATTTGCTAGGTAAGCAAACATTTGAAGAAGTGGTTTCACGAAAGTGCTTTTCAGAGCCCAAGGTACTTTTTATACGAAATTCCTAAATATTTTAGCAAAACCGAGTGCAAGGTGGATCTGAGTCTGTAGTGTCAGCAGCACTTTAGAGACACATATAGACTAAATGAATGTCAACAATGTCACCACTCTGTTGGTTTAAAATAAGATCCAGTCCCTGTAAAAGCAAATACTAAACGTTACAGTAAATTGTACACACTATGAGGTAGTATCATCCTTGCATTCCAAAGGATCAAACGTGTCAAAACAAAATTGCCCTGGACATAGTTCAGCAGTTAAGGAAGACTTTACTCAGTTTGAGCTCAATGCTACAGAAACAAATAGCAAGGTTGGAGAGTTTCAGAGCTGGAGGAGGGGGTGCCATAGGACATCTGCATTTGCTGATTGGCCTTACTGAAAGGGAAAGTAAACTTTCTCTTATCTTCATGACAGAGGTAGGTTTTTTTTTTTTTTTAAAGATTTTATTTATTTTTTTTAAGTAATCGCTACACCCAACATGGGGCTCGAACTCACAACCCCAAGATCAAGAGTTGCATGCTTCACCAACTGAGACAGCCAGGTGCCTCTGACAGAAAGTAGTTTTAAAACTTGGAGCAAGGCATCCAAAGAGGTTAGGTCCTTACCCGCCCACACACCACACTGGAGTAAAAGGGGGCTATTTTTCTTGATTGACAATATTTCAAAGGGATGGTTCTCAGGTCCTTGAGAAAGACAGTCCTGGGACATAAAATAACTAAGAGGCTTTTGAAACATCTCAAGGGGGCAGAGAAAGAATATAAAATTATGAGTTTTCTAAAGTAAATGTTCTAAAAAAAGAGAGAGAGAGACCTAGAATCTGGGAGAAGTCTGAAGTTTAATCAGGTTAAGAAGAATGTTAAGTCCCTCTTGGTCAAACCTGACCTTGGAGTTCTTTAAGAGTTCACCTCCCTTTCTGTTCTTGATTTGCCTTCAGCTGAAGCACATTCTAACAATCAAGAGTGCCTCTCACGTCTCTATACCTAAGAGAACCAGCAATGGGAAAAGGGAATTATTTTCTTCCTTAGTCCACTGTTTACCTTATTTTCTGCCTCATAATTAAACTTTTCTGAGAATGACTGACAGCAAAAATACTTTTACTTTCTCTGAGAAATCCAAAGCTGGTCATCCATCCCTGTGAGTTCCCAATGATCCAGACAGAATAATCACTGTGATGCCGTTTACAAATCTAGGCTCCTCAGCCTTAGATGACAGCATTGCAATCAGAATCTTCAGAGTCAAGCCAAGGAAATGCCTTTTTACATACTTCTTTCAGTATCTGTAGTCCCCATCTCCAGTGAGTAATTATTTTGGATAAGATTCATAGAACCTATCAAGAACAAGAAAAAATTGTAGGCAATTGGAAATTATCAAAACAAATCTGTAATGCAATGATTCTGTCAAAGCTCTTCAATTCATAGTATTAAGTTCATTTTGGAGCCTCTATATTTGGGTTTCTCCACCGTATATGAAGGTTTCCTCAAAATAATGAGGAAGTACTTGTGTTACTAAAAGGGCCCTCTCAGAACAGAAGTGTCTTTCCCAAAGGCAAATTTTAGTTTTCTCCCTTGGTAGGCAAGAACTGTTTGAAGTCCCCTAAATGTTAGTTCTTTTCCAGCCTAATAAAAACTTTGCTATCCTATCTATACCAAGCGCCCTGCTGCAATTAGGTTATGATAATTGACCAGCATCTGCCCTCTTTCCATATCCCTTCAGGTAATTCAGTGTGATGATTGCCTACAGCTGTTAAGATTGAATTTGGAATGTATTCTGTATCTAGGAGCATTCTAGTAATTCCCATTAGCATTTAAAATTAATGTTTTCAGGCTGTTAGGAAAATAGACAACTCTAAATAATGAAGGATTTATATTTCCCCTGATATATAGAAAGAGTTATATTCTCTGGATGGGGCTGTATATCTCCTGTCCAGGTTAATTATTGTTTGTGTGCATTGACCAAGAGAAAAAATATACCAGGGAGCTGTGTTTTTCGCCCTCCCTAACTTCAGAAACAAATTTAGAAAATGAATAGAAGAAAAGAAGCTATAATCTTTGAACTTCTAAAGCAAGTAGTATCCTAATAGGATACATGCCTCAATTTGTCAAAATTCTAAGGGAGAAAATGTTCATTTCAATTACAGGAAGCTAATATCAGATGTAGTCTATGACTGGACATTCAACTTGGTAACTCAGAACAAATGAAAGAGATTATTTTAATCTTAAACAAAATCTTATTGAAAATGTGAAGTTGATAACAATAATCCCCAAAGCCAAGTAACCATGAAATAGGCTATTTCATACAGGATATAGTTGAGTAAACTAGAGAGCAGTGTCATCTGCAGGAACATCTATGGTTTAAATGGTGCTATTTTCTAAGTGTAATGAGTAGGGAAATTCCTTCCATCTGCAGAGTACTGTCAGAGCTCAGTACTGAATCAGGTAACAACTTTTTTAAAGAGGTAACAGTGGGACTGGAGAAGGTATTGAAGCAGGGGAACCAAAAGTGCATAGGCCATGTGGGAGTAAAAAACTAAGTGTTCTTGGCCATCAAATTGGAAGACTAATGTGGTTCAGTACCATGAGTGAAACAAGAAAGTGGTGCGAAATAATGATAAAGAGGTGGGCTGCAGAGGCCAGAACCTTCTGAGACCCAGGTGTAGACACAGACCCAGTCCTGATTAAAGGTCAGTGTTAGAGCCTCACCAGGTGAGCACTATTACCGTAATCTCCCTTTATCCCCAGCTTCCGTTTCTCTTTCCATGGTTTCCCAGGGTCAACAGCTCTCTAGAAGTACAGGATCCTCCTTCTGTTGCATGGTCAGAGGGCCAATAGCAGCCCTACACTCCATCACAGCGCCCACCTCATTCACCTCATCACGTGGGCATTTTATCTTCTCACAGCATCACAAGAAAGGTGAGTATAGTCCAATAAGATTTTGACAGGAGGAGAGAGAGAGAGAGAGAGAGAGAAAGAAAGACCCCATTCACATAACTTTTAGTACGGCCTATCGTTATAATTATTCTATTTTATTAATTATTGTTGTTAATCTCTTACTGTGCCTAATGTACGAATTAAATTTTATCCTAAGTATGTAAGTATAGGAAAAAACATAATATATATAGTGTTCAGTAGTCTCCATGTTTTTAAGCACCCACTGGGGGGGTCTAGGAAGGTATCCCGCACAGATAAATTTGGGGGTGGGGGAAACTGTTGTATGAGGGAGCAACTTGGGAAGGTTATACTCTACAGTCAGCTGGCAAGATGTCAAGAATAGCTGAATATATGTGTGTTAGTAGCATTTTTGTGAGAAACATTTGAAACTTTCAGAAAACGGGCAGAAAAAACAGCTCGTGGTGGATTCTTAAGTTAGGGGTAACCTCTAGAAGAAAAAAAAATCACGTGTAACTGTTAAGCTATTAGAACGGATTTGAATCCATGAAATGGAAGTTAGGAAAGCGCAGAAGGAGGAAGGGGAGAAAAAGACTAAATGATAGTAAATAAAATTAAGTTACATAGAAGAGCTAAATCTTTATGTGATGTTAGTAAACACGGTTGAATACGGACATCTAGAAATTCTCCTCTCCATAGAAGCACAAAAACATCTTGCAAAAATGATCATAGATTCGACTTTATCGGGACTTCAGAAGTCTGCCAAAGGCTTACTGCAGTCCAGGGAGCATTTATTGAAGAATAATGATTGAATCAGGATAGAAAGAGGGAGCACGGTGGTGGTTTCAGTAGCTTAGTTCCATCCTTAGTTCCAGTGTTTTCAGTAGCCTCAAAAACAAATAGCCAACATCTGTGGTGACAACTAGCAGCCTGGAAGCCACTGGAAGGAGCAGAACCAAAGCAAGGCAGCTTGCTCAATGCCTCATTCTCAGAGTTATCATTATTTGACCTCCCCGTTGGGTCCCTGGAAGACCCCGTTCGCAATGCTGTGTTTGGACTCAGAACTCACTCGTGTGAAATGCCTTTTCCTCCAGAGGTAGGAAAAATGGATGATGGGGGAGAGGGGGTAAGCGTTTATCAGAAAAGAGAAAGTTATGTGGTCTTACCCCACCCTGCTGGGACCGCAGTTGCCGTGAGCCAGGCCCTCTTTCTGTGGGGCCCTGGTTGCTGCCGCTGTCACTGATGCCTCTGCTGCCAAAGCTGCTTGGGCGCCGGGGCACCAGAGTGTGGGGGAAAGAACAAATGAAAGAGTCCTCCTCGCTCTCTGAGGGTCAGGGGATCCCTTTCCTGCTCCTTAAGCCAGAACTGCAGTGCTGCTCTTGAGGCTCTCCTTCGATCCTGATGCCCACGTTAGGTTTTAGCCTGTGTGGAGTGGAAGCCTCAGGATTCTGGAGGAAAGATAAATAAAAATGGCAAGCATGCCACTGGTCCCGGGGTTCTGTACTTAGAAATCTGCTCTTCTTCACCGACCCACCTGCCAGAATTTACACTGTTCAGTCTTCACATAGCTGTTCCCGACTTTCTCTCCAGGTTTCAGAGCAGCATTCAGCCGGAGAGGCAGGAGCAACGTGTGTTTCCTCCTCACTCAGAACCAGGCCCCGATCTATTTTTTCCTTCTTTCTCTTTCTGGGCAATTTCAATTATGCAATCTGGTCATCTTTGGCATAATTTTTAAAATAATTTTTTAAGGTTTGCTTATTTATTTTGAGAGAGAAAGAGAGAGCGCGCATGAGCAGGGGAAGGGCAGAGAGAGGGAAAGAGAAGATCCCAAGGAGGCTCTGTGCTGTCAGCTAAGAGCCCAGCGTGGGGCTTGAACTCAGGAATCATGGGAGCTTGACCTGAGCAGAAACCAAGAGTCAGGCGCTTAACCAACTGAGCCACCCAGGCGCCCCTGGCATAATTTGTTTATGTGTTCATTCTGATACAAGACAGACAAAATGGAAAGGAGGAAAGGGAAGAGGACCGGAGGGAGGGTAAAGTTAAGAATAGGAAGGAAGGAGGGCTCTCCTACAGCTTTTCTAAAACATTTGGTCTCGAGAAACATGATCCTGTTTATATGACAGGTGGAGGGAAGTTCTCGTACAATAATGGACACTTAAGGGCAGAGAAGAATTGGGTCATAAGCTTAAAACTGTGTTTTGTCTTTTTTTCTTGTCCGGTTGTTACTTAAAGAACTGTGTGTTTTATTTGGAGATGTCCAATGATAGATCTGACATCTCAAGTGTCAAGTCCACTACAGAGATAAAACAGTTAGAGGCTGCCTATCACACACTGCTAAATGATATCAGTGTTTTCTGATACTTAAGTTGTCTGGAAGTAAAGGATGTTTCCTGGCCTTTCCAGAGGAGTATCTGTCCTCACTCCATTTTACACAAGTCAGGGATTATTTAGCAAATTTATGGATTAGTTATCCAAAGGTTTGCGGGCGTCTGAATTCTATTCATATTAATGTTTGTCGGAAATGAAAAGGTATATTTTTTCTCAGAAATTGGGCTTGTTGTTTATAATTCTTTCTGGCTTTTATGTTTGGAAGATCAGCATTTAGAAAGGGACCAGGATTCTGTTTTTCCTCTTTTATACGTTCATTTGGTTTGATGTAGCTAGAATTATACTGTGAATACAATCTAAAGACCTAGAGGAGTGCTAGATGATGTACTCATTTAAGTGTTACTTCCATTTTGACTGCAGACAAAAGGGGTAAATGTGTTGAAACAAATATATCGAAGTACACTGAAGTAAAGGATCATTCCATACTCACTGTAAGTGTAGGGATACCCACAGTCAAGCTTTCAGTGTTGTTCCCCTAATCATTTATTTTTTGAGGGAATTCTGGAAAGAAATTTTTCCGAGCCAGCATGGGAACTGTAAGCTCTGTTGATGCTATCTGCCTTATGGTTTAGGCCAAGGTTTGGCCTAGAGAAGGACCAATATTGAATATTGAGTATTGTGTGTGAATGAGATTACTTGGCCAACCAAGCTCTCTCTGAATCATTTGGAGTCCTCAGGAGAAGATTCTTCAGAAATGACTAAAAGAGCCACATTATTAGTACTTTTATAAGATTGGAGTCATCTATCCAACATGGCTCTCTCAGCTACTTTTATAAATAGAGGTTGATGATATTTGCTCTTCCTCAAAAAAATAAATAAATTAAGATGCAGAAGGGAGGACTGGCAGGACTTGTTTTGAACCACAGAGAGAAAAGGATTGTGAGAATAATGTAGGTGTGCCAACTTGTTGGTCAGGTTTCCACAAAGCTAACATCTGGATCAGAACAAGTAAAATGGTAGATACCATGGGCCAACCAGGAGGCTGGTGTTCACCTGGGGACAGCCTGTGGAGGCTTCCTGAACATTCCAGAGGAATGCCAGCTCTGTAAAAGTTCTCAAAGCTGGCTCCTGAAACAGCAGAATCTCATTTTATCGTTGTTACCATGACACTTCCGTATCAGCAAACTGGTTCCAGATGAAAACCATGAGTTACTCATGTATTTCTTTTTCTTTTACCTGAAAGAATAGGATTTAGAACCTATAAAAATGGTATCACTCAAGACCACAAGTAAAATTTTTGTTGACTATAACGCTACCACTACTTCTTATGCCCCTTTACAATTGGAGACTAGCGTCAGCAAGAGGAAATGATTATGATGACGACAATAATAATAAAGTCAAAACCCAGAGAAGCATTGAAAATGAGAGGTTACAACATAGTTTCATGTGCTGCACGTCATTATAAGGAAATAGAGCTTTGATTCCTATTTTTGTTCTCACTGATCTGATGATCTTAGCAATACCTTTAAAAATGTTGGCATCATCGGGGCGCCTGGGTGGCGCAGTCGGTTAAACGTCCGACTTCAGCCAGGTCACGATCTCGCGGTCCGGGAGTTCGAGCCCCACGTCAGGCTCTGGGCTGATGGCTCAGAGCCTGGAGCCTGTTTCCGATTCTGTGTCTCCCTCTCTCTCTGCCCCTCCCCCGTTCATGCTCTGTCTCTCTCTGTCCCAAAAATAAATAAACGTTGAAAAAAAAAATTAAAAAAAAAATGTTGGCATCATCTTATTGGCTCTAAAGCTATTCATGATCAGCCATGAATAAGACTGGGCTTTTTTTTTTTTTTTTTTTTTTCTGGAAAAGAATATTTTTTAAATGCTCTCGGAGGTGTTTTAGATGTAAACATTTAGATATTATTTGAATACATTTAGATATAAACATTACTTTCTCCTCCCTGAAATTTTATTAATATTCACTTCATGAACCTTTATAACTTTGTTATTAAGAAAAGCAATGTTAAATTGATTTTCAGGATAGCTGCCTTCTTAACCCAAATTTCATGGAAGGGGATTCTAGCCATTATGTAAGTCAGTGATTTTCAGTGTGGGAAGATGGGTGTCAGAATCATACAGATGGTCCTATTTCTGGACAAAAGACAATGGACAAACAGGGCACCCCTGTTCAAGTAAATTGGTTGATCACACACCAAAAAAGTTTTCAGGAAACTAATAATTAAAATATTTCAGATAACTGTTTCTCTGATATTGGTGCTGATTCTGCCTGGAATGTGGGCACATCCCCAGATGCAAGGGTAGACCGCATCTAAGACCACATTGTACCCACGAAGCAAGACTGTTTAACAATGGATGTTTCTTCACTAAGGCTTATACAAAATGTATGGCTCTAAGTATTCTGAGATATTTGGATAGAAACACTGTCAGCTTAAAAGCAAAAAGCCCCACTGAACTGCTCAGAGTTGTGATTCCCAAATGAGCACAGTATTGGAAGAGATAAGCAATGGGAATGACTTTGTGCAAATGAATCCATCAACGTTTTGGATTAAATGCTCCAATGCCAAGAAGGTGAGCTCTGTGAGAGCACAGCCCATAGCCACTTGTATGGCTCCTTCAGTCAACCATTAACTCACTGAATTATTGAGGACACATTAAAGCCCAATAGTACACTAAGCATAGATATTGTGCTGAGAAGGTTAACGTGATACCTCTGCGTAGTATGGTGTTGACAACCAGGAAAATTTTCCTACTTTTTACTAAACAATTCTTTCTTTATGTTCCTTCATTCTACAAACATTCATTTATCTATTGATGATGTTTCTTCATTCTACATTCATTCTACAACATTCATTTATTGATGGATGATGTTTCATTAGCAGTAACTGTGTATCTGTTGATGCAAAATGAACAAGTCTTTTAGGAATGTCTTTAAAAAAAAAAGGAAGAGAGTTTTATTTGAGCCCAGGTGAGGACAGCTGCCCCAGATACACAATCTTCACAAAGAAGGAGTGTCCTGGAGAGGGAAGGCTTAATATAGGGTTATACGTTTTCAGTTACATCAAGAGTTACAAATCATCATGAGAAAGGGTATTCCAGAAAATTATAAGCTTTATCTTATGCTTTTAGTGTGTGCAAGGTTGCAGGCTTTGGAGGTATGGGAATGGAACTTAAGGAGGTTTTTACTCCTCAACTTTGAAATATTTTTTTTAA
This sequence comes from Puma concolor, assembly GCF_028749965.1. Lineage (NCBI taxonomy): Eukaryota > Metazoa > Chordata > Mammalia > Carnivora > Felidae > Puma > Puma concolor. The sequence goes on along the minus strand of NC_141671.1, from coordinate 47,846,092 downwards.
GTTATTTGCTAATGAAGCAGATGTACAATGTGTGCTCCGGGCAGAAATAGAGGCCATGCTTTGAAGTTTGGTAAAGTCATTCTGACCTTGGTAAAAGTTTAAGCATAGCTTCTCTAGGAGTCAGGAGCATGGCCCATAAAAGTTGAAAATTTCTGGCGCATCGGGATAGCTCAGTTGGTTAAGTGTCTGACTCTTGATTTCGGACGCTTGATTTCGGTTCAGGTCATGATCTTCACAGTTTGTGAGTTTGAGCCCCACATTGGGCTCTGTGCTGACAGCTTTGAATTCTCTCTCTCTCTCTCTCTCTCTCTCCCCATGCATGCTCTCTCTCTTAAAATAAATAAATAAACATTTTTGAAAAGTTGAAAATTTCCCTTATCATATCTTACCTTGACCTTTCGAAGTCATATTTAAACGTAGTTCTGCATTGGTTGTTTTGGATTTTTTTGTGTTTTAGTGTTTACTTATTTTTGAGCTAAAGAGAGTGAGAGAGCACAAGTGGGGAAAGGGCAGAGAGAGGGAGTCACAGAATCCAAAGCAGGTTCCAGGCTCCAAGCTGTCAGCACAGAGCCCGATAGGTGCCTCCAACTCATGGACCATGAGTTCATGACTTGAGCCAAAGTTGGATGCTTCACCGACTGAACCACCCAGGCACCCCTGTTTGGCTCTTTATAAATAGACTTCCTGATCTTTACTCATTACCAAGAACACTTTTATAATGTGTGGTCAAGGGCTTAGCATCATTTTCAATCACTGCCTTTCTTCAGAGCTTCTTATATTATATCCTGACTCATTTACCATTTTGTTTTTGTTTTAAACAACAGCATATCTTTTTTGCCCAATCTTCGTTTAAAGCTACTTTGTAACAAGAATCCTTAATTGAGTTTGCAGGCATTGTCTATAAAATCTAACCCACCGGCATTAGGATTTTGTCTCTATGATAAGCTATCTTCCGTTGGTAGATTGCATTTGCATTTTTATGTCCTTTTTACATTCTTTTATTGTCAGAATTAGTGATGGATCTATCTTCCTGTATATTTATTTTATCTTCCATAACATCAAGAACAGCTGTTACTTACTTTAAAAAAAATGAATAATTCGAGTAATTTCATCTTTTTTTTTTTTTTCGTGACCTTCATTAGTGACGTTTGCTTTCATACTGCCTGGTGGGTTTGGGTCTGTTTGGTGGTGGTGTATTGTCTAAATAAGTGTACATTAAATCTCATTTATTTTGCTGGGAAAACATGGCCTTAACGTCCTTAGCTTGTAGTCAGATTATATTCTGTTTTTCTCTTTTGGCATTGTCTTCACAGTTCCTCATGTACTTTGAACTGCTGTTTCTACTTACCATTGAAATGGTTGGTGAATCACTGAGGAGAGGAGTGAATCATATTGGTCAATTTTCTAGAGCCTCATTGCTTTTTATAGATAAATCTTACAATCTGAGCAACTCTAAATCCTAATTAATTTACATTGTCAGGGGTAGAACTCCTGCCATCATGGAAAACCTTGGAATATCACCACTAATAATGGGATAGAATTTTCTTTTTTTTTTTTTTTTTATGTCAGAGAAGAAAGACAACTTTAAGCCAATTCTGGTAAACCCCCTGAATTTAAATGGTATGAAATTAAATGAATATGTGAAACATATCATTTCCTGGGTAAAAGGACTCCTACTTTTCTGTAGATGCTTAAAGATATCCTTGATCGCCACAAACTAAAGAACTATTCCAGTTCAACCTACTAATGTTTTGGGTAAGAAAACTACCCATTAATTGCAGTTACTGAGTTAGGTGCTTCTGGGCCTGTTTTATTAAGTTTTAGTTTCTCTAACGTTTGTTTATTTTTGTGAGAGAGAGAGAGAGAGAGAGAGAGAGCGAGAAAGAGAGCGAGAAAGAGAGCGAGCAAGCAGGGGAGGGGCAGAGAGAGACAGAGAGGGAGACACAGAATCCAAAGCAGGCTCCAGGCTCTGAGCTGTCAGCACAGAGCCTGATGGGAGGCTTGAACTCACCAGCCTTGAGATCATGACCATGACCTGAGCTGAAGTCAGACACTTAACCAACTGAGCCATCCAGGTGCCCCATGTTTTAGTTTCTTTGAAAGAGTTACTCTAAGAAGGAAAAAGTTTCTTTTTACTTCTCTTGTGGTTCTCTTAAATATATGGTCTACAAATACATGACTGCTTGTGTTTAGGGCATCTAACCTCTCCAGCCAGGGCCAGCTCCTGGGAACCTCTGGGGCTTGTGGGGTTGATAAGATTAATTTACTGGCTTTCGAGGATAAAATAAGCCTGATAGGAAGAGATTCTTGGGTCTCACGCACATCCCCCACTGGTAACCATCACTAGGGAAGGACTAGATATCAAATTCTACTCTTTTCCCAGGGCTTGCTGTTTTTTTTTTTTTTTTTTTTTTTTTTTTTTTTACTGTTTGTTTATTGTTTTTGATTGATTGTTGTAGGCTATCTCTGTCCCTACAATCTGCCTAAGGTATAAATTTACAGTCTTTTCTAAGCCTTCCCCTGGGTATCTGTTGTCACTCTTACTTCCCCAGTATATGCAGGTTTTTGTTGTTGTTATTGTTGTTGTTGTTGTTATTGTTCTTTGTTTTTTAATCTCCTCGTCTTTGAAGTCTGGTTCCCAAAAGGGAAAAATAAAAGGAGTAAAAAAGGGGGTGCTGGCCCTTTAAATCACTTGTCTGTCTCTCAGCCAGATAGTAAGGGATTTGTAATAAGTAGGTCAGGTGCAACAACTCTGCTATCAGAAGTAGCAATAAACACCAGAGCACAGATCCTGGATATTTGGAGGATAGGGTCATTTTGCCCACCCTGGCTCCCACAAACTTCATAGAGTTTGCTCCATGATCAAGTGCACAGCTGCCTGCTACCAACTAGAGTGGGCGATAGTAGCTGCTACTATGGGAGAAGCTGAAATTGACCAAAACTAATTAGCAATTTACTGTCCAAGCCTTCCCCTGAAAGTTGTGAAATATTTACATCAGACATATTCTGCCAGTGCAATTGTTGTCTGTGTGGGAAAGCAGATTCTGGGTGCTTACTGCTATGGTCTCTTCTACGAATTCCAACATTGTAACATTTTAAGACCATCTGGGGTCTCTGTAAAGAATGGTTTGGAAACACCTGGGGTGTTGATGCCAGAACGGAGGCAGGAATCTATGAGAAAACTCTTGCAAAAGTCAAAGTGGAAGTTACTGAAAGTTTGGACTTAGCAGTAACAGGAATGTTAAATGAATATGAGGCATTAAATAGACCACATAAAACATTTTTTAAAATGTTTATTTATTTTTGAGAGAAAGAGAGCATGCATGCGTAAGGGGGAGAGGGGCAGACAGAGAGACACAGAATGTGAGGCAGGCTCCAGGCTCTGAGCTGTCATCGCAGAGGCCAACATGGGGCTTGGACCCACGGACTATGAGATCATGACCTGAGCTGAAGTCAGACACTCAACCGACTGGGCCACCCCGGGCACCTCAACCACAGAAAACATTTAATTAAGCAAGGTTTGGAAGGAAAGAGATAAAAGAGATTAAAGATAATACCAAAGAAATGAAAGGAACATGTTTATTCACTGGCCAGAAATGAAGCCTTTTGGAGTAGGAAAGACAAGTTTTATTTAGAAATAAAAGCACTTAGTTGGAGATAAGAATTAGGATTCTGGCCAAAGTTATCGATGTCTATTGGGTAAGTCATTCTAACTAGAGGGGATAATTGATGGCAGGGAGGAGCAGGGCCCTTGCACCCTCTGGTGGCAACAATTATGCCATTAAGTTTGTATTTTAAATATAGCCTCAGAAACTTACCAGAACCCCAGGAACTGACTCAAAAAAAAGGGCTATTGTTCAAATAATAGTTTTTCCTGAGTTTTTCTCTACTTTGACCTATGTACTAAAATCAGTACAATTTGTAGAGTACCTTTTAATTTCTAAGAATATATTATAATGGACAATACAACACAAAGTTCCGTCATCCTAAATGTTTATGCATTGATAGGGAAGCCTCACCATTCTCAGTCTCAGAATGGACATTTAGGGGTTAGCAGTGTAGGTATCATGTACTAATCTTGATATTGAAACAGAAGGGATAGGAAAGTTGCTAACAATCCACAGGGTGGGTGTTTAGAAAAGGTAGATGCAAACTGATCATCTGCATATGAATTTGGAAAATACTCAAGATTTTGAAAACTTTGAATTCGAGAAGGTAATTCAAATAATTATCTTGGGGTGTTGGTATAAGTAATTTACCAAAACCTCAATAAAAAAGTAAAAATAAAAGTTTAAATGTTCCTAAACTGAAACTGTCTAGTGTTTGCTAGCATTATTTCCCTCCCATGTTTTCCCTGACAACTACTTAAATGCTTCCTTTCCCCCACTGACCTGTGGAAATAGCTTTCTCAGCAAAGTTGCCATTTTACACAAATAATATGGTCTTGCTTCGGAGATTCCATAGATTAAAACAGCTGCTATCTTCTATTACTCTGTGAAGTGAAGCTGAGCCCTGGAACTATTAGAATATCCCTCTGGTTTCTCAGTATGCCAGTGTGATCAGTGGTGGGTGACTGGCCTCAGCATTTGGCTGCCCAGCAGGATTCCCTGAACTTGGAGGCATTTTCACAAATCTCACTTAGCCCGCAGAAAGCCTTTCCTTGCTCATCCAGGTGAGGCAGTGATGAGAAGACCTCGAAGGGAGGCAGGAAAGCACTGAAATGAGAAGAAAGGAAATTTATATCCGCTCTCATCCATCTATGTGACACTGCACATACCTTTTAACCCTGTGGATCTCATTGGTTGCTTTACAACTCTAAAATTTGAAGTTGGTTTGGACAGAGAAATAATCCAGCATTCCTATAAATTTATTTTCTCTGTGGACATGACAAGGAGAAATATGAATTTTATTTTTAAAAATTTTATTGTACAATAAAATATAGATAAAATGACTCAGAACTAATTTATAGCTTAATTATTTTATTTTTTTTTTTAATTTTTTTTTTTCAACGTTTATTTATTTTTGGGACAGAGAGAGACAGAGCATGAACGGGGGAGGGGCAGAGAGAGGGAGACACAGAATCGGAAACAGGCTCCAGGCTCTGAGCCATCAGCCCAGAGCCTGACGCGGGGCTCGAACTCACAGACCGCGAGATCGTGACCTGGCTGAAGTCGGACGCTTAACCGACTGCGCCACCCAGGCGCCCCTATAGCTTAATTATTTTAAAATAAGATCTCTCATAACCACCACCCAAGTCAAGAAATTTACTTTTACCAGCCTCCCCGATTCCTCTTCATGCCCCATCTTAATCATACCATTCTTTTTTGCTTAAATTTTTTTAACGTTTATTCATTTTTCAGACAGAGAGAGACAGAGTGTGAGTGGGGAAGAGGCAGAGAGAGGGAGACAGAATCTGAAGCAGGCTCCAGGCTCTGAGCTGTCAGCACAGAGCCCGATGTGGGGCTCAACTCACAAACCTTGAGATCATGCCCTCGGCCGAAGTCGAAGGCCCAACCGACTGAACCACCCAAGCGCCCCACCATTCTTTTTATCCTCCTAAAATAATTGCAGGTTTCACCCACTGTCTGAAAGTAAAGTGTTCCTATGGAAACTTTCCCAAGCTGAATGGCATAAAGCCTATACTATGCTGACCTGTATGCCAATCAATTTCATTTGTTTCTTTAAAGTTTTATCACACAAATGGCTCTTCCTGGATACTATGATTTTTCCCATTTTTGTATTTGATATGTCTTTTAAGTCTCATTAATGTGTAGGTTTCCCATCCATCTCTTTTCTTTGTCTTATAATTTATCTGTTGAAAACAGGGCTTTTGGACCTGTGGAGTTTCCAATAGCTTATATATTTTTTATTATAACTCATTGTGTCATTTACCATGTTTCTTTTGTGGAAGGGAAATAATAATTTTATCTGTACCCTTCTAAGGTTCTTGGATGAGATACTCTTGTAATAAAAAGACAAATTAACAGGAGAAAAACAAACATAAATTTAATGACATATATACCTACTGTATACATGGGAGAGACCCAGGAAAACCAACTAACTCTTCCAAAATGGCCAAACCACCACCTTAAATAATATCTCCAGTTAAAGGCAAAAAAAGATGTTGGGGAGGGGGGAGCCAGTTATGGGAGTTTTCAGGTAAAGCATAGTAAAGGAGGGTTTGGTTGTTATAAAGATTTGGTTGTTGCCTTCTTCACAGATAAATTTCTAGGGATTGAGTCATCCCCTTCTTGGTACAGGAAAAGAGACACCTTTACGAAAGGAGATTCCCTTATAAATGTAAATGTCACTTAGGAAAGGGCAACTTCTCGGTTTTCAGTGCTGTTTCTTCATCTACTGTTTATTGAAAATAATCAGCCTAAAATAATCCTTATGCCACTGAGGCACACTTGGAGGTGGCCCACTCTGCTCCTCCTTACTCTGTTTACTATATTTCCCACAATTTGGCAATGGTAGTTTGCTTGCAACCTTTGGGTTCCTTGGTTTGTAGGTATATCACCCCAGTCTCTGCTCCATTCTTCACATGGCATGCTCGCTCTGTGGGTCTCTTTCTGTATCCAGATTTCCTCTTTTTATAAAGACACAGTCATATTGGATTAGGATCTACCTTAATGAACTCATGTTAACTTGGTCATCTGCAAAGATCCTGTTTCAAAGTAAGTCCACGTTCACAAATACTGGGGGGGGGGGGAGTAGGAATTCAACATATTTGGGGAAAACACAATTCAACCCTTAACGTTAGATAAATACTTGACCTTGTGAATCTCAAAGCTTATTGTGATAGTTTCAAAGTTATTTTTCAGAGACTGGCCAAAATTTGGGAGGGTGGGGCACACTGTATTTTATAGCTGCTGTATGTGCACTAACAACTCCCAGCAGTAAAGAAACTGATAACCTAGAGAGAAAATCAGTTTGGGGTAATTTGACAAATGTCTGTCTTCCTTATTTCCTAACCAGATAACCCTTCATAGGTAATGATCTTGAAATATCTTAAACTAATCAAAATCAAGTCGGGTCAGAATGTTAATAGGATTTCTCTAGGATAAACTCAGGTATACTAAAATCTTCAGGTAGAAATAACAGCATGAACATTATTTCTATGACTACTGGTTTTAAATAAGAGTATAGTATGGACATATTAGCATCCTAGAAGTAACTGCAGTTAAATGTGTGCTCTTAAATTTTTTGAGAAATGAATGGCCTGAGCATCCTGATGATTAAAATTCATGTGGACATCTTTTCAATCAGGAGCGATCCTCTTTCAATTCTAGTCATATTTCCTTGTTTAAGAAATACTTGTCATCTTCCTACCCCTCTAAATCAGGGTAGAAAAAGTATCCTTTTGTCACATGACTCACTCTTTAATCATTCTGAGATTTCTCTTATATCTTATTTTTTTTGTATTTTTAAGTTATATAATAAATCCATAACATTTTCCCATTTCAGAGGTTATTATACAGATACTGAATTCCTTTCCCTTCCTCTGTCCAACATCCTCTGCCAGAAATGTTTAAGTCCTACTGGAACTGTTGCCAGGCAAATATAGACATCTGGAAAAAGAGCCTTCCAATCTCAATATTGAGAATTGTCTCAGGCCTTTTAAAAATGTTTCTCCCATTTAGGTACAAATTTGAACAGACTTCATGAGGAACAGAAATTATTATTTTTATTTTTGAATTGCTTTGTTTTTATTGGAGTATAATTGACATATAACATATTAGTTACAGGTGTACAATATAATTATTCAATATTTGATATATGCAAAGCAATCACAACAATAAGTGTAGTTAACATTCATCACTACACATAGTTACAAAATCTTTTTTCTTGTGATGTGTTTTTCTTTTAAGGTCTACTCTCTTAGCAACTTTCAAATATGTAATATAGTATTATTACCTGTAGTCACCATGCTATGCAACTAGAAGTGTGTACCTTTTGATTTTCTTAACCCATTTTGTCTATACCATGGCCCCAGAAATAATTGTTTTTTGATCAGCTGTATTGTCTTAAAGATCAAAAATCTAGGATACTGTGCTTATTTTCAGGTTCTCAATCTTAGTTATGTAGGAAAATCCATTGTGTTTGAGTTGTAAGAGCAAAAGTAATTCCTAATTATTTTCCTAAACTGTTCCTCTATAAACGTATGTCTAGTGAAAATTTATCTTTTCCTGATTTTAATGTTAAAAAATATTTGCATTGTGCAATGATGTCAAAATGAAAATATTATTACTCTTGTGGAAATTTACTCGTGACTAGACCATTTTAGTTTTCATGCAAATATTTCTGTTCCCCTTCCCCAAAAATACCTCAATATTTAGAGTCATACTGAAACTGAAAGATGCATAAAAGTCATCTGCCACAATAATTCTCCACCTGGAAATGTTCTTTCATTGTGCAGCCAGAATCCCTTCCCAACTCCTATCCATTCATTTAGACCTTTGACCACCGCGTTTTTCACGAGGAGTAAGAGTGCAAAAGCAAGACTATAAGAAAACAAGCTTATTTTTATTGGATCTATGTTCTGCATGTTCATAGGAGTTTCAGGAAAAATATAGTATTGGAACCTAAGTTATTAATGGGTTTGTTTTTTGTCAGTATAACCCAATCCTGTGCTAGTGAAATGAGCATTTATTGATCATATAGATGAGAAGACATCTGTAAATATGACCTTATCATAAACCTTCTTATGAGGTTATTAGAAAGCATCCTCTAAGGTCTTTAAAAGTGTTTTATTCATCATGTTTATATTGTAAAATTAACAAAATCAGAAAGCACTTTTGGGTTCTTTTTCCCTGAATGCTAAGTGACAGGAAGAAAGGTCCATGTCACGTCCCTGTGACCTAACCGATTTCTTATTTTTCCTTCCGACCAAAAGAACACTGATGATGTTTTACAATTATACAGTGCTGCATTTCCTTTTAAAATTGCCTTCACATTTTTTTTTTTCTTCATCTTGCTCTTGACTAGAACTCTGAAAAGAGCTGTGGTACAACCACAAAGTAATGAAAGAGATGTCCAGAACTCCTCACCTCGGTCCTAAAGGGTGGGGGGGACTCCATCACAGAAGAGAAAGGGAGGGCACAGTGAACTGACCAGTCAAAATTGGAGCGTAAATTTGCATTGGAGCCTAGAAGCAAAAGTATGGCACTTGTTGATACGCCTATTGTCTTGTGATACTTCAGCCTTGTTTATACTTAAGCATAGTTAGAGCAGAGGTGTACTGTTGATATTTTGTTTGACGTTTAAAAATTTTTCTGTACTCTGTAGTCAATAAATATAAGCCAAATAATATTTGACCTGAAGTAATTAAATAGTAATGTCCTTAGTTATTGTTAGGAATTCAAGGGGAAAAAATAAAGCAACAGAAATTCTGTTTTCTTAATCATACTGACTAAAGATTTTCAGGAGGTTTTTAGGGGAAGAATGGGAGGTTGGTGTCAGAATCCACTGTTTATCCTCTGATATAAGTGTATATAATTTGATGCACTCTGGGGCATTTCTATTTGGAAATTTGAGCTAAATCCCCAAAGTTCCAAAGTTGAGGACCTTATGTCCCCATTCTAAAATGAGGTTTTAGATACATCAGTGAATGATGTGCAAAAATAGAGCATAGTCGGGCCAACTGCTGCTAATTCCATCAAAACTATATAAGAGAAATTAGAAACGTAAAAATAGAGGTGCCTGGGTGGCTCAGTCGGTTGAGTGTCCGACTTTGGCTCAGGTATGATCTCACAGCTCAGTGAGTTTGAGCCCTGCGTTGGACTGTGGACTGACAGCTCAGAGCTTGGAGCCTGTTTCAGATTCTGTGTCTCCCTCTCTCTCTGACCCCTCCCCCGCTCATGCTCTGTCTCTCTCTGTCTCAAAAAAAAAAAAAAAAAAAAAAAAAAAATAAGGAAATAAACTTTAAAAAGAAAAAAAAAGAAATGTAAAAATAATATATTTCAAAGAGAAGGAAGAAATTATTGCTTTAGAAAGTTGAAAGCTAATTAAGCAATACTAAAAGGGAGAGAGCTACTGTAAACTTAATCTATTCATAACTCAATTGGAATTTTGCCTTTTTCATTGGAATGTCCTATTGAGTTGTTAACTTTTCTATAAATTTAGAAGTTATTTATATATTAAGGACAATCATTATTTTCTGTGGTAAGATTGAATTTAACAGATTGTCATTTACTTTAACTTGTGATTTTTATCTAATGTTTTATTCTCAACTTTTTTGAGTATAGTTAACACACAATGCTACATTAGTTTCAAGTATACAACTTAGTGATTTGACAAGTTTATACCTTATGCTATGTTCACCACAAGTGTAGATGCCATCTGTTCCATTAAATCACTATTATAGTGTCACTGACTGTATTTCTTATGCTCTGCTTTTTATTCCCGTGACTTACTTATTCCATAACTGGAGGACTGTATTTCCCTCTTCCTTTTACCCATTTTGTCCAACCTTCTACTGCCCCAGCCTCTGGCAACCATCAGTTTGTTCTATGTATTCTTAGTTATGATTCAGCTTATTGTTTGTTTACTCATTTTTTTTTATTCCACATATGAATAGAATCATATGGCATTTGTCTTTCTCAGTCTGACTTATCTCACTTAGCATAATACCCTCTAGGTCCATCCATCTTGTCTTAAATGCATAATCGCATCCCTTTTTCTGGCTGTGTAGTATTCTATTATATATATATATCTATTATATATATATTATATATATATATATAATAGAATAGATATATATATAATAGATATATATAATATATATATAATATATATATATAATAGAACAGATATATATATTATATATCTATTATACATATATATTATATATATAATAGATATATAATAGATATATAATATATATATCTATTCTATTATATATATATATATATATATATATATATATATATATATATACCTTATGGATATATTGGATATATATCCATTATATATTGGATATATATATTGGATATATATATTGGATATATATCTATTATATATATATTCTATATATATATAGAATATATTAATAATAGATATATATATGATATATATGTATATGTATACATATATATATGTATAGAATATAGAATATAGAATATATATAGAATATAATATAGAATATAGAATATATATAGAATATAGAATATAGTATATAGAATATGTAGTATTCTATTCTATATATATGTATATGTATACATATATATATATATGTATATAACAACCTTCTTGTCCATTCATCTATTGAAGGACACTTAGGTTGCTTCCATATTTTGGCTATTGTAAATAATGCTGCAATATATATATATGTTATCTATATCTACCTATCTATATATCATATACATATGTGATCTATCTATATATATAGGTGATCTTATATCATATACCATATATATGTGTGATAAATATATATATATGTGATAAATATATGTCACAACTTGTCCATTCATGTGTTGAAGGACACTTAGGTTGCTTCCATGTCTTGGCTATTATAAATAATGCTGCAATAAACTTAGGGGTGCATGTATCTTTTTGAGTTAGTGTTTTCAGTTTCCCTGGGTAAATACCTAACAGTGGAATTATTGGATTATATGGTATTTCTATTTTCAATTTTTGAGGAGCCTCCATGATTTTTTTCCACTATGGCTGTATCAATTTACATTCTCACCAACAGTGTATGAAGTTTCCTTTTTCTCCACATTTATTGTTTCTTGTTTTCTTGATTTTAGCCATTCTGACAGGTGTGAGATGATATCTCATTGTGGTTTTGACTTGCATTTTCCCTAATGATTAGTGAGGTTGAGTATCTTTTCATGTGTCTGTTGCCCATCTATATGTCTTCTTTGGAAAAATGTCTATTCAAGTCTTCTGCCCATTATTTTTAATGGATCGCTTGCTTGTTTGTTTGTTTTGTGCTGAGTTGTAAAAGTTCTTTATATATTTTGTGTATCAGCCCCTTATTGGATATATTGTTTGTAAATACCTTCTCCCATTCAGGAGGTTGTCTTTTAGTTTTGCTATTTTTTTCCTTTGCTGTGTAGAAGCTTTTTATTTTAATGTAGTCCCAATAGTGTTGTTGTTGTTGTTGTTGTTGGTGTTGGTGGTGGTGGTGGTTCTGGTGGTGGTTCTGGTGGTGGTGGTGGTGGTGGTGGTTTGTTTGTTTGTTTGTTTGTTTTTTGTTTTTTTTCTTTGTTTGTCTTGCCTTTGGAGATATATCTAGAATAATTTTGCTATGACAGATGTCAGACAAAGACTGTATTCTCATCTAGGATTTTTATGGTTTCAGCATTCTCACACTTTTAATCCATTTTAATCCATTTTGAATTTATTTTTGTTGGTGGTGTTAGAAAATGATCTTTCACATGTAGCTACCTAGTTTTCCCAACACCATTTATTGAAAAGACCATCTTTTCCCCGTTGTATATTCTTACCTCTTGTATCATAGATTAAATAACCATGTAAGTGTGAGTTTGTTTCTGGAGCATCTATTCTGTTTCACTGATCTATTTTTGTGCTAGTGCTATACTGTTTGGATTACTGCAAACTTATAGTATATCTTGAAGTCTAGGATTGTGATACTTCCAGCTTTCTTCCTCTTTCTCAGCAGTGCTTTGGATATTTGCGGTTTTTGCTGATTCCATAAAAATTTTAGTATTTGTTCTAGTCTTGTGAAAAATACTGTTGGTATTTTGATGGGGATTATATTGAATGTGTAGAATCCTTTGGGTAATATGGACATTTTGAAATACTAATTCTTCAAATCCATGAGAATGAAATATCTTTCCCCATATTCCATATAGTCATCTTCAATCTCTTTTATCAGTGTTATAGTTTTCAGAGGAAAGGTCTTTTATTTCTTTGGTTGAGTTTATTCCTAGGTATTGTAATCTTTTTTGATGCAATTGTGAACTGTGAATTGTGTTTTTTAAATTTCTCTATGTGTGACCTCATTGTTAGTGTATAAAAATGCTATCAATTTCTAAGTATTAATTTTGTATCCTACCTCTTTAATGAATTTATTACTTCTAGTAGTTTTTTTCTATGTATAGTATCATGTCATCTGTAAATGATGACAATTTAACTTGTTCTTTACCAATATGGATGCCTCTTACTTTGTTTTCTGATGGCTGTGGCTAGGACTTCATCTCACCTAGTGGTGAGAGTGGACATCCTTGTCTTATTCCTGACCTTACAGGGAAAGCTCTCAATTTTGCACCGTTGAGGATGATGATAGTAGTGAGATTTTCATATATGATCTTTATTATGTTGAGGTATATTTCCTCTAATTATGTTGAGCTATATCCCCATTTTGTTGACAGTTTTTGTCATGAATGGATGTTGAATTTTGTCAAATGCTTTTTTTCTACCTCTGTTGAGATAATAGTATGGTTTTAATCCTTCATTGGTTGATGTGGTGTATGATGTTGATTGATTTGCAAATATTGAACCATTCTTGCATCCTGGGAATAAATCTCACCTGATCATGGTGTGATCTTTTTAATGTATCTTTGTATGTGATTTGCTAATATTTTGTTGAGGAATTTGCATGTATATCATCAGGGATATTGTCCTGTAGTTTTATTTTTTTCATGGTATCTTTGTCTGGTTTTGGTATCAGAATAACATTGGCCTTATAAAATGTATTTGGAAGCTTTCCTTCCTCTTCTATGTTTTTGAAATGGTTTAGGGAGAGGGGCGCCTGGGTGGCGCAGTCGGTTAAGCCTCCGACTTCAGCCAGGTCACGATCTCGCGGTCAGTGGGTTCGAGCCCCGCGTCAGGCTCTGGGCTGATGGCTCAGAGCCTGGAGCCTGTTTCCAATTCTGTGTCTCCCTCTCTCTCTGCTCCTCCCCCGTTCATGCTCTGTCTCTCTCTGTCCCTAAAATAAATAAATGTTGAAAAAAAAATTAAAAAAAAAAAAAAAGAAATGGTTTAGGGAGAATAGGTATTAACTCTTCTTTAAATGTCTGGTAAAATTCACTTGTGAATCCATCTGGTCCAGATCTTTTGTTTTTTGGTAGCTTTTAGATTACGGATTCAATTTTGTTACTTGTAATTGGTCTGTTTTGTATTTTCTATTTCTTTTTGGTTCAGCTTTGGAAGGCTGTATGTTTCTAGGAATTTATGCATTTCTTCTAGATGGTCCATTTTTTTTTTTTGTTTTTTGTTTTTGTTTTTTTGCTTTGGCATATCACTTTTCATAGTATTCTATAACTGTTGGTATTTCTGTGGTATCAGTTGTTACTTCTCTCTTGTTTCTGATTTTATTTATTTGGGTCTTTCTCTCTCTCTCTCTTTTTTTTTTTTTTTTTTTTTTTTTTTATGGGTCTAACTAAGGGTATGTAAATTTGGTTTATTTTATCAAAGAACCAGCTCTTGGTTTCATGGTTTAATTGATTTTCTTTAGTTTTTCCGTTTCTACATCTTTTTTTTTTCTCTTCTCTGATCTTTTATCTTTTTACTTTCTTCCACTCACCTTGGGCTTTGTTTATTCTTCTTTTCCTAATTCCTCTAGGTGTAAAGTTAGATTGTTTGAGTTTTTTTCTTATTTCTTGAGGTAAACCTGTATTGCTATATACTTCCTTCTTTGATTACTTTTTGGTGTCCCACACATTTTGGACCATTGTGTTTTCATTTTCATTTGTCTCATGTATTTTTTTCTTTGCTTCATTGAGCTATAGGTTATTTAGTATCATGTTTATTCTCCACTTTTTTTTCTGTTTTTGTTTTTTCTTTTGATTTATTTCTTGTTTCATACCATTGTGGTCAGGAAAGATGTATTATTTTGATATTCTTAAATGTATTGAGGATTATTTTATGCCCTAATAATATGTGATCTGTTCTGGGAATGTTTTATGTACACTTGAAAAGAAGGTGTACTCTATTATTTTTCGATGTAATGTTCTCTATATATCTGTTATGCCTATCTGGCTCAATGTGTCATTCAAGATATTGTTTCCTTATCGATTTCTGTCTGGATGATCTATCTGTTGATGTAAGTGGAGTGTTAAGTCACCTACTATTATTGTATTACTGACACTTTCTCTCTTTATGTCTGTTAATATTTTCTTTATATATGTAGGTGTTCCATTGCTGGGTATAGAGATATTTCAATTGTTATATACTCTGTTGGATTGATTCTTTTACCATTATGTATTGTCCTTGTTTGTCTCTTCTTACAGTCTTTGTTTTAAAGTCTATTTTGTCTCACATAATTATAGCTACCCAAGTTGTTGTTATTGTTGTTTTTAGCTTCCATTTGCATGGTGAATGTTTTTCCATCTCTTCACTTTCCATCTCTATGTTGTAGGCAACATATAGTTGGGTCTTGTTTTTTTATTCATTCTTCTACTCTGTGTCTTTTGATTGGAGCATTTAGGGTATTTACATTTAAAGTAATTATTGATAGTATTGCCATTTTTAAAATTTGTTTCTTGTTTTGTAGTTATTTTTTGTTCCTTTCTTCCCTTGCTTTCTTTCTTGGTGATCAATGTGTATTTATACTGTTGTATGGTTGGCTTTCTTTCTGTTTATTTTTTCTATAGCTATCATAGATTTTGTGTTTGTGGTTACATTGAGTTTCATATATAACATCCTAAGTAAATAGCAGTACATGTTAATGTGATGGTCATTTAAGTTCAAACACATTCTGAAACAAAACAAAACAAAAGAATAAAAATAATTAAAACCACAAAAAAGAAAAAAAATCTTTCTTTTTTATCCTCTACTTCCCTTACAACTCCCTTCTCCACATTTTATGTATATGTTGTCATGTTTTACATCTTCTTATTCATATTTTTCTTATGTCTAATTATGGCCATTTCTTTTATACTTAAAGAAGCCCCTTTAAATTTCTTGTAAGGTTTTGTGGTGATATAATTTTTTTAATCTTTTTTTGTTGGGAAAACTCTTTATCACTCCTTCAAAAATGTTTTTTCAATATATGAAGTTTATTGTCAAATTGGTTTCCATACAACACCCAGTGCTCATCCCAAAAGGTGCCCTCCTCAGTACCCATCACCCACCCTCCCCTCCCTCCCACCCCCCATCAACCCTCAGTTTGTTCTCAGTTTTTAAGAGTCTCTTATGCTTTGGCTCTCTTCCTCCTTTTTTTTTTTTCCTTCCCCTCCCCCATGGGTTTCTGTTAAGTTTCTCAGGATCCACATAAGAGTGAAACCATATGGTATCTGTCTTTCTCTGTATGGCTTATATCACTTAGCATCACACTCTCCAGTTCCATCCACGTTGCTACAAAGGGCCATATTTCATTCTTTCTCATTGCCACGTAGTACTCCATTGTGTATATGAACCACAATTTTTTTATCCATTCATCAGTTGATGGACATTTAGGCTCTTTCTATAATTTGGCTATTGTTGAGAGTGCTGCTATAAACATTGGGGCACAAGTGCCCTTATGCATCAGTACTCCTGTATCCCTTGGGTAAATTCCTAGCATTGCTATTGCTGGGTCATAGGGTAGGTCTATTTTTAATTTTCTGAGGAACCTCCACACTGTTTTCCAGAGTGGCTGCACCAATTTGCATTCCCACCAACAGTGCAAGAGGGTTCCCGGTTCTCCACATCCTCGCCAGTATCTATAGTCTCCTGATTTGTTCATTTTGGCCACTCTGACTGGCGTGAGATGATATCTGAGTGTGGTTTTGATTTGTATTTCCCTGATGAGGAGCGACGTTGAGCATCTTTTCATGTGCCTGTTGGCCATCCGGATGTCTTCTTTAGAGAAGTATCTATTCATGTTTTCTGCCCATTTCTTCACTGGGTTATTTGTTTTTCGGGTGTGGAGTTTGGTGAGCTCTTTATAGATTTTGGATACTAGCCCTTTGTCCAATATGTCATTTGCAAATATCTTTTCCCATTCCGTTGGTTGCCTTTTAGTTTTGTTGGTTGTTTCCTTTGCTGTGCAGAAGCTTTTTATCTTCATAAGGTCCCAGTAGTTCATTTTTGCTTTCAATTCCCTTGCCTTTGGGGATGTGTTGAGTAAGAGATTGCTACGGCTGAGGTCAGAGAGGTCTTTTCCTGCTTTCTCCTCTAAGGTTTTGATGGTTTCCTGTCTCACCTTCAGGTCCTTTATCCATTTTGAGTTTATTTTTGTGACTGGTGTGAGAAAGTGGTCTAGTTTCAACCTTCTGCATGTTGCTGTCCAGTTCTCCCAGCACCATTTGTTAAAGAGACTGTCTTTTTTCCATTGGATGTTCTTTCCTGCTTTGTCAAAGATGAGTTGGCCATACGTTTGTGGGTCTAGTTCTGGGGTTTCTATTCTATTCCATTGGTCTATGTGTCTGTTTTTGTGCCAATACCATGCTGTCTTGATGATGACAGCTTTGTAGTAGAGGCTAAAGTCTGAGATTGTGATGCCTCCTGCTTTGGTCTCTTCTTCAAAATTCCTTTGGCTATTCGGGGCCTTTTGTGGTTCCATATGAATTTTAGGATTGCTTGTTCTAGTTTCGAGAAGAATGCTTGTGCAATTTTGATTGGGATTGCATTGAATGTGTAGATAGCTTTGGGTTCACTCCTTCAAATTTGAATAGCCTTGCCAGGTAGGGTATTCTTGATTGTAGGTTTTTTTCCTTTCAGCCCTTTGAATATATCATGCTATTCCCTTCTTATTTGCAAATTTTCTGCTGAAAAATCAGCTGTCAGCCTTGTAAACTTTCTTATGTAGGTACCTTTTTGTTTTGCTCTTATTGCTTTTAAGATTCTGTATTTTAACATTATAACAGTGTAATTCTAATGTGCCATGATGTGAGCCTCCTTGAGTTCATCTGGACCTCTTTGCTTCTTGGACTTGGATGTCTCTTTCCCTTCCCAGGTTATGAAGTTTTCAGGAATTATCTCTCTCTTCTTCTGGGACCTCTATAATGCAAATGTTTGTTTCCTTGATACTCTTCAAGAGATCTCTTAATCTATCATCATCTTGAAAATTTTCTCTGTTTGCTGTTCAGCTTGTGTACTTTCCATCACCATGACTTCCAGATCACTGATATGTTCTTTATCTTCTAATTTGTTGATTCCCTCTAGTATGTTTATTTCAGTTGTTGCATTCTTCCATTCTGACAAGTTCTTTTTAATATTTTCTAACTTTTTATTTAGGTTCTCGCTGAATTTTCCCAGTCTTTTCTCCAGTCCAGTGAATATTTTTATGAACATTAGTTTAAATTCTTTATCAGCCATATTGCTTATTTGTTTCATTTTTTTTGTGTGTGTGTGTGAGGCTTTTTTTCTTGTCCTTTCTTTTGGAGCATATTTCTTTGTTTTCTCATTTTGCTTGACTTTTTGTTTTTATGGGTTAAGCAAAATGGCTTCTTCTAAAGTTAAAGGAGTAATCTTGTGTTTGGTATCCCCTATGCAGGCTGTGTATGCTTTGTGACTTTTGGTGGCTAGCTGCAGATGTGGCTGTGTATACTAGTTACTCTTTTAAACCATGGCTTTTAATATAAAGAATAATAAATTAAAAAAGGAAGAAAGAAAATAATAAAAGAAAAGAAAAAAGGAAAAGTAAAAAAGAAAAAAAAATGAAAAAAAAACAAAAAGAAAAAGGCAAGACACAATTTAAAAATAAAAAAAATAATTAAATAACAACAACAACAACAACAATAACAACACAAAACCACAGCTTATTTTCTGTTACCAACACCACAGGATGGCTGGATGGGCTTATGGACCCTGTGCTGTGAGTTCATAAGTTCCTTGTGAGCCCAATCCAGCTCAGGTCTTAGGCTTTTAAGGTGGAGGGAGAGAGAATATTCCCATGTTCTCTGGGCCATTTTAAACTTTGGCTGCTACGCTCTTTTAAACTTTGGCTTATTTTTCTGTGCCCAAATGCAGCTGGGGCTGGTGTGGGCTTATGGACCTGAGCTCTCTGAAGTCACAAGCTCACTGGAAAGGTGGGATCCACCATTATAGTGTCTGGGCCCCATTCTATTCTAGGCTTTTAAGGTATTGTTCTCCAAGTCCCTCTGACCTAGAGAGCTTTTTTGCAGCTCTTCGTCCACTTGGGAGCATTTTAGGGTTGTCTCTTTTATATGCTAGTTGGTCTTTTAAGCCATAGCTTTTTTTCTTGTGCTCAAGGACAGAGGGATCTGTTCCCAGGTCCACAGTACCATTCTTCCCACTGCCATTCACAGCATTGGTGGTGGGGGTTCTCTTTATTACCCTGTCTATGTATTTCTTGCTGTTTTCTCTATCCTTTCTTGTTTAGTAGCTGTTCAGTCAGCCTTTAGTTCTTCTTCAGGAGGAATTGTTCTATTGGGTGTAGGTTTGGTCTGTTCAATACAGCAAGTTGCCATCTTGAAGCAGAACCCCCTTCTTGAAGTGATTTTAGCATGACTTTTCTTTTTCTTTTTTTAATGACATTTGAGATATAAATTGCATACATAAATATTACTTTTTGAAGTGCATAATTCATGGCTTTCTTTAGTAATTCATAGGGTTTAAAAACCATCACAAGTATTGATTTTTTAAAACATTTTCATCATCTCCTAAAGAAACCTATAGTGGTTAGCAGTTACTCTTACTTTTCATTTCCCTTCTCCTTCATCACTGGCAACCATTTCAGTTTCCTTTCTCTATGAATTTGTCTATTCTGAGCATTTCATGTAAATGGAATCATATACAGTCGTTTGTGACTAGCTTTCTTCACTTAGCATAATGCTTTCAAGGTTCATCCATGATGTGGCATGTATATTAGTATTTCATTCTTGCCAAAGGATATTCCATGTATGGATATGCCACATTTCATTTATTTTTCAGTTGATGAACATTTAAGTTATTTCCACTTTTTGGTAATTGTAAATACTGTGGCAATGAACATTATTATGCAAGTTTAAGTATAGACATATTTTTATTTCTCTTGACTATATAAACACCAAGGGGTGGAATCAGCAGGTAAAATGTTAGCTTTATATTTAATATTTTGAAAAATTACTGAAATGTTTTCCAGTGTAGTTGCACTGTTTTACATATCTACCACCAATTTATAAGTGTTCCAACTTCTACACATTCTCCCCCAAGATGTTTTATTATCTCTTTTTATGATTTTTGCCATTCTAGTGGGTGTAAAGTAGTATCACACTGTGGTTTTGATTTGCATTTCCCTAAAGGATAATGCTATTTTTAAACATCATCTCATGTACTTTTTGACCACTTCTCTATCTTTTTTGGAGAGATGCCTATTTGAGTCATTCGCTCATTATTTCCTTGAGTTGTATTTTGATTACTGAGTTGTGGGAATTTTTTATATTCTGGATAATAGAGCCTTATCAGACATATAATTTGCAAGTACCTCAATTCTATGAGTTGTCTTTTCACTTTCTCGATGGGTGCTTAGAGCATAAAAGGTTTTAGTTTTGATAAAGTCCAATATATGTGTGTGTGTGTGTGTGTGTGTGTGTGTGTGTGTGTATATTTAACACTTGTGCTTCTAGTGTTACAGCTAATAACACCTTGCTTAATCCAAGGTCATGGAGATTTACTTCTTGGTTTACTTTCTTCTCCTCCTCCTCCGTCTCCTCCTCCGTCTCCTCCTCCGTCTCCTCCTCCGTCTCCTCCTCCGTCTCCTCCTCCGTCTCCTCCTCCGTCTCCTCCTCCGTCTCCTCCTCCGTCTCCTCCTCCGTCTCCTCCTCCGTCTCCTCCTCCGTCTCCTCCTCCGTCTCCTCCTCCGTCTTCGTCGTCTTCGTCATCGTCGTGTTCTTCTTTTTAATTTAAATTTAAGTTACTTAACATACAGTGTAGTCTTGGCTTTAGGAGTAGAACCCATTGATTCATCTCTTACATTTGACACCCAGTGCTCAATCCCAAAAAATGCCCTCTTTAATGTCCATCACCCATTTAGCCCATCCCTCGACCCACCACCCAACTCTCCTCTAGTAACTCTCAGTTCTCTGTATTTAAGAATCTCTTATGGTTAAGTCAGAGAAAGACAGATATCATATGACTTCACTTATATGTGGAATTTGAGAAACACAATGGATGAACATATGGTAAGGGAAGGAAAAATAATATAAAAACTGAGAAAGAGGTAAACCGTAAGAGACTTTACATTTTCTTCTTAGGGTTTTATGGCTTTAACTCATACATTTAGGTACAAGATCAATTTTGAGTTAATTTTATGAGATAGGGATCTAAATTCATTCTTTTGCATATGTATGTCTAATGATCTTACCTGCAACTGGCAAGATTTCATTTTTGATTGTCAAGTAATATTCCATTGTGTGTGTGTGTGTGTGTGTGTGTATACATATATACATATGTATATATATGTATATATATGTATATATATATACACACACACACACACACACACTACATCTTCTTTATCCATTTGTCAGTCAATGGACATTTGGCCTCTTTCCATAATTTGGCTATTGTTGATAGTGCTGTTATAAACATTCGGACACAAGTGCCCCTTTGAATCAGCATTTTTGTACCTTTTGGATAAACACAATTGTAGGGTAGCTTTATTTAAAAATTTTTAAGGAACATCATACTGTTTTCCAGATGGCTGCACCAGTTTGCATTCCTACTAACAGTGTAAAAGTGTTGCCCTTATTTTGCATCCTTGCCAACATCTGTTGTTTCCTGAGTTGTTAATTTTACCCTATCTGACAGGTGTGGGGTGGTATCTCACAATGGTTTTGAATTGAATTTCCCTGAGGATGAGTGATGTTGAGCATCTTTTCATGTTTCTGTTGGCAATCTGGATATCTTCGTTGGAAAAGTGTTTGTTCATGTCTTTTGCCCATTTCTTCACTGGATTATTTATTTTTTTGGGTGTTGAGTTTGACAAGAACTTTATGTTTTTGATTTTAGCCATTTTGACAGATGTGAGGTAATACCTCATGGTAGTTTTGATTTCCACTTCTCTGTAGGTGACTATGAACATCTTGTGTGTCTGTTGGGCATTGGTATGTCTTCTGTGGAGAAATGTCTGTTCATGTCTTCTGCCTATTTTTCAATTGGATTATTTGTTTTTGGATCTTGAGTTTCATAACTTCTTAATATATCTTGCAGACCAACCTTTTATTGGCTATGTCATTTTCAAATATCTCTCCTCTCCCCTAGGTTGCCTTTTAGTGTTATTGCTTCTCTTGCTGTGCAGAAGCTTTATTTTTTTGTAGTCCCAATAGTTTATTTTTGCTTTTATTTCCCTTGCCTCATGAGAAATAACTAGAAAAATGTTGCTTTGGCTAATGTCAAAGAAATTGCTGCCTAAATTCTCTTTTAGAATTTTTATTGTTTCAGGTCTCACATTTAGGTCTTTAATCCATTTTGAATTTATTTTTTCATATGGTATAAGAAACTGGTCCAATTTAATTCTTTTGCATTTAGCTGTCCAGTTTTCCCAACACCATTTGTTGAAGACACTGTCTTTTTCCCATTGCATATTCTTTCCTGCTTTGTCAAAGATTAATTGACCATATGATTGTGGGTTTCTCTCTGGGTTTTCTATTTGTTCTATTGACCTATGTGTCTGTTTTTGTGCCAATACCATACAATTTTGATTACTATAGCTTTGTAATAAAAAGTCCAGAATTGTGATGCATCCAGCTTTTCCTTTCCTTTCCTTTCCAAGGTTGCTTTGGCTATCCAGAGTCTTTTGTGATTCCATACAAATAATAGAGTTGCTTGTTCTATTTCTTTGAAAAATGCTCTTGGTATTTAATGCTATTAGATTGCATTAAAACTGTAGGTTTATTTGGGTAGTATAGACATTGTAACAATATTTGTTCCAATTCATGAGCATGAAATGTCTTTCCATTTCTTTGTGTTGTCTTCAATTTTTTTTTTTAATCAGTGTTTTATAGTTTTCAGAGAACAGGTCTTTCACCTTTGACTACATTTATTCCTAGGTATCTTATTGTTTTGGGTGACATTGTAAGGGGGGATTATTTTCTTAAGCTCTCTTTATGCTGCTTTATTATTGGTGTATAGATATGCAACAGATTTCTGTACATTGGTTTTGTATCCTGCAACTTTACTGAATTTGATCAGTTATGTCAATTTTTTTGGTGGAGTCTTTTAGGTTTTCTCTATATAGTATCATGTCATCTGAAAATAGTGAAAGTTTTAGTTCCTCCTTACCAATTTGGAGTCTTTTTTTGTTGTTATCTCATTTCTAGATTTCCAGTATTATGTTGAATAAAAGTAGTGAGAGTGAACATTCTTACCTTATTCCTGACATTAGGGAAAAAACTCTGTTTTTTCCCCATTATGGATGATGTTATCTGTGAGTTTTTTATATGTGGGCTTTATTATGTTGAATTATATACTCTCTAATCCTGTTTGTTAATGATTTTGTCATCAATGGATGTTGTACTTTCTCAAATGCTTTTTCTGCATCTATTGAAATAATAGTATGGTTCTTATCCTTTGTTTTATTGATGTTATGTGTCATGTTGATTAATTTGTGAATAGTGAACCACCCTTTCAACCCAGGAATAAATCCCATTTGATTATGTGAATCATTTTTTTTTTTTTTTTTTTTTTTTTTTTTTTTTTTTTTTAACATTTATTTATTTTTGGGACAGAGAGAGACAGAGCATGAACGGGGGAGGGGCAGAGAGAGAGGGAGACACAGAATCGGAAACAGGCTCCAGGCTCCGAGCCATCAGCCCAGAGCCTGACGCGGGGCTCGAACTCCCGGACCGCGAGATCGTGACCTGGCTGAAGTCGGACGCTTAACCGACTGCGCCACCCAGGCGCCCCGTGAATCATTTTTTAACGTATTGTTGGATTTTGTTTGCTAACATTTTCTTGAAGATTTTTGCATCTGTGTTCATAAGGCATATTGGCCTATAGTTGTCTTTTTTAGTGGTGTCTTTATCTGGTTTTTGTAGCAGGGTAATGCTGGTTTTGTAGAATGAGCTTGGGAGTTTTCCTTTTTCTATTTTTAGGAATAATTTGAGGAGAATAGGTATCAATTCATCTTTAAATGTTTAGTAGAATTTACCATGAAGCCATATTGTACTTGACTTTTGTTTGTTGGGAGTTATTTGATTTGTTTACTGATTCAATTTCCTTGCTGATAATTGATCTGTTCAAATTTACTATTCTTATTTTAGTTTTGGTAGTTTATGTTTCTAGGAATTTATCCATCTCTTCTAAGTTGTCCAATTTGTGGACATAGTTTTTCTTAATATTCCCTTATAATTTTATTTCTGTGGTGTTGTTTTTTCTCCTCTCTCATTTGTAATTTTATTTGAGTTCTTTCTGGTTTTTGGTTTTTTTTTTTTTTTGTATGTCTGGATAGATTTATCAGTTTTATTAATTTTTTCAAAGAACCAGTTAATGTTTTAATTGATATGTTATTTTGTGTTTTTGGTTTCTATATCACTTATTTCTGCTCTAATATTTAGTATTTCTCTGTCTCTGTCTCTCTCTGTCTATTGGCTTTAGTATTCATTTGTTGTTCTTTTTCTAGATCCTTAAGTGTAAGTTTAGATTATTTATTTGAAAATTTTCTTCCTTATTGAAGCAGGCCTACTTTGCTATGAACTTCCCTTTTAGAACTCCCTTGTCTGCATCCCAAGTGTTTTGAACCATTGTGTTTTCATTTTCATTTGCTTCTGTGTCCTTTTTATCTTTTTTTATTTCCTGGTCAACCCATACAATGTTTAGTAGCATATTAATTAATTCCATGTGTTTGTGGTCTCTCCAGATTTTTTCTTGTGGTTGAATTCTAGTTTCATAGAATTGTGGTCAGAAAAGATGCGGTCTCTCCAGATTTTTTCTTGTGGTTGACTTCTAGTTTCATAGAATTGTGGTCAGAAAAGATGCATGTTATGATTTTGATCTTCTTAAATTTGTTGAGGCTGTTTTTTTTTGCCTAATGTGTGATCTATTCCGAAGAATATCCCATGTGGACTTGAAAAGGATGTATATTCTGCTGTTTTAAAAGGGAATGTTCTGAATATATCTGTTAAATCTTCTGTTCTAGTGTATAATTCAAAGCTATTGCTTACTTGTAAAATCTATTTAGATGATCTATTGATATAGGTACAGCATTAAAGTCACCTACTATTAATATATTACTATCAATTAGTTACATTATGTTTATTACTAGTTGCTTTATGTATTTGAGTGCTCTCATGTTGGGTGCATAAATATTTACAATCATTATATCTTCTTGTTGGATCGTCTCCTTTATTATTATATAACGTCTTTTTTGTCTCTTGTTACACTGTTTTCAATGTAAGTTTTGTCCAATGTAAGTATTGTTACTCCAAGGTTTTTTTTGACATCCATTTTCATGGTAGATGTTTTGTTGTCCCCTCACTTTCAATCTGCAGTTGTCTTTAGGTCTAAAATGAGTCTCTTGTAGGCAGCATATAGACGGATCTTGTTTTTTTTTTTTTTTAATCTATTCTTATCACCTTGTGTCTTTTGATTGGATCATTTAGTCCATTTACTTCAAAGTAATTATTGATATATATGTATTTATTGTCATTTTATTATTTGTTTTGTGACTGTTTCTGAATATTTTTCCTGATCCTTCCTTTCTTTCATGGTTTGCTGGTTTTCTTTAGTGATATGTTTGGATTTCCTTCTCTTTATTCTTGCATATTTATTAGTGTCTTTTTATATATGGTCACCATTAGATTTGCATATAACCTTTTCTGCATATAATAGAAGTTGATGATCATTTAAGTTTGAACTCATTCTTACTTTTATCCTTCTCATGTTTTAGGTAAATGTTTTATTTTACATTCTTTTATTTTCTTAGTTCCTTGACTGATTTTTTAAATAGAAATATTAATTTTTATTTCTTTTGCTTTTACTGCCTTCATACTGTCACTTTTAGTCTTTTCTTTCCGTTTAAAGAGTCCCTTTTACTATGTCTTGCAGGGCTGGTTTAGTGGTCATGAACTCCTTTAGTTTTGCTTACCCGGTAAACTATCTCTCCTTCTATTGTGAATGATAACTTTGCTGGATAGAATATTCTTGGCTGCAGATTTTTGCCATTCAGCACTTTGAATGTATCATGCCACTCCCCTCTAGCTTGCAACGTTTTTGCTGAAAAAATCCCTCCTAGCCTTATGGGTTTTCCCTTGTAAGTAGCTATCTTCTTTTGTCTTCCTGCTTTAATTTTTTAATATTATGTTATGCCATTTTAATTACAATGTTTCTTGCTGTGTATCTGCTTTTGTTGATTTTGATGGGAGTTCTCTGTGCCTTCCTTGATATGGGTATCTCTGTTTCCTTTCCCAATTTAGGGAAGTTTTCAGCTATTATTTCTTTAAATATATTTTTTTTGCCTCTTTTTCTCTTTCTTCTTCCGAGACTCCCACAATATGAATGTTATTATGTTGAAAGGAGTAACTGAGTTCCCTATGGTTATTCTCTTTTTGCATAATTCTTTTCTCTTGTTCAGCTTGATTACATTTCTGTCTTTTAGGTCACTAATTCATTCCTATGCTTCTTCTATCCTGCTGTTCATTCTATTAAGCATGTTTCCCATTTTGTATATTATACTGTTTATCTCTGCTCTTATTCCTTATCTCTGTGTTAAGGGTCTCATTCATGTCTTCCATTCTTTTCTCAAGTCCATTGAGTATCTTCATGATCTCCATTTTAAATTCCCTATCAGGCATGTTGTTTATATTTGTTTCACTTAGGTCTCTGTCCATGGCCTTTTCCTGTTCTTTCATTAGGGATAAATTTCTGTGTCTTCCAATTTTGTCTGTGTCTCTGTTCCTGTGTGTGTGTGTGTGTGTGTGTGTGTGTGTGTGTGTGTGTGACAAGTCAGCTGCCTCTCCTATTCATGAAGGTAATGGCCTTATGAAGAAGAGGTCCTGTAGTGCCCTGCCATATGGTATCCCCCTATTTCCCAGGTGCTGGCGCTTCCATCCGTTTCTCCAATGTGCTGCTTGTGCTCTGCTGTTTTGTCTTGGCCATTTATCTTTCAGGCCATTAATATGAAGAGGCTCTTGTTGCCTATTGTGGGCAGTGTTTGGTCCCTGACCTAAAAGTGGCTTGTTTTAATTAGGTGTGCTCTGGTCTGTTTGTGAAATGAGACCTGTCACCACTGCTGCTGGAACCAAGAGTCTGCAAAAATCCTGTGTCAGCAGATGCAGTGTGAACAGGAATTTGGGTCAGTTTTCTGGGGGAGGGAGCCTCTTGTGCTGGTACTGAGGCACTTGTGACTCAGAGGGGCAGTTCCCCCAGAGGCTGAGGGGGGCAGGGCTTAGTGTAAGCAAGTTAGTCAGTGCTACACTAGTTGCCACAAAGGCTCTATGCTTTTTCTGAGGAGTGGGAGAGAGAAATGATGCCAGTCTGTTCCTGGAAGAGTCTCTCTGTGAATGTTACCTCTCTGTAATGCACTCTGAGATGAGCAAATTATCTTCCCACTGTGTGCCCCAGGTGTTCTTCAGATCACTTTTTCTGTGCTGTGTGTCCACGGGATTTTTTTCTGCCTTCTCTACAAGAGCAGCATGATGCCCTCAGGACTCTGTCTCAGCCAAGCCTAGTGACCTTGAAAACGACATGCTTTAAGCCCTGCTATTTGCCAGAACTCATCAAATTTGGCACCTCTCACTTATAAGCCAGTTACTATGGGAATTCATTTTCTGCATGCACTCCCCTGTGTGTTAATCTGTCTCTTACCCTTCTCCCAACCAACACTCCTTTCTTCCCACTGCAATGGCCATAATCCATTTCTCTCCCAAGACATGTCTCTATACTTCCTACCTTCTTTGATGTGCCTCTTTTCTACCTTTAGTTGTGCAATTTGTTCTTCCAGTTTTAGGTCATTTTCTGGGTATTTAGGTTGATTTGATAGTTATCTAGTTATATTTGTGGGACAACGTGAGCCTAGGGTCCTTCTACTCTGACACCATTTTTTAACTATTCCACTGAAAATTTTTAAATTGACTTGCTATTTGTATAACATGTGCCCCTTCTAAGATGTATGAAAACTTACATTAGTGCTTGAAAATGGTACAATCAGGAGGCAACAGTTTAATTTTACAAATATAGAGCTTTAATTGTTTGTGGGTTAGATGTGTCCAATGGGAATGGGCCTTTGAGCACCCTGAGACGCACTATAGGGCTGTAGGGTATGTAGTGGGACTGCTGAATTATCAAGAGTTATATTCTTGATTTTAATAATTTGAATCTTCTGTTTTCCTTTGATAAATTTAGTTAAGGGTTTGCACACTTCCTTGAACTTCCTAAAATTTCTGTTTTTTTAATTTTGTTTTTATTTTTATTTTTTAAATGTTTGTTAATTTTGAGAGAGAGAGAGAGAAATCAGTAAACTGATTCAAAAGATCCTGCAATCTTTTGCAATGAGGATTCTTTGAGGCACAGAACACAAAAGGTGATTTGAGTGACTATGTTCTTGGTTTGTTATAAAGATGACAAATAATTAGTATATTCTAAATGGATAGAACTAAATTCATCACATCATTGAATGCCTTGGGGCTTTAAGATTTAATTTGCTCAATAAATATCAATTCCAACTGAGTAACTAAACTGATTTTCCCTCTATTTTGTTATTTTTTTACATTTTTATTGAAGTATAATTAACATACAATGTTATATTCATTTCAGGTGTATAATACAATCGTTCAACATTTCTGTGCATTACTCCATGCTCATTACAATAAGTGTACTCTTAATCCTTTTTATCCATTTCACCCATCACCCCACCCACCTCCCCTTTGGCAACCACCAATTTGTTCTCTGTATTTAAGAGTCTGGTTTTTTTTGTTTGTTTGTTTCTTTTTTTTTCTATTTGTTAAACTCTGTGTATGAGGGAAATCATATAGTATTTGTATTTCTCTGTCTGACTTATTTTACTTAGCATAATACATTGTAGGTCCATATATGTGGTTGCAAATGCCAATATTTCATTCTTATTTACAGCTTAGTAATATTCCAGTGTGTGTGTGTGTGTGTGTGTGTGTGTGTGTGTGTGTTTGTGTATACACACAACCAGACACTTAAATACAGAAAACAAATTGGTGGTTGCCAAATGGGAGGTAGCTAGGGGGATGGGTGAAATGGATAAAGAGGATTAAAAGTACACTTACTGTAATGAGCACTGAGTATCATATAGAAATGTGAAGCATTGTATTGTACACCTGAAATGAATATAATATGGTATATATATGTATATACATACACACACATATACCCATATATAAGTATACATATGTACCACACCTTCTTTATCCATTCTTCTATCAATGGACACTTGGATTGCTTCCCTATCTTGGCTATTTTAATAATGCTACTATAAACATAGCAGTGCATGTATCCCTTTGAATTAGTGTTGTTGTTTTCTTTGGGTAAATACTCAGTAGTAGAATTACTGAACCATGTGGTAATTCTATTTTTAATTTTTTGAGGAACCACCATACTGTTTTTCACAGTGACTGTACTAGCTTGCCTTCCCACCAACAGTGCATGAGAGTTTCTTTTTCTCTGCATTCTCACCAACACTTTTTATTTCCTACCTTACCTTTTTGATTCCAGCCATTTTGACAGGTATAAGGTGACATTTAATTATGGTTTTGATTTACATTTCCCTGATGATTAGTGAAGAGCATCTGTTTGGTCTCTTATATGTATTCTTTGGAAAAAATATCTTTTCAGGTCTTCTGCCCATTTTTAAATTGGATGAGTAGTAGTAGTAGTATTAAGTTGTATACTTTTTAAAAATATATGTATATTAGGTATTAACCCCTTATTGGGTAGATCATTTGCAAATATATTTTTTTCCACTCAGTGGGTTACCTTTTTTTTTTTGTATTAATGGTTTCCTTTGCTGTGCAAAAACTTTTTATTTTGGTATCGTCCTAACAGTTTATTTTACCTTTGTTTCCCTTGCATGAGGAGACATATATAGACAAATAATCCTATGGTTGATGTCAGTGAAATTGTTGCTTATGTTTTCTTCTAGGAGTTTTATGGTTTGAAGTCCACATTTAGGTCTTTAATTCATTTTTAACTTATTTTATGGTTTAATAAGGTAGTCCAGTTTTATTCTTTTGCATTTAACAGTCTGCTTTTCCCAGCACCATTTATCAAAGAGACTGTGGCCCATTGTATATTGTTGTCTAATTGGCTGTATAAATGAGCATTTATTTCTGGACTTTCTACTCTGTTCCATTGATATATCTTTGTGCCAGCACCATACTGTTTTGATTACCATAGCTTTGTAGTACATCTTAAAATATGATATTATGACACTTCAATTTATTCTTCCTTCTCAGGATTGTTTTGGCTAGCCAGGATGTTTTGTGGTTCCATACAAAGTTTT
The DNA here is from genome assembly GCF_028749965.1 of Puma concolor. NCBI lineage: Eukaryota > Metazoa > Chordata > Mammalia > Carnivora > Felidae > Puma > Puma concolor. Next base: position 47,815,791 of record NC_141671.1, on the reverse strand, counting down.
CATATTATTTGTTCCTGTTCTGTGAAAAATGTTGTTGGTATTCTGTTAAAGAGTGCATTAATTGGGGGAGGCACCTGGGTGGCTCAGTCGCTTAAGCATCTGACCTCACCTCAGGTCATGATCTCACGGCTAGTGAGTTCGAGCCCCTCATTGGGCTCTGTGCTCAGAGCCTGGAGCCTACTTCCCATTCTGTGTCTCCCTCTCTCTGCCCCTCCCCCACTCACGCTCTGTCTCTTTCTCTCAAAAATAAAGTTAAAAAAATTTTTTTAAAAACTGCATTAATTGGTAGATTGCTTTGGGTAGTATGCTGTTTAAAAAATATTTGTTGTTCCAATCCATAAGCATGGAATATATTTCCATTTATTCATGTTTTCTTCAATTTTTTTCATCATTGTTTTATAGTTTTCAAAGTACAGATCTTTTACCTTCTTGTTAGCTTTATTCCCAGGTATTTTATTCTTTTTGGTTCAATTGTCAGTGGGATTGTTTTCTTGACTTATCTTTCTGTTACTTCACTATTAGTGTATAAAATGCAACCTATTTCTGCATACCAAACTCATTTTTTAAACTAACTTTCCAGGTTCGTTAGTTTACATTTTTTTCCCTCCATGAGGCAGTGTCACATGATATGTAATGTCTCAAATTTGACTATTGAATATCAAATCAGGCCACATTACTTACGAACTGGGTGACCTTTACAAATTAACTTATCTGCCCCTCAGTTTCCTATTCTGAGAAACATAGGTAGTCACAACACTTAACTCATAGGGCTGTTGTGTAGAAGAAACAAATAGGTGATTAGAAAAGTTCCTAGCAGATGGTAAGAAAAGAAGTTGCTGCTATTGCTGTTGTTAGCATTCCCCTCCCTGCCCCTTCCTTCTCCTCCTCCTTTTTCTTCTTCCTCTCTCCTTCTCCCCACTTACCTCCTTTTCTTTTTTTTCTTCTTAAATATGTACTATTTTATTTTTAATATAGACAATTTTGGTTAATAAAAGTATCTATCTTTACACTGAATTTTTAGCTTTATTTGCTAATATATAGTATGTATAATATATAATATATATAAATTATTCTTTCTCATGTAATTTAACAGTTATTAAAGTTCCAGTTAAAGCTTCAAGCACCCAGTTAGATAGAATTGAAGAGTCTTAAAGAATTCCTGTGGCCTTGATTTACTATATAGAAATGAGTATTCCATATTTGTTTGCACTATATAATCATTCATTAGAGAAGGGAGAAGGGTCACAGTATTTTGGGTTGGACTGTAGGAACTTTGGGTTTATATTCTATAAATACTTATGAATCCTGAATCTCTCAAGACCTAGCATAAGTGGTAGACATTGGCATACAGAGCGGAGGGATCTATTTCTAACTAGCTTTTGACCCTAAAAATAAATCAGAATTTATTTGCAGCATTGAGAATTAATATTTAAATTGGTAGAATTAAAAAAAATTAAGCTTACACCCAGTATTGCCCTCCCAATAATTACACTAATAAATAATTAAAATATTATTTTTTGCAACATGCCTTATAATGTGAAAATAGAAACAATGTAAAGACTTAATAAAAGAAACTATTTCACTTATATTTTGGAAGAAAGTAGCAATAAGGATAAGTATTGAATAAAAGAATAAATGCACATCAACTAAAGCAATTTTCTTCTATGCTGTGGATCAGAAACACAAATTTCATTAGTTTCAAAATAAAATTGAGCTAGCAATTCCCATGTGAAGTTTGTGGGATGTTTTTATCTGCGATCCTCCCTTATTGCAATATCTGAATCATAGCTCAATTCCTGTCTATAGGATAAAATACTTACCTAAAGAAATCCCTTCTATACATTATCCAGCAGGCACATGCTGAGACACCTGAGGACACAGCATAAATGGAAGTTTTGGAAATCTTACACTTCTGGTCTTAAACCACTCAGTGAAACTTGGTGTTATACCCCATTCCTGGTGAATATCACACATCAGTGACATACTTCCTCTAACACTCAGAGGAATACAGACTTGGGAGAGGATATTAGAGCTAACTGAATTTATTCTTTTACTAATAAAATATTCCTTGAATGTATCCAGAGAGGGCACTTAAATCTGGTTATTCAAATTTGTCTTGCTAGATTATTTCAGAATTCCTTTTTCTAATTTGTTTTAACAACTCATAACCCAGTCAGTAAGTTATCATGTATTCCTAACCTAGCTCTTACTGATGTAAAAGTCATTTGTGTTCTATTATAAATTTAGGAGTACATTTGTATCACATTCATTAGGAGAATATTAGGATGTTTAAATATCCTGTTCCAGTTACTCTTGCTGCATAACAAAGCAACCAAAAATTAGCAGTTTAAGACAGCTGTTTTTGTCAGGCTCACAGATTCTGAGGCAAGAAGAATCAAACAGAGCAAACCAAAGTTTGCCCATTCCTGCTCTACAGTGATGAGGATCTCCATTTGAGAGATGTGAAGGTGGGGCTTATTCAGCAGCTAGATGATAAGATGATCTGAAGGCTCACTCACATGTCTGGCAAGGATAGGATGACTCAAAGGATAGTAATGCTGACCAGGACACTCACACAAGTGTATGTGGCTTCCTCACAGTATGGTAGCCTCTGGAGCGCCCATGGGGGTTATGATTCCAAGATAAAGTGGACAAAGAAGAGGCCACTTTCCTTTTAGGACCTAGTTTCATAAATCACATTATCATTTCCACCTTACTCAAGGTAGCTACAAGACTGCTCCGATTCAAGAAGATAGGGCCCTACTTCCCCATTTTGATAGGGCTGGGTCAAAGTCACATTGTAAAGAAACATATGAGATGGAAATGTTGTGGGTTTTTTTGGAAAAGACCATCTGCTACACATCTTAAGAGTGTGAAATAGATTGCAGAGATACACAAGTGCACTTACTTTTTTCTTTATTTCAAATTATATTTTTTCATAAAGAACTACAGGAATATACAATAAAGTATGGTCTTCTAAAACATATTAATATTCCCCTTATCTTCTAGTTCTACAAAACCTCCCAAAAATGGAGTGAATTAAAGAAAATTTCTATGAAGCCCAGATATATAAAATGTGGAAGTTCATTCTACTTTACCTAAATTCCAATTACTATGCAATTTAAAACATTGGGGGTAAAATTAACATAATCATACCCAATAGTAATATCCAACTAACAAAGACTTTCATATTTCTCATTTCAGATTGATGACAGCCCTCAGAATTAAATATTATCATTAGAATTTTACCAATGATGAATTACCAATAAAGAATTGCCATTTTACTGATAAAGAAACTTTTAGAGATGTTGTGTGAGTTCTTACATGGGAAAGCCAAATTTTATTTCCCAGCTACTCATATCTCGGGTCCAGAAAAAAACATTTTCTACGTTGAATTTCATTTGCTAAATTTTCTTCTTAGTTTACAGGGCTTCTGTTGGCCATTTATATTTTTCTAATACTCTGCAGTAGTGTTACACTTTATAATAGAATTTATTGACAGAAATCTCTGATTATATCATCAGAGTAAAAAAAATGGGAAAATACCACCTGTTCATTACTTGCAGTGTATCCAGCACTGATCAAAATGTCTTTACATATATTATTGCAGGCCTCAAAATTATGTCAGAAAATAGGGATTATTATGTTATTTTTATGGACGAGGAAACTGAAACTAAGTGTCAAGGACTTTGGGGTAGAATATTAGAGTTTCTGTCTCAATGGTCCAAGTTTGATCTTTTTAGCATGGCATATTCAGGTGAGTCCAAATCATGTAAACATTATCCTAGAAATAGAATTTAAAAGAATTTTCACCTAAGGAATTCAGAATGTTAAAAGTAAACTACAAATTTACTGGATAATTTATAATTATCTTTACATAAAAAAATGGAAAGACTGATTAATTATTGACATCTCTTGAGATTTTGATTTTTGAATAAATTTTTAAAATATCTCTGGATATTATTTTTTTCCTATATAAGCTGACAGGATATTCTGTAATCAACTTACTACTTTGCAAATTCTTGTTAAGCCTTTGGTTTTTGTGTCTGAGTTCATAGACAACCTTACTATGAAGACAGCTCTTATTCTGGACATTTGTTAGAATATTTTCTTATGTTTTTTTCTTTTTCTTTTTCTTTTTCTTGTTTTTTTTTTTTTCATTTAGCTTTTTTTTTTTTAATTGGTAAATTCACTGTTTATTTATTTCTTTTTTTTATTTATATATGAAATTTATTGTCAAATTGGTTTCCATACAACACCCAGTGCTCATCCCAAAAGGTGCCCTCCTCAGTACCCATCACCCACCCTCTCCTCCCTCTCACCCCCCATCAACCCTTAGTTTGTTCTCAGTTCTCAACAGTCTCTTATGCTTTGGCTCTCTCCCATTCTAACCTCTTTTTTTTTTTTTTTTGTTCCCCTCCCCCATGGGTTTCTCTTAAGTTTCTCAGGATCCACATAAGAGTGAAACCATATGGTATCTGTCTTTCTCTGTATGGCTTATTTCACTTAGCATCACACTCTCCAGTTCCATCCACGTTGCTACAAAAGGCCATATTTCATTTTTTCTCATTGCCACGTAGTACTCCATTGTGTATATAAACCACAATTTCTTTATCCATTCATCAGTTGATGGACATTTAGGCTCTTTCCATAATTTGGCTATTGTTGAGAGTGCTGCTATGAACATTGGGGTACAAGTGCCCCTATGCATCAGTACTCCTGTGTCCCTTGGATAAATTCCTAGCAGTGCTATTGCTGGGTCATAGGGTAGGTCTATTTTTAATTTTCTGAGGAACCTCCACACTGCTTTCCAGAGCGGCTGCACCAATTTGCATTCCCACCAACAGTGCAAGAGGGTTCCCGTTTCTCCACATCCTCTCCAGCATCTATAGTCTCCTGATTTGTTCATTTTGGCCACTCTGACTGGCGTGAGGTGATATCTGAGTGTGGTTTTGATTTGTATTTCCCTGATAAGGAGCGACGCTGAACATCTTTTCATGTGCCTGTTGGCCATCCGGATGTCTTCTTTAGAGAAGTGTCTATTCATGTTTTCTGCCCATTTCTTCACTGGGTTATTTGCTTTTCGGGTGTGGAGTTTGGTGAGCTCTTTATAGATTTTGGATACTAGCCCTTTGTCCGATATGTCATTTGCAAATATCTTTTCCCATTCCGTTGGTTGCCTTTTAGTTTTGTTGGTTGTTTCCTTTGCTGTGCAGAAGCTTTTGATCTTCATAAGGTCCCAGTAATTCACTTTTGCTTTTAATTCCCTTGCCTTTGGGGATGTGTCGAGTAAGAGATTGCTACGGCTGAGGTCAGAGAGGTCTTTTCCTGCTTTCTCCTCTAAGGTTTTGATGGTTTCCTGTCTCACATTCAGGTCCTTTATCCATTTTGAGTTTATTTTTGTGAATGGTGTGAGAAAGTGGTCTAGTTTCAACCTTCTGCATGTTGCTGTCCAATTCTCCCAGCACCATTTGTTAAAGAGACTGTCTTTTTTCCATTGGATGTTCTTTCCTGCTTTGTCAAAGATGAGTTGGCCATACGTTTGTGGGTCTAGTTCTGGGGTTTCTATTCTATTCCATTGGTCTATGTGTCTGTTTTTGTGCCAATACCATGCTGTCTTGATGATGACAGCTTTGTAGTAGAGGCTAAAGTCTGGGATTGTGATGCCTCCTGCTTTGGTCTTCTTCTTCAAAATTCCTTTGGCTATTCGGGGCCTTTTGTGGTTCCATATGAATTTTAGGATTGCTTGTTCTAGTTTCGAGAAGAATGCTGGTGCAATTTTGATTGGGATTGCATTGAATGTGTAGATAGCTTTGGGTAGTATTGACATTTTGATAATATTTATTCTTCCAATCCATGAGCAGGGAATGTCTTTCCATTTCTTTAAATCTTCTTCAATTACCTTCATGAGCTTTCTATAGTTTTCAGCATACAGATCCTTTACATCTTTGGTTAGATTTATTCCTAGGTATTTTATGCTTCTTGGTGCAATTGTGAATGGGATCAGTTTCTTTATTTGTCTTTCTGTTGCTTCATTGTTAGTGTATAAGAATGCAACTGACTTCTGTACATTGATTTTGTATCCTGCAACTTTGCTGAATTCATGGATCAGTTCTAGCAGACTTTTGGTGGAGTCTATCGGATTTTCCATGTATAATATCATGTCATCTGCAAAGAGCGAAAGCTTGACTTCATCTTTGCCAATTTTGACGCCTTTGATTTCCTTTTGTTGTCTGATTGCTGATGCTAGAACTTCCAGCACTATGTTAAACAACAGCGGTGAGAGTGGGCATCCCTGTCGTGTTCCTGATCTCAGGGAAAAAGCTCTCAGTTTTTCCCCGTTGAGGATGATGTTAGCTGTGGGCTTTTCATAAATGGCTTTTATGATCTTTAAGTATGTTCCTTCTATCCCGACTTTCTCAAGAGTTTTTATTAAGAAAGGGTGCTGGATTTTGTCAAAGGCCTTTTCTGCATCGATTGACAGGATCATATGGTTCTTCTCTTTTTTTTGTTAATGTGATGTATCACATTGATTGATTTGCGAATGTTGAACCAGCCCTGCATCCCAGGAATGAATCCCACTTGATCATGGTGAATAATTCTTTTTATATGCCGTTGAATTCGATTTGCTAGTATCTTATTGAGAATTTTTGCATCCATATTCATCAGGGATATTGGCCTGTAGTTCTCTTTTTTTACTGGGTCTCTGTCTGGTTTAGGAATCAAAGTAATACTGGCTTCATAGAATGAGTCTGGAAGTTTTCCTTCCCTTTCTATTTCTTGGAATAGCTTGAGAAGGATAGGTATTATCTCTGCTTTAAACGTCTGGTAGAACTCCCCTGGGAAGCCATCTGGTCCTGGACTCTTTTTGTTGGGAGATTTTTGATAACCGATTCAATTTCTTCGCTGGTGATGGGTCTGTTCAAGCTTTCTATTTCCTCCTGATTGAGTTTTGGAAGAGTGTGGGTGTTCAGGAATTTGTCCATTTCTTCCAGGTTGTCCAATTTGTTGGCATATAATTTTTCATAGTATTCCCTGATAATTGTTTGTATCTCTGAGGGATTGGTTGTAATAATTCCATTTTCATTCATGATTTTATCTATTTGGGTCATCTCCCTTTTCTTTTTGAGAAGCCTGGCTAGAGGTTTGTCAATTTTGTTTATTTTTTCAAAAAACCAACTCTTGGTTTCATTGATCTGCTCTACAGTTTTTTTAGATTCTATATTGTTTATTTCTGCTCTGATCTTTATTATTTCTCTTCTTCTGCTGGGTTTAGGCTGCCTTTGCTGTTCTGCTTCTATTTCCTTTAGGTGTGCTGTTAGATTTTGTATTTGGGATTTTTCTTGTTTCTTGAGATAGGCCTGGATTGCAATGTATTTTCCTCTCAGGACTGCCTTCGCTGCGTCCCAAAGCGTTTGGATTGTTGTATTTTCATTTTCGTTTGTTTCCATATATTTTTTAATTTCTTCTCTAATTGCCTGGTTGACCCACTCATTCGTTAGTAGGGTATTCTTTAACCTCCATGCTTTTGGAGGTTTTCCAGACTTTTTTCTGTGGTTGATTTCAAGCTTCATAGCGTTGTGGTCTGAAAGTATGCATGGTATGATTTCAATTCTTGTAAACTTATGAAGGGCTGTTTTGTGACCCAGTATATGATCTATCTTGGAGAATGTTCCATGTGCACTCGAGAAGAAAGTATATTCTGTTGCTTTGGGATGCAGAGTTCTAAATATATCTGTCAAGTCCATCTGATCCAATGTCTCATTCAGGGCCCTTGTTTCTTTATTGATCGTGTGTCTAGATGATCTATCCATTTCTGTAAGTGGGGTGTTAAAGTCCCCTGCAATTACCACATTCTTATCAATAAGGTTGCTTGTGTTTATGAGTAATTGTTTTATATATTTGGGCGCTCCGGTATTTGGCGCATAGACATTTATAATTGTTAGCTCTTCCTGATGGATAGACCCTGTCACTATTATATAATGTCCTTCTTCATCTCTTGTTACAGCCTTTAATTTAAAGTCTAGTTTGTCTGATATAAGTATGGCTACTCCAGCTTTCTTTTGGCTTCCGGTAGCATGATAAATAGTTCTCCATCCCCTCACTCTCAATCTAAAGGTGTCCTCAGGTCTAAAATGAGTCTCTTGTAGACAGCAAATAGATGGGTCTTGTTTTTTTATCCATTCTGATACCCTATGTCTTTTGGTTGGCGCATTTAATCCATTTACATTCAGTGTTATTATAGAAAGATATGGGTTTAGAGTCATTGTGATGTCTGTATGTTTTATGCTTGTAGTGATGTCTCTGGTACTTTGTCTCACAGGGTCCCCCTTAGGATCTCTTGGAGGGCTGGTTTAGTGGTGACAAATTCCTTCAGTTTTTGTTTGTTTGGGAAGACCTTTATCTCTCCTTCTATTCTAAATGACAGACTTGCTGGATAAAGGATTCTCGGCTGCATATTTTTCTGTCTAGCACACTGAAAATCTCGTGCCAATTCTTTCTGGCCTGCCAAGTTTCAAAAGAGAGATCAGTCACGAGTCTTATAGGTCTCCCTTTATATGTGAGGGCACGTTTACCCCTTGCTGCTTTCAGAATTTTGTCTTTATCCTTGTATTTTGCCAGTTTCACTATGATATGTCGTGCAGAAGATCGATTCAAGTTCCGTCTGAAGGGAGTTCTCTGTGCCTCTTGGATTTCAATGCCTTTTTCCTTCCCCACTTCAGGGAAGTTCTCAGCTATTATTTCTTCAAGTACCCCTTCAGCACCTTTCCCTCTCTCTTCCTCCTCTGGGATACCAATGATGCGTAGATTATTTCTTTTTAGTGTATCACTTAGTTCTCTAATTTTCCCCTCATATTCCTGGATTTTTTTATCCCTCTTTTTCTCAGCTTCCTCTTTTTTCATAACTTTATCTTCTAGTTCACCTATTCTCTCCTCTGCCTCTTCAATCCGAGCCGTGGCGGTTTCCATTTTGTTATGCATTTCGTTTAAAGCGTTTTTCAGCTCCTCGTGACTGTTCCTTAGTCCCTTGATCTCTGTAGCAAGAGATTCTCTGCTGTCAGCTATACTGTTTTCAAGCCCAGCGATTAATTTTATGACTATTATTCTAAATTCACTTTCTGTTATATTATTTAAATCCTTTTTGATCAGCTCATTAGATGTTGTTATTTCCTGGAGATTCTTCTGAGGGGAATTCTTCCGCTTGGTCATTTTGGATAGTCCCTGGCGTGGTGAGGACCTGCAGAGCACTTCCCCTGTGCTGTGGTGTATAACTGGAGTTGGTGGGCGGAGCCGCAGTCAGACCTGATGTCTGCCCCCAGCCCACCGCTGGGGCCACAGTCAGACTGGTGCGTGCCTTCTCTTCCCCTCTCCTAGGGGCGGGATTCACTGTGGGGTGGGGTGGTCTGTCTGGGCTACTTGCACACTGCCAGGCTTGTGATGCTGGGGATCTGGCGTCTTAGCTGGGGTGGGTAGGCAAGGTGCACAGGGGCAGGAGGGGCAGGCTTAGCTTGCTTCTCCTTAGGTGATCCACTTCAGGAGGGGCCCTGTGGCAGCAGGAGGGAGTCAGATCCGCTGCCGGAGGTTTGGCTCCGCAGAAGCGCAGAGTTGGGTGTTTGCGCACGGAGCCAGCAAGTTCCCTGGCAGGAACTGGTTCTCTTTGGGATTTTGGCTGGGGGATGGGCGGGGAAGATGGCGCTGGCGAGCGCCTTTGTTCCCCACCAAACTGAGCTCTGTCGTCCGGGGGCTCAGCAGCTCTCCTTCCCTTTGTCCTCCAGCCTTCCCGCTTTCTGAGCAGAGCTGTTAACTTATGACTTCCCAGACGCTAAGTCGCGCTTGCTGTCGGAACACAGTCCGTCAGGCCCCTCTGCTTTTTGCAAGCCAGACTCGGGGGCTGTGCTTGGCTGGCGAGCCGCCCCTCCGCCCCGGCTCCCTCCCGCCAGTCCGTGGAGCGCGCACCGCCTCGCCGCCCTTCCTACCCTCTTCCATGGGCCTCTCGTCTGCGCTTGGCTCTGGCGACTCCATTCTGGTAATCCTCTGGTGGTTTTCTGGGTTATTTAGGCAGGTGTAGGTGGAATCTAAGTGATCAGCAGGACGCGTGGTGAGCCCAGCGTCCTCCTATGCCGCCATCTTCCTGCCCCCCTCCTCCTCATTTAGCTTTTGAATGCCATGCCCCAAATACCTTACCTGGGTCATATAATAGAGGTTTAGGGAATAAACATGGAGATGTAAGTGATTTGTCTTTTGGGCCTGTTGTAAAAGCCACATCTCTATGCAATTTTCAAAATGTGACAAGACCCTGCCTTGTTGAGGCTAGGCAATTGGCATTTGCTTATGGTATTGCTTTGAGACTCATCCCCTTCTTAGAAATTGTCCCCTGTGACTGATGAGGACTGTTCAGGCTCCTCTGTGGATGCCAGGGAATGGTCTGACATTTACTGTAACAAGGCTTCTCTGTGCTCTGAGCTATGCATTGACTGATCTGGTAACATGTTTGCAAAAATTGCTCAGCAGTTAAAAACAAAAGGACTCTAAAATCAATGGTTTGAGTAAAAGAATTAGGGAAAGACAATATCTGAATTCTGAATTTAGTTCTTAAGTTGATGGAATTTATGTACTTCTTATTTTTTAAAATAGAAAAAATGTAACCATGGATAAATTGTGGATTAATGAAAATTCCCAAAGGGGGAAAATAATAGAGATTTTTTTTTTTTATGGTGAGACCTTCTCTTAAATAAAAAAATAATATAATAATATATATATACACATATATACATATATATGTGTGTGTGTATATATATGTGTGTGTATATATATATTATAGAAAATTGTTCCTGGGTATAAAATAGTCCATGGTTAAAATAATATAGTATGGAAACTTCTCAGTACCTGCTGCTTTGTTAAACTTTCAAACAAGTTTTAGTTTCTAAGCTTGCCATTGTTAATCAGAGGAGTTACTTTCTTTCAAAGGGAGCAGTGACATTGATAAAAATATTTTTACCTTCGCTTTCTTTTGTGACTTTACTACTTATTAAATCACTAAAATGATTCACATGCATATTCTTATCTTAGTCTCAACAACTCAAGGGGGCAAGTTATTACCTATTTTACATAGGGAAAAACAGTATCGATAGCTTGTGCAATATGATACTGTATTGACCAGGAGACATACTTTTTACTCTAGCTTCATTGTTTTTCCAATATCCACATCATGATAGCCATCTGTTTATGGAGGGTCTTACATAAAAAAGTTTTGCTTCACATTTCATTACCACAGCGTGTCCCTTCTCAACATTGTTCTGCAGACTTCCGCCTAACAGGTATTTAATATTGATCTAACACATGAGTAAACATCTTCCCATCGTGCATTTAAACCCATGATATTTCATTCCTGGTTCTGCTTACTAATCCTATAATCCCAGAAGATACAGTTGAATCTGGACTTCTAGTAAATTGGAGAAATCTCAAATTGGATCAAGAAGCCCGCAGAACATTCTAGACATAGGAGGTCTTTCAAATTTAATTAGAAACAAAATCAAATTTTAGAATATTCCTCGGTGCATCATGCCCTTAACACAATGTTTGGGGTGAGGTCTGATCAGGATAGAGTAGGCTAAAAGTAATACTATCTTATTCTGGTTATAATATGGGAATAGTTTTTCTTTCAGGAATTTTTTGGTCTTTTCTAAAGTTATTTTTCCTTTATGATAGAAGAAAGCAAAGCCTAAGACAAAGAACATATCAGTCAGCAGGCACCAGATCTGAGTGGATAATTTAATATAAAACCCATCAGAAGCTAAGGCTGACACCCTGAAGGTTCCTACCTCAGTGAGAATTGGCTCAAGACCCACTGTACTGCCAGGCCTAAGGGTTGTGTGGTGTGAATGGACATCAGATGGTGCCGCTACCACAGCCTGAAGCACCCATGGTTTGTATTTATCTCAAGGATTCCTAATCGCTCCTCAGAAGTTAGCCAGCTTGGATATTTCTTTATTAGGATCTATAGCGTAGCTCAGTGGTCTCTAAAAATGAGCTACACAGGTTCGTATTTATATAAGTTCCAGGAAAATTGCGTTTATTGGGGGTCTTACATTAAAATTTTTTAATGTTTGTTTAGTTTTGAAGGAGACAGAGTGCACGAAGGGGAGGGGCAGAGAGAGAGGGAGACACAGAATCTGAAGCAGACTCCAGGCTCCGAGCTGTCAGCACACAGCACGATGCAGGGCTCAAACTCACATACTGTGAGATCATGACCTGAGCCGAAGTTGGATGCTCAACCAACTGAGCCACCCAAGTGCCCTTGGGGGTCTTATATTTAAATGCTCTTAACTCACATTTTATTACCTTAGAAATACCCCTTCTTAGTATCATTCCTAGTCATTCCTGGAAATTAAGACTTTATGTTTTAAACATGAATTACTAGTATTTTAAAAAATGTATCATACTTAAATAGGTTCAGGTGACAACGTTAAAGAACTAGACTCTTGCTTCTAGGACTGTCTCTGATGTGGGTTCTAGAGCCACTTCAGGATATCAGAAAAGACAAAACAGAACAACAAACCACTTTTGTATTCTATAGATTCTCACTGTCCTTTTCTTCATAAACAGTATTCCTGTCTCTGATTTGGTGATAGTTCTCCACTTCTTCCTCATTCCTGCTTCCCCTCAACAATGGCAAATATTTAAAAGCTGGATGTCCTTATGTCCATCTAAAACCCAGGATCATGAATTGATGATTGCTTTGACAGTAATAAGCCTGAAAGAAGGGACTTGAAATACTAGCATTGAATATTCACACCAAGAGCTTATGTCTGTTTATACATTGTATCCTTAGTAACCAAAAAAGGGCACCTGAATTGAGATAAATATATGGGGATGGTGAACCAAACTTCTACTTGGGTATTATAAGACAAGTTTGTGTTGCCAAATAAGTGAAAACAGTGAGGTTGACAAAATTAGCCACATATTCATATTTTAATATTAAAATAAATTATTGCTTTCAGCAAAGCTTATTCAGCATGTTCAGCCATGCTTTTCCAATTACTTAATTGCTTTAGTCTCATTACAAACAGGCTCTGATGAAGCGACATGTTTAATACTTTTTAAAACCTCATTAGACATTTCATAAATTAAGAACAGCTTCTGAAAGGATAAGGCAATTTAATCAGTAGTGTGAATTTTTTTTTAAATCTTAAAAAAAAGAAGAATTAAAAAAGATGTCAACACTTAACAGCATATGAGCTATCAATACTAGATCTTGAGCCCTGGGCTGGCATCTCCCTTCTAATTCCAATATTCTAAGATAACTTCTTTAGTTAGACAAGTTCATAGAATGAAAATTAATGGCATAAAAGAAAAATCATGTTTATATAGAATAACAATATTAATTGGACTTATTGATTTAACAAAAAGTCATAACTATCACAAAATGTATATTAAAATTTTACTGGAATGCAAGTGAATATAGCTAATTTCAAGGAGTCCATTAAATGTTCACTCAGTTAAAACAAATTATCAAGCACATAGCCTTTTTCATATGATAGTAAAGGTTTCCTGTTGCAATCTCATCAATTCCTTATGGATTAAGTTCCACTTTATCAAATTCCATTATATGACTCACTTTTATGTAGCTATTCTAATCTTCAGCTTCTACCCCGTACCGTAACCAAATATGTAGTGCAGAAAGGATTCCACTGCTCTGGACACATTATTAAAATCCCTTAAACTAATTATACATTATTATGCAATTTTTAATTTTAAACAAATATCTCAGGGTATGACATTTAATACCGTGACAAGGTCACTAGGATGGTGTAAGTTCACCCTAGGCCCTTGGGAGCCTGGAAAAAGTGATAAGCCATTGTGAATGACAGAACTTCCAGAATTGCCTTGTAGATGGTGGAAGAAAGATTAAAAAGCACCAGAGAGTGGGCATTCTGAAATGGATATATTATATGAAGCAAAGAGACCCATCAGAACATTATGTTCAAGAATAAGGTCCAGAGTCCAAACCACCTACCAAAGATATTAGTAATATACTGGTGACAGAGGCATTACCATTACCAAAATGCTCACATTTCTATGTGAGCCAAGCCACAAATGACTTGTTTTTGTATTAATTCTGGTGAAATAGTTCTCACTAAGGGAAAAAAAAAGTCAGTGATAGATACGACAATAAAATTTCCCATTCACATAATGTCCAATCAATGGATAGGGTAGGGTTTGGGGAAACTCTAGTTCACACCATTGTTAGGGACACAAGCTGATTCAGGGCATCTTTCCCACTTGCCCTTTGAGGCTGGTCACCTGGGTCATTAGCATCCACCAGTAGGAGAGGAAGAGAGACAATATGGAGGAACATCTAGGTGTTGTATAGGCCGATGTGGAAATAGTACACATCACTTCAGCTCATATTCCAGTGGACAGATCTCATTCCAGGTACCTCCTTCTCTAAGAGTCACTAATGTGGTCTAGTGCTGTGCCTGGGAGAGAATGGAAATTATTTTGTGATTAACTGGCCAGTTTCTTCCTCAGCCCACCTTTTTGGTATCCAACTTATTTTCTCCCCAGACAAAGAACATTCATTTTTTTCTGAAAGATTATCTTCAATTTCCCATGTAGTCTGTGATTCTGTATTGAGGGTCAACATCTGATGAATGTGAAGTTCTTTTTCTCTAACCTGGAGGTGTTTCTTCATGGGCCTGTATGCTACAATTTATAAAGAAAATAGCCTGTCCACCCCACCAAATCAATATTTGAGGTTGATCAATATCTGAGATATCACGTCCGTATCTGAAGGTGAAGAAGCCCTTCCTGTAGGCTACACAGTTTTCTCAACTATGTCTTCTCAGGCTACTTTGGAACACATTAATGAATATAAGAATTTTTCAAGGCTCCAACAATCATAAACTTTATTTAGTTCATGTGCATGGTTTCTCTATTGATAAAATTTCCTGAAATACTAATTTGGCTTTTGATTTATTTCTTTCCTGATGGCTACATGTGCCAAATGCATAATCAGAGCTCATCTCTGTATAGATTTCTCAAATCTCATTTCTTTCTTTCTTTCATCTCTGTCATGCCTTCTTCTTTCACGAGTTACCATAGCCAAAATAACTTTCCATCAATAGGTGGAAAGGCCATATTCTTGAGTTTTACTACAGAACTGAGTCTTCATGGATTTTTATCACTCATAATATTGCTCAGTCTTATTGATTACTGCCTGGAGTCTTCAAGAAGTCAGCTTTACTAACTCTCAAGGCCTTGCTTTTTATCAATGGGTACCAACTCCTTTGTAAATGAATATTTTTCATTATCGGAAAACTTTCAAGATTACAATCTGTCATACCCTTTAAAAAGCAGAGAATGAAATAAAAGTCTTAAATACACTTGATTAATAAAGCCCCTATTCTTTTATGGACTTAAGTTTAATTCATCTACTGGCATTGCTGGGAATAGAGTGCCCTTAGATCAATCTGCAATGGCTTCAGTGTGAAGTGCATATCATAAAGTGACTAATAACTAAGACAAATTACATCTTGTGCTTTCCTGGGCCAGGTTTTCCTCCTCTGTTATTCAGCAGTCTTGAAATCCTATCTCTTTTAGATGGCAGTCTTATTGTAATCTCAATTGACAACGTGACTAGAAAGAATCTCATCATTCAGGCAACCCACTCATTCATTAATGACAACCCAGGAAAAGTATGACAAAGGAGTTTTTAATAGTTAGAATTCAGAAGATTTTTTTAAAAATATGGCATATGCATAAGAAAGGTATAGGTATGTTAGCTATCAGAGACATTCTGTAAATGTCATTTATAGAAGAAATGCCTATTTATGTCATTTTGATTTTGTGACCATGTTCTTAGTTTCATTAAGCATATTTTGTGGTTTATGAATAGTTGCTAACTTTAAATAAATTACAATTCACTTGGTATGGGGGAATTTCAGGAAATTTGAGAGAAAACATAATGGGATTTACCAGACTAGAATAGAAACCCTCCACCCGTTATTGGTTTTCCATTCATCTGAGATAAGTTTGCATTTTTCTTTCTTATTTCAGTCTATTACATCTTAGTTTTTGAAATGGGATCTGTCCTTTAATTTAATCCTTCATTATTTTTACAGTCAAATGTATCCTATGTTCTCCAAAATAAAATTTCAAAATCAGCTTTACTCTAAGGACTATATAACAAATGCTTTTAAAAATTCTAAATTTACTTTTATGTAAACATTGTAAAAAGACAACTAGTCAGTATTTACTAGAGAAAGACAACTAGTGAGAAGTTGAGATCATGAAGGGTCATCTTACCACACTGACTCATTTATTCATTCTTTTTCATTCACTCCTCCAAATTTTGGAGCCCTTATAATTGTAATATATTGTGGCTTTTATGTTCTGAATGTTTAGAAACATGTTTCTAGGATATTTGAATTATGAAGCAGAGAAAAATCCTGTTGTTTCAATTGAGAACAAATGAGTGTTTAACATACACCATCAGCTGTAATTAACTTTTAAAAAACTCCCAGTTAACAAATTTCCTTAGCAATTTAACTGCTATTTAAATTCAATTCATTTTATTTGATGTAAGGATGTTTAAAAACCATCGGCCAAAAATTAATGGGCAATAACAATCCTGTTAACTTTTGAGAAATTATAGTCATTTATAAATAAGTTTGCTTTGACAGAGCCATTTTGTGAATTATGTGAGGAGAAGTTAATATTTCCTATCTTGTATATTTGTTTTTGCATCTTTTTTTCTGTAATTTTTTTTTAATTTTTTTTTTCAACGTTTATTTATTTATTTTTGGGACAGAGAGAGACAGAGCATGAACGGGGGAGGGGCAGCGAGAGAGGGAGACACAGCATCGGAAACAGGCTCCAGGCTCCGAGCCATCAGCCCAGAGCCTGACGTGGGGCTCGAACTCACGGGCCGCGAGATCGTGACCTGGCTGAAGTCGGACGCTTAACCGACTGCGCCACCCAGGCGCCCCATTTTTTTTTTTTCTGTAATTTTTATGCCACACACGACTTCTATTGACCCCCAAACTAATTCTTGATTTCCAAATACAAATTAGAGACATAGGCATTCCAGTTTTAGCTAGAGCTCACTTTGAAGGAGACAAATCTAAAGATGTCAAGAAAAAAGGAACAGAAGGCATACTCTATACATTCCCGATATTTAATTATCTGTTATACATTCTTCTCCTTTGGTTCCATTATCATCATCATGATTAATATATTTATTTAATATTTATAAATATCTTCTAACTGATATTCTCATGTATATTCTCATTTAAATAAAATTTTTGAGGGGCACCTGGGTGGCTTATTCTGTTAAGCATCTGACTCTTGGTTTCGGCTCAGGTCGTGATCTCACAACTCTTGAGTTCAAGCCTCTGTGCTGACAGCACAGAGCCTGCTTGGGATTTTCTTTCTTCCTCTCTGTTCCTCCCCTTGCTCTCTCTCAAAATAAATAAATAGACTTTTAAGAAAAGTAAAAAATAAAACTTTTGAGGCAGCCACACACATATTTTGTAGATGAGACAAAGGAGCCTTAAAGAAGGTGGGTAACTTGTCTAAGATTCTAAAATTAGTAAGAAAGAGAAGCAGGCTTCATTTCCAAAGATAGCCTTTGGCTTACTAAATGATACTAGGAAAATAAAGAGATCTTTCTTCAGAACAGCTAAAACAAATAAAAGGTACAATTAGTATTCAAAAAAGAAAAATCTCAATCTCAACTCGAGATTCAGTCAGGTGGAAAGTGCTGGACTTAAACAGGCAAGCTCTTCTTTCCTGACTTTGTGGGGCCTTTGGTTCTGTGACCCAGCTTCATGGAGGTGGAGGGCAGGGAGAAAACATCCACGACAGAGTGAATATAGTGGTTCTTGAAAAATTTACGACAAGCAGATCCACTTCCAGTATGACAGGTGCTTACCAGATACATATCCAATAAATGTTTTAGACGTATAACTGACAGCACTGAAATGAAACAGGAAGAAATAATTCTAGCTTGTAAGTACTATGTAGTGTTGGCCACCAAACCTGCTTGGGCCTTTTTTCCCCTCTTTCTTGTAAAATTAAATTCAATGATATATTTGAACTACTTTCTTCTGCAGTTTTTACACAAATCTGAAACAAAAAATTATGTTAAATTACCACTATAAATTATAAAACACAATAAAAATTTCAGGCATGACTTCATATTATCCAATGATGATACATAATATTGTACTGGTACATGGGTAATTAGCAATTAATAATAGTAATAATAATCGTTAACAATCTCCATGTTGGGAAACTTGAGTTTTATCAGTAGTTGTGTTGCTTTGTACTATTGGCCAAATTTTCTACCGGAGTTTTCTTTTTCTGTTAAATGAGATGTAACAATCTGAGTCTAGTTAGGCCTAGGAGATTAAGGTTTAAAAATAAATAGGTCTTTAATGTAATACATTTTTCTAAAGTTTCTGATAAACTTTAGACTTTACTCTTGGTAAATCTGCCCCTAAAACTTATCGTTTTCATGCCTTTCCCTAGAGAGAATTTGGTTAAAAGTAAAGAAAAAAAAAAAGGGGGGGGGAGGAGACAGAATTTTATAGTCCTTAAACAGGCAAAGGTAGAGTTAATTAGAATGTTCAGAAGTTTTATATCTACAGGAAGGGAACTCATTGAGAACAACATTTTCTCCCCATAGGCTTTAAAGTAGAGGAATTAAATCAGGCTTCTGTGAGATTACTGCTAATATGTTCATACATTTAACATTCATTTCCAACAGGCAGGTCTAGTGTTGATTAAATACAGAAATCTGTCAGAAATCTGGTGGTTTATGAGACTCTAGGTATCTTTCCCAAGGAAGATTAGGCCACGGTCTTTATAGTAAAACAAACAAACAAACAAACAAACAAACAAACAAACAAAAAATCAACCAACCAAAGTTTTCAAATAACTGTCAGAAGAAATGTTTTCAGTACTACCAATCCATTCAGCCCTATAACCATTTTTAGATCTTCTCTTTTCCCTTTTTTATGAATTCCATTGATATTAAAACAAAACAAAACTATGTTTGTTGGGTAGTTGCTCTTATCTGAATTACATAGTTTTCCCGCAGGGAAACTGGGAAGGAAGCTATGCATTCATATTACATGCAACATTTTTTTTTTTTTTTAATGTCTGCGTCTACATCAGCATTCCCAAGCCTCTTTTATAAGTTTATCATTCAGAGTCTTGGTCTGCAGAAGAAAGAATGTGGGCCAAAGATACAAATATAATGTTTCTTGAAATTGTTGTCAGGTCAGAATGGAAGATTTTGAAAGTCTTCTCATCTCTTCAACCTGGCTCATACCCACCATGGTTAAGTGCATAGTCCTTTATCTCAACTATTTCACTAAACTGTAAATACTGAAGTGTCAGATGCCAGATTGATCATTTGGTAGAACCAAAGCCATGTAATTATTAGATGAGTGACACTGAATTAGTAAGTCCTTCACATAATCTTCACAGTTATGTGACCTGAAGTTCATTTAAAACAGTAAATCTCTGAATTCTGGCTTACACTCTGCTTGTTTACAAAACTGATCTGACTCTTGGAGGTAAAATATGTCCATGCTTCTTGTAGTTTTAATAAACTGAGTTCTTCCTGCCTCTGACCAAATCCACAAGCTTAGAGCTATTTCACTGAGTGGAGGGGTGAGGTTTCTTTCAGCCTACTTTCTGCTTCTTAGGGGGATCATTCAAATGCATTGCTCTTTTGGATTCATCTTGTTTGACACAATATAGCAGTATAAATGTATAATGATGGCATGTTTGAAGATATATCATTGATGCATAGCTCACCTACTTAGGGAAACAGACATGGAGCTTAAGAGGATTCATCTCATTAGGAAGAAGAAGAAATATCTGTAAAATTTCTATGAAAGTAGCAATTACTATTGTAAGAGGTTTGCATATTATTTACCCATATATATACATCTGGGCTGGGGATTCCTGTCAACAATGAGAATGTAGGTATTTTGGTGAACAGCAAAGGATATGAGCATGTCAATGCTAAACAAAGCACAAGGGGGAAAAAAAAGATTCTTACATTATACCTAGCAATCCACAGAATGGCCCATATAGACTATCATCTTATCCAGAAAAATGAGGACTTTCACTTAGTGTCCCCTAGAACCCAAGGTCAAATCAAAGACCTAATGTTCTACAGAAAAAAAAAAAGATAGCTTCCAAGATGCACATGTGTATATATACATATATCTGAGTAATAGTACCACATCTTATCTCAGTGTCAGAAAAAACTCAAAGGCCTGCACTTCCCTTGGTAAATTTATCTAAGTCTTTGACTCTTTCTTGAATCATTTTAAGATGATTTATTTACTCTTATTTACTTCGCCTCTTCCTTTATAAATGAACCCTAGTTTTTTCTGAAAGATGCCTCACTATTCATTGCCACTCTGGATAGGGAAAGGCTATGTTTCAATTGTATTACTGACTAAACTCATTATATTTCCAACTCTAACCATGAGGAATAATAACACTAGTAACAGAATAGCAGGTTGCAATCCTCGCTGGGTTATTTTTCTATTGCAGGGATTTAACTCTCAGTTCTTTGCCATCTCTGAGAATAATCAGTGACTTATCAATCAGTTCTTGTGTGCAAGTGTCTTGTAATTAGGAATGGCTTAAAGAAAGGTGATATTAAACATTCCATATATATGAATGGAATTCCTAATGGGGAAATTAAGCTGATGGCTTTCAGCACTTTGTTTCATATGTAATAGCTATATTGATGTAGAGGGAATTTGGAATTCCATTTTATAATGAAATAACCATGCCTGACAAATGAAAGGAAATGTTTAACTTTTTAAATAACGAGATAGTATTGCTTTTTTTTCTTTAAATTTTTAATGTTTATTTATTTTTGAGAGAGAGACAGAGTGTGAGCAGGGGAGGGGCAGAGGGAGAGGGAGACACAGAATCTGAAGCCGGTTCCAGGCTCTGAGCTGTCAGCACAGAGCCCGACGTGGGGCTTGAACCCACAAACTGAGATCATGACCTGAGCCAAAGTTGGATACTTAACTGACTGAGCCACCCAGGCACAACCCCCCTTTTTAAAAAAATTTTAGTATTGCTTCTTGATAAGAATGTAAAAACTTGTTGAAGTTACCATGGTATGAAATTAGAATGGTAAAGAAAACTGTTTTATATATCCATGTACTTCAAATACATGTTCCCATATTAACTCTTTATTCAATCTTTCTACAGATATTAGCTCATTGGAAATAATTATGAACTAGACTTTTTAACACCTACTCTGTCCATTGTGGAGCTTATGGTCCAAGAGAGAGAGAATACAGAAAATAGAATTGAACACAATCTCTTAATAAAACATTGTGTGGGTTATGTTAAGAAAGTACAGGGTATTATGAATGTAAATATGAGTCAGCAGCCAGGGAGCAAAGGATCAGAATAAATGCAAGAGCAGACTGGTATATATGTGATAGTTGTGGTCTAAAGAGTGTTCTGAAATTTTTTTTCTTCAGAAGACCAGATGATAAACATTTTCAACTTTGCAGGCTACATGGTCTCCGTGAAATAAAATGCAGTAAAGTTTCAGTGAATAATCTCATGATCTATTTGTTCTTCTCTATTTACTAAAAGTTATTCTTTTCTTTTATTCCCCTGTTCCTTAGGCCAGGATTGGCAAAATATGGCCTATGGGCCAAATCTCACCCACTGCTTGTTTGTATACAATCTGAGAGCTAAGAATAGATTTTACATTTCTAAATGGTTGAAAAGAATCAAAGTAAGAATAATGACACATGGAAATTATATGAAATTCAAAATTCAGTGTTCATAAAGTTTATTAGTGCACACACACTCAATCCCTCACATATTTCTTATTCTATAGCTGTTTTCTTTTTTTTTTCTTTTTTTTTTTTTTTTTTGGTACTAACATTTATTAGTTATGCCATTTTTTCTATAGCTGTTTTCATACTACAAAGGCAAGGGTTAGTAATTGCATCTAACACAAATATTCTGAAAGGGAAAGAATGTAAGTTAGTTATTATCTAATAGATAATAATAAATTTTAGACCCCTTTTACGGCTAAATAAATGGGATTTTCTAAAATCCCAGAAGTGATGATAGTTTCAACTTATTTTATTCACCAATAAATACTCATTGGGTTGTGCAAAAAATTCGTCTATGATGATCAATGTGTTGAGAATTTTACCTTAGTCTATGTATTTTTCTAGCTTTGGGGCCTGCCAAAGAAAAGCAATGTGAACTTAATCCTCAAAGAACTATTAACACAGTAGAGAATGTTGACATATAGATAATAAAATAAAAGGATAGTGTTAAACTTTGCATATTTCAAAAAATATTTATTGAACAGTTTTTATGTGGTTTTTTTTAATGTTTATTTTTGAGAGAGAGAGAGAGACTGAGCAGGAGAAGGGGAGGGGTAGAGAGAGAAGAAGACACAGAATGGGAAGCAGACTCCAGGCTCTGAGTTGTCAGCATAGAGCCAGATGCAGGGCTCAAACTCAGACTGTGAGATCATGATCTGAGCTGAAGTCGGATACTCAACCGACTGAGCCACACGGGCGCCTTGATGTGCTATGTTCTATTATTTAAGTATTGAGGAAATAGTTTTGCAGGCACACATGGTCCTAGCTGTCCTAGATTTTACATTCTAATGGTGTACAATGTAATAAATAAACACAGGAATAAATAAAATAATTCGTGTGAATTATAAGTATTATGAAGAAAATACAATGATGATAATAGGATACAGAATGGCATTATACTAGTTTGAGTAGTCAAGAAAGTTTTCTCTTCCTTTGTGGCACTGAAACTGATGAGCAGGGCCCACCTGCAAATCTAGGAGAGAGGCCATTAACTTTGGAGGAATAGACTGATGGCATAAAATAAGAGAGAGAGGAAGGTCAGAGATATATGTGAGATAAGATCGGAAAAATAGAGTCTGAGTCGTCTAGGAGGTTCTAGCTTATGGTAAGAAGTTTTTATTTTATATTATATATAATGGTTACATTTGAGATAGTTATTTTTGGAATCGTTATATTTAATTTTGAAAATCCTACTTTCATGCTGATTAGCCTATTAAACCCCTTTCCTCTTTTTTTATAATCACCCTTATTCACTTTCATAACTCCCCTTTTAAAAACTTCCACTCCAAGAGGAACTGCACATAAATATCCTTAGCATACCTTCTTTACTTCCTCTGACCCTTAATATAGAGATAATAAATATCTCTTATTGAAGACAGTCTTTCTTCTGAGTAATGTCTCCTTTTCTTAATTTACTTCCTTTGACAACTTTTATTAGATCTATCTTATTATGAAAGCATGCCTATGGAGACTTCTTATAAACCTCTTCTCTTCAAAAGTTTTATCACTTGGCAACTCTGGGTCCATCAATTGCTTTTCATGTCCCTTGAAGCAGTAGTTCTTAATAATTAACATGCATCAGAATCATCAGGAGAGCTTGTTAAAATACAAATTTCTGGGCCCCACTCTCAAGATTTTGACTCAGTGCTATCCATTGGTTTGCATTTCTAACAAATTCCTAGTTGATGGTGGGCTTGGGACCATGCTTTATGCCGCATTGGCTTATTCAAACTTTCCTTGTTCAGAAGATTTTTGATCTTAATTATCTAGACATTCCTATATGCTTATGAATTTTTGTGAAATTCATATTATGGCTTATTTATAGAGAAAAAACTTGTGAAATGGAAAGTTAAGGACATACGGTTCTTTGTTATTATTGAAGTTATGCAATTGTATGGCTGTGATGAAAGCAAATGCTACCATAACACAAAATCATGAGCAGGGTATGCATTTTTTCTGTGCTTAAACACCCCCTCTGGGTTTAACACTAGCTCTTGGACTCTTGTGGCTACCCTATAAAGGGATACAGAGACTCCTTCAGTTAGTGGTTGGCATGTTGATACTAATGATATCACATACACCAAGAACATTTGGAAAGAAGTTTATCATTCACACAAGTATCTTCTAGGGAAAGAAGGACCTGCACAAGCTGGTCCAAGATGACTTTAAGAAAAGGAGTAGTACATTGGTTTTGTCTTGAACTGTGGCTACGAGGTGGTATCTGTGTGGGGATTTCCACAAATGAGAATAGCTTCCCTTGGCAGAGAGAGAGGGAGAAAGTAAGAGAGGAGGATTTCTTACTGATTTGCCCAGGAATGGGGCAAAAAGGGATGGGGGTGAGAGGGAGGGAGCTTGAGACCTGTCAGTAGTCAAATATCAAAAGTGAAGTCAAACTCTTTATTATGTAGACTTACTGGGTTGAAGTACTTGTTAGGCAGCCTCTGATTTTTCATGCATATTTTAAACATTTGTAATACAAAATAAATCAATTAACTTGATGGTAAAATTTTCCATTGTTTAAAAAATACAGAATCCATACAATGAAATCCATAAAGTGTTGTTGGAATACTTTAACCATGGAAAAACACATTGATGAGTGAGTATCTGGAAGAGTTAAATGATTTAAGAGTTGGAACAAAAAAGAAAAGTAAAAAAAAATGATGACTTAAAATATATTTTGAGTGAGATGATTTTGTATAAGCACTTTAGAAAATGGTTAGGCAGTTTCTTATAAAGTTAAACATGTATCTAGAATATGTCTTCAAAATTTCATTCTATGACCGTACAAAGAGTTGTTCATAAATGTTTATATGAGCTTTATTCATAATAGCAAAAAATTGAAAACCTACAAAATGTCCATTACCAGGTGAATGATAAGCAGAAATTGTGCTAGAGGCATATGATAGAATATTACATATCAATAAAATGGAAGAAATTGCTATTGTATGCCTCAATGTGGATGAATCTCAAAAACATTATGCTGTCTAGAAAAAGGCAGGCACAAAAATGTCTATGGCGTATGATTCTGTTTATATGAAATTCTAGAAGAGATAAAAATAACTTACAGGCTTATAGAAATCAGTGGTTGCCCATGGCAGAGGAGTGGATTGGGGAAATAAATACAGATGGGTAGAGAGAATTTTTTGGTGGCAACTTCTATATCTTGATTGTGGTGGTAGTTACATGAGTTTATGTATTTGTCAAGATTCAGTGAATTGTATACTTAAAACAGATGTGTGTATGTAGATTATACTTCATGGAGGTTGATTAAAACAAAGAGGCAGTGATTTAAAAATCAAAAGTTTAAAAGAAAATGATTACAACATTAAATATTGAAGACGTGAAGTTGCTGGACACAGGAGATGGGTGGGAATAGAGAATGTGGGAGGGGACTTCCAGATTTAGGGCTTGTGTACCTGGAGGAATGGAGGTACCTTTCTCTGGGGTGGGGGTACAGAAAGGGGATTCAGTGTGAAAGTCTGACTTTCCTTATACATCCAAGCAAACATATTATATATTTCCGTACACCTTTAAAAGTAAAGTGACTTTGATTTTGACATGCATCATTATTTTATGTGCCCCTTAAAAGGAATAATAACATTGATTTCAACATTCATCCAGATTTTAGAGGTGTTAAAATCTGAAAAATGTATCTTAGAATTGACGATACAGTTTAGATATTGAAGTTTGGTATTAAAAGAGTAACTTTTAGATTCATTAATGTATATTTGGCAAATGAAAATAGAACTGAGAGCAATAAAAGGAAAAAAAAAGCTCTTGTTTCCTACTTACAACAAATTGGGCACCAAATGTGTAGGGGTTTTACCCACACCAACCAATTTTGCAACTATTTGGACACCAACTGATGTCCTACATTTCTTTTGTTTTGTTTTAAGATTTTTAAAAAAATGTTTATTTATTTTGAGAGAGAGAGAGAGTGAGAGAGAATCCCAAGCAGACTCTGCACTGTCAGCCCAGAACCCAACATGGGGCTCGATCTCACGAACAGCTAGATCATGACCTGAGCCGAAATCAAGAGTCAAATGCTTAACCAACTGAGTCACTCAGGTGGCCCTGGATGCCCTACATTTCAATCATGACACTATCTAGAGTTAGTGCAAACCTCACAGACAAGAGCTCAGTCCCACAAGACTGCTGTCTGCTTTAGACTCCTGTTGCAAGTCCTAACTTGTTATCTTTACTTCTGGCCAATCAGCTGTAAATCAAGAGTTCCCACAATTTACTTCTCAGGTTTGATAACTTGCTGTAATGGCTCATAGGAGCTCAGAGAAATACTTATTTACCTTCACTGGTTTATTACAAAGGATATAATCAAAGATACAGATGAACAACCAGATGAAGAGGTATGTAGGGTAAGGTCTGGAAGTATCTTAAGTGTAGGAGCGTCTGTACCTATGCTATTGGGGTACACTACTTTCCTGGCATGTTGATGTGTTCACTCCCTGGGAAGCTCTCTGAAACCCATAGCTTAGGGATTTTATATGGAGACTTTATCACATAGGCATGATCAATAATTAACTCAATCTTTAGCCCCTCTCCCCTTCCTGGAGTATAAGGGATGTATCTGAAAGTTCCCAACCTCTAATCATACTTAGTCTTTCTGGTCACCTGGCCCCATCCAGGAGCCCACCAAGAGCAACCTCATTAAAACAAAAGTTGCTTCTGTCATCTGGGAAATACCAAGGAATTTTGGAGCTCTGTGCAAGATGCTTCCATCACCCCATCACTCAGGAGAGTAAAAGGGTTCTAGCAGCTTTGTGCCAGAAACTGGGGACGAAAACCAAATATATTTTTCTTATTATGTCACAGGCAGAGACTTGAGGATGTCCCCTCCCCTCATTTAATGGCTCAGGAGACCAGAAGACCCAGAAAATCCTAGAGTCGTTGCTCGGGTGAAATGTACACTGTCTCCATGCGAGGCTCTTACCTACTCAGAACCTTTCATGAAGCACTATAATTGAGATATTTTCTTTGGATCATAGGGTATCCGAGGGAAATTTACTACTTTCATGCCAGAATTAAGGCACTCAATCTGAAATTCAGGAGCAGCAGTCTTGGTCAGTAGAGCATGTGATTCTTGATCTCAGGGTCCTGAGTTCAAGCCCCACATCAGGCATAGAGCTCATTAAAAAACAAAACAAAACAAAACACAAAACCTCACCCCCCAAAAAAACCAATAACAACAACAAATAAATTGAGGAAAAAAACAAATGTTGGTAGAAGAGGTGATATTCACCGTCCCATTTTATAAAAAAGGAGCTTCATCAATGAGCATTTAGGATTATTTCTCTTATTGATTCAACCGGGTGGTCACCTTTCTCACCATTGTGATTTCTCTTGCACAGCTGCCTTTGAAGTTCCTATTAACACACATTCTGTGCCTCACAGCTCTCCCTACAAGGGATGGAGGGATGCCCAGCCTCCAATGATTTCCCATGGTTACTACAGACTTTCTCTCAACCCTCTATTTTTTGCGTATGGTTGCAGCTAATTAGACTTTAAAGTCACTTCTTCACATCACTTTGGTTGAGGAAAGTGGGAAAGTAATATAATCAGGTTCAATTCCCAGTCATTTTAAATGGTTGCTGCCAGTGAGCAGGAGGGTAGTATTCTCATTTCATTGTCGATAGCTCTAGTTTGGAAATCCACAAGAGGTGGAAAACCTATGCAAGCAAAACAGAAAGAAAACGGAGGCTGAAATTAGGCCTGGTGATCAGCAAGCATATTCACATACTTAGGTAACGCTGAGCTCAGGCTGCTGGGAGATTGCACCATGGGGAGATTTTCCCAGGAGGCCTGGCTTGCTCAGTGGCACTGTGGTTATTAGCAGATATTCACTCAAAACCCCTACATTATGCATAGGTTTCAGGGCAAAACTGTTGTTCAGGGAGGAGCTGACATCTAAGTAGAGACCAGATAAGCTCACAGTAAGTCAACTCAGAAAGGGTACTGCCTTTGAGAGATTGTCCCAGGGTTCAATAACAATCCAAGTGAAATAATATTTTGAAGGTAAAAAAAAAGTTTAGACTCTTCTTATTAAGACCACTGGCAATTTACTGCCCATAAGAAACCAAGTGTGGCAGTTGCCCTGGCTGTGAGAGCAGCAGCAGAAGCTTCAGGCGAGGTTCCCTCAGGTCCCCTCCTTCCCCTTTGATCCTATCCCTATGGAAGAGTAGCATGGATACTTAAATCACATTGAAGTCAAATGGCACAGGAAGACCCAAGGGCTGCACTTTTCCCCATCTAGGGCCCTGTGTCCTTTCTCAGCTTCCATGCAAAAGAAGGTGGGAATGGAGCTCCAAGTCAAAGGAAGTAGGCCAGCCACTGTGATAGATCCTGATTTCAGACATTTGAAATGCGGAGTAACAGGAAATCCTATTGGATCCAGTCAGTAGGTGTGAGGGTAGAACCAGGGCCTGCAGAACTTGTAGGAACAGAATTGGACAAGGGTTAAAATCTATAGGTCATATACTTCTTGAATATAAATTTGATTATTTTTATAAAAACTGGGAAACTTTGAGTATTCTTCTTCATAGATAAATTGAGATATATCTTCTTTGTGTGATATAATCCACTAAGCATATTTAAAGAACTAAGAGAGAAAGAGACTAAATCTGACCTGGTTTGCATCCTCACTTGACCTCTTATTAGCTTCAGTGTCTTTTGCAAATTACTTACTTGAGCCTTACTCACTTAACCTGAAAATGGAGATAAGAACAGTTTTTTTCCTCCTACATTTTGGAGAAGATTTTATTTTACTTAACCTAATTAATTAATTAATTTTCCTTTAATAAATTGAACCATGTAAAACTTTCATGCATTATCACCATTGAGTTTTTTTTTTTTTAATGTTTGTTTATTTTTGAGAGAGAGAGAGAGAGAAACAGAGCATGAGAGGGGGAGAGGCAGGGAGAGAGGGAGACACAGAGTCCAAAGCAGGCTCCAGGCTTGGAACTGTCAGCACATAGCTGAACGCAGGGCTAGAACTCACAAACCAGGTAATCATGACCTGAGCCAAAGTTGGACGCTTAACCAGTTGAGCTACCCAGGTGCCCCTCATCCACTGAGTTTTAATTTATTACCTTTTCACTTCTAGAAATTATATTACTTTACTTTTGAAATTTGCTCTTTTTTTTAATGTTTATTTTCGAGAGAGAGAGAGAGAGAAACAGTGAGAGCTGGGGGTGGGCAGAGAGAGAGAGAGAGAGAGAGAGAGAAAATCCAAAGCAGGTTCCAGGATCCAAGCTGTGAGCACAGAGCCTGACACAAGGCATGAACTTAAGAGCTGTGAGGGCATGACCTGAGCCAAATCCGGATGCTTAACCTACTGAGCCACCCAGGCACCCCATGAAAGTTGTTCTGATTACAGACCTTTCTTCCTTTACCATAATTTCAAGATCTTATTTTCTTTATTTTTTATTATTATTAATTTTTATTTATTACTACTTTTTTAGTGTCTTATTTTCTTTAAACATGGCATACACATAATAGTCTTTATCTGATAAACCCAAGATCTGCCATCTTTGTGCATGTGGTTCTATTTCACAGACTCTTTCATAGCAGCTTAATTTCTTATGTATTAACCATTGAATAGCCCTTCTCTGTTAAGTTTATATTTTTGCATAACAAATTACTACAAACTTAGTGACTTAAAATTACATACATGTAGTAACACACATTGTTTTCCCTTAGGGGTGGTCTTCTTCCAAGCCCATTCCAACTGCTGGCAGAATTCAGTTCCTTGTGGTTATAGGACTGATATTCCTGTCTCTTTGCTGACTATCAGAGGGCCTGATCTCAGTTCCTTGTGGTTACTCACAGTGTCTTGGCATGTGGTGCCATTAAGCAGTTCAGAAAATGGGTATTTGTTTTCTTCCAGGTCAATGTACATCTTGCTGATTTCTTCACGTTTGTTTGACCAATTGGAAATAATACCTTGCTTAAAAATTTTTTTTTGTAATGTTTATTTATTTTTGAGAGAGAGATGGACAGAGTGCCAGAAGGGGAGGTACAGGGAGAGAGGGAGACACAAAATCTGAAGCAGGCTTCAGGCCCTGAGCTGTCAGCACAGAGACTGATATGGGGCTTGAACCCATGAACCATGAGATCATGGCCTAAGCCAAAGTCAGATGCTTAACTGACTGAGCCACACAGGTGCCCCTGATACCTTGCTTTTTAAGAGCTCCTATAGTTAGGTAAGGCCAACCCATATCTTAAGGTCAACTGATTTGGAACCTTAATTACATTTGAAAAATCCCTTCACAGCAGCACCTAGATTAGTATTTAACTGAATGACTGGAAGAAGACATATGTACTCCAGGGTCTGGGAATCTTGAATTCCAACTTGGAATCCTCCTGTCATACTTTAAATTCATCAAGGATCTTCAGTAAAATTCATCATAAATCAAGTTTTAATGTTTGTCTATACTGTCTTGTGCTTTGCGTTGGCATGTTAATTTATCACTGTGCTGATACCACATACTGAATTTTTATAACAAATACTATCCAGTGGAACAAGTTCTGCTGTCTGAAATCTTGATTTCATAAAAAACAACAAAGAGCTAAAAAAAGAAGAAAGAAGGGAAGGAAGAAAGAAAAAAATAGTTAAGAACAGAGTAGTGTAACATCAATGTAATCTTGGATATCTGAGCAGTCAGCTAGAAATTTTTTATTTCTCCTGATTGAGGTTAGAGTCAGTCCAAGTCTGTAGGAAAAGAAATAGTTGCTACCACGATGAAGGTGAATTGAGGGGAACAGAATTGGATAGGACCTAATTAAGAAGAATGTGGCTTTGCAATCGCCTTATACTTAAGCTTATAGGTTCAGAGCTCAGACGTAAGCTGGCAGAAAAAGTAGGAATATTAAAATGCTTGGAAAACTTCAAGAGGTGGGAAAGAAAAAAACTAAGTAAATTTGAAAATGGTATTTTAACTGGTTACTTTAAGGCTAAAGACAAAATGATCTATATGAAAGTAATATAATCTAGTTAATAAATTTCTTTTTCATAGGGGTATGGGTTATAAATTCTGAAACTGCTTTATGTATAAAGTTATGCAAATAAGTAAATATATTGTAGACAATGATAGAGTTTCATTGATGATGAATGATAATGAATGTAAGATGTTAGAGAAAAGAATTGCAAATAAGGAAAAGGAGGAGACCAAATGATCCATGTAGTATTGAATTAGAATCAGATATATTAATATGAACTCATGGTCATACACACACACACACACACACACACACACATATATATATATATATATATACATACACACACACACACACACATACATATATACATACATAGACACATATATATACACACGTATCACACATATGTAGATAAACATATCTACACACATAAACATGTTTATGTGTGTGCATGTGCTATTATACAAAGATATACTTTCTAGCTTTGTCTACTGTGAAAGTCTAGTAACAATAATATCCTAGTAGCACAACTAGCACTTCAATTTTTGTTTGGAAACACTATTCGCCAATTAAAGGAATCAACTCTCCTTGGAGAAATAGTTGAGTCTTGTGTCAGAGCAGAGAAAACACAAGATAAGCTTGGGATGTATTGTGGTTTCAGAAAGTAAGAGGTGTTCCAAAAGCATGAGAACAGGTCAAAAGGATCAGCCTACAAGAGATCCTAATGTGTAGAGATACAACTAGTTGGTCAAGAAAGCAATGATAATGCTGGAGTATAGCCCAGAGAATGAATTTAATATTCATGAGTCAAAACTGATATAGCAAATAACTGAAGAAATTAGTGGGGAAGAGAAACAACTCTTCTTTATAGGAAATTTTTAGTTAGTAACATGAGAGAAAATATAAAAATAAAAAATTGTAGATAAACACCACAGTAATTGTTGCAGACATTTTCCAGTGGATGTTAAATTAGTGGTGAACATTTGAAAAGAAACAGGATATGACATAGTCTCAAATTATCTCCCCCAAGAGATTTTATTACTTACAAAAGGAAAAATAGTAACTTTTAGTGGAGAAACCATCCTAACTGAGTGATCTGGTTAACATTAGGAGTAATAAGATATTGACATTATATATATCCTAATATAATACACAGAGAAGGGAATATTGCTTCTGTATTATTCTTATAAAAATGGATTACCTCAAT